>NC_139574.1:5709431-5734431 GCF_946808225.1 Silurus aristotelis
GTGTGTGTGTGTGTGTGTGTGTGTGTGTGTGTGTGTGTGTGTGTTTGCTTACTCATCATAGCCAGAAATAACTCAAGGGATTACAGCGGTCAGATTCAAAGAACTAGAAGCACTTATTCAATGTGTGACTCATTCACTGGGCACTGAAGAATGATGTTTGTGTGTGTATGCGTGTGTGTTTGCACGTGTGTATACAGTAAACATAATAACGTCAGTTATTGTACCTCTTGTAGGACTACACTTAAGCAATCATTATTTTGGTCTTCTAAAACAGTATCAGAATCAGAGATGTTTAATTGATTCATTTGCTTAATAAAGGAAGAATTGCAGAGAGGACAAGGAGCTAGAAATAGAAGATATGGGTAGCTATAGAATAGAATATTTTAACATGTTTTGTGTATCACATGAACAGATTATTTTCTCTTGTTGTTAGTTTGTCCAGTCAGAAATGTTCAGAATGCTTTGCATGGCTATAGTGCTAAAGTGGTAGTGGTCCATTGGCTCAGTATCACAACATACATCCAGCAAAAATCACTGCAGTGTGAATTGTTTGATTCACTTCCTGTGGATTCACCTAAAAATTCTCTGCGTCAACACTATTATTTCCAGTCGTTTCCCAAAAGTTGCTAATCCACACCGAAACATGAGAGCGCTTACCTCCCTTTACTGTCAGTGAGCAAAACCTAAGACGCTTTGACGTGCGTCATTTTCACCTTCCGTGTGTTCTTTTCTTGCTCTTTGAAACATGTCGAGAAAAGGGACCGTCAAATGACACCAAAATGCATCATCGTTTTTGAAAGGCACCGTTTTCACAGTCCACACTGAGATGCAAAAATGCCATTTTCAAATCTCTCCACTTTGGAGAGTGTTTTCAAAAAGCTACATTTTCCTTGACTGTAAAGGCCATCTCAGAGTGGAAGGAAGGCCAAAACTGAGAGGAAAATATACGTTTTTAAACAAAAATATATTAGTGTGCACATAGCCTAAGGATAATGTCTATATCAGATCGTTACACTGATCTCATCACACTATGTCTGATTAAATCCTAGACATGTTTGAAATTATTTTGTAGATCTAATAGAGCTGGTAGATCTGCTGCCAAGGAGTCTGAAAACAGCAAACAAACAAACAAGTAAATAGATAAATGAATTAATTAAATATATTTACATATATACATAAATTGACTTAGGATTGATTTGCATTATATTACAATTATATACTGTAACTTGTTTTTTTATAAGCTTCAATTTTAAAATCACTGGATGGAACTTGATATGGAAGTCAAAGTTGGACATTAGTTTTGAGTTCGGTTGTCTCCACTGTCAGTTCAGAAACTTCTGATACCACACTGCTCCACTTACTAGCAGTCCAGTCCAAAAGGTTCCTGCTCAGTGGAAAACACCACCAAAACTCTAATAAATTAAAACCTTCAAGGAAAACCAATGACCATCTTTTCTCAAGGAGTCTTTATTGTTTTAGATATGTTCATAAGGAACACAAAGCAAAAACCTTAATTGTTTCATATGTATGGCAATTATGCCTTATATTAATATGTATAATTTTTAGACAATCCATTATTTGTTCAATTCAAGTGTACAAAGATATTCTCTCTCACTTTAAAGGTTGTCATTTGCCTCCCGGTTATACAGCTGGAATTCTGTAGAGCCTATTTGATATTGTCTGACTGAAACTCAAATGGAAATTTGTAATAAACTAAAAAAGCTCTGCCTCAGCTGGTCTGTGTGTTGACTCTTCATCCAGCAGCAGTCACAGCTCAAAACTGAAAAAAAAAAAAAAATAATGATCTGCACTCTGAACATAACTCGGCTTCTCAAGCAGCTTTGTTCACAACCTCTTGGAACAAAGCTGTTATTGTTGCTCTTTTTTTTCTTTTTCCTCTTTTCTTTTTTATTCAATTACTGACTCTGATTACGGAGTCAGTTACTATGCTGCCTTTGTCATTACCTTTTTTTTACTTCTACTAACACACACACACACACACACACACACACACACACACACACACACACACACACACACACACACACACACACACACACTGATGCCCTTTCGGTAATATTGCCCATGTGCGCTTTATCTCTGATTTCTAGCTTCAGTTCCATCAGTAGCCCGAGGAGGAAAAGCTCATGTGGAGCGCTGATAGTGACTCACGTGACTCTTCCTGTCTCACTCTCCTCTGAGCCCAAGGGACCGCCACAAGGTCTCGCTTAGACAAAGCCCCTCTTCCATGATCAAGCATCCCTGTTAAAGCTAATGAGTACAAAAGCCCAGTCCTTAGGGACATCAAACACAGATAGAAGGATTGAATGTCCTTCTTGTCAGAAGACCTCCCTCAGGTCTCAGTGACAGGCTAAAATCTAGGCAAGATTTTCCTTCTTTATTGGGTTCCTGCTTTTATTTGCCCCTCAGAGTCTTCTCCCAAGTGAGAAGAAAACAATCTGCCAAGATTTTTACTGTTATTTTATTTGTTTTCACCTCCCAGTATAACACTTGGCAGTTTAAGGTATTGTATCATCATTTATTCTAACCACAACATGGTTATATGTTTATAAGCACATTAGTCAACTCTATATTGTGGTAGTAAAATACAAGTTTTGCACATGGGGCAAAAGAAACCTTTTAGAAATGCAACATTTGCAAGATTAACAAAGGAGCCTTTTAGCTGACAGTTTTTTCCACCAAGAATATTAAAAGAGATATAAATAAGCTTTTTAAAAAAGATATAGAGATGTTTTAGTAGATGATTAATCTGTAAACTCTGCCGCCCAAGATTCTGAAACCAACAAACAAACAATACACAAAATATTTATGTGTAAATTAAATGAATACAAAAAAAAAAAAATTCAGTTAAATCTTGTAAGAAATACAAAATATTGGGATTGGATCTTAAAAAAAACATATTAGAGTACATATACATAAGAGACTTTAGGATTGATTTGCATCATATAATTATAGCTTTTTTTTAATAAGCTTCAATCTAAAAATCACTGGATGGAACTCGATAGTGATTAAAACTCAAAGTATCAGTTTTAGAAAAGAAAAAACAAATTAAATTTAAATTTTTTATGTAACACCATTCAGCTTAAAGATGGTGGCGAGTAAAAGTGAGAGTAAAGGGATGTGTAAATGATCTCCATATTTATATGCATGGTTGAAGCAATTCTCAAATGCTGTGTGACATTTATTGCAGAAAATGATTAAAGTTAGACCTCGTATCCTGCTGCGGTTGGGCAGGAATGCTTTTCCATAAATAGGCCACAGCATATCCAAACAGAGCTCAGCGCAGAGCTGTAGTAAAAAAAATTAATAGTCATGTCTAAGACAAGTCCAAGATCAGGATGAGTCAAGACTGAGTCATAAGACTTTTGAGGCCAAGGCAAGATCGAGACACAAAAACCTCAAATCCTTTTTTTTAAGGTCAAGCCATTACTAGCAGACTTGCGTCGTGTCAATGACTACAACGTCTAAAAACCCTAGTTATTTATCCAAAGTCATAACTTTGGATAAATAATGCTTGTTGTCTTTTAAATCTGCTGGCTTAAACTTTATCAGAATCACTGACTTACCTTTTAATATATTTTTGTCCATGAATATGTATTCAATTATTAAAGATTTTCTCTCCAGTGCACTGCTTCTAGGCATTTTCACATCCTTTGATTGGATGTTTTAAAGAGCGCTCTAATCAGAGCTCAAAAACCACATCTCTAGCAAACCGCACAAGCTCAAACATATATTCGTTTGGATTTAATAGCTGTAGCTACATTTACAAGCACATTTACAAGACAGACTTTAAAAGAAAATCTGGACATCATGAAGGAAAAGGTCATCGAAAACAGTTCAAAACAGTTGTTACACTTTTTTACAAACCATTTATACTACTGCGTTTTTCTTTCCTGTATAATTTACACAAAAAACACACACTTTGCTTTAATTTTAAATCCCCAGGAAAACCACAATGCACAAAAACAAATATGCACAAAAATGCAGGAAAACTCTGTCATTATTTTATGAGGTTAAAATATATGCTCCTGCTAGAGATGATGTATGTCAATAAACGGAGCAGAGCCCAGTTTCCGAAAAGCAGTGCGTACACTGGAGCGTAAATTACATTACACAATTTTGTGATTTCTTTGGGAGCCCAAGCCAAGAGCAATTTATCAAGCGGGGACCACATCAGCAACGACAAACAGGGTTAATCGTGTCGTCAAACAGAGCTGTGCTTATCAACACACCACACCAACCACATTAACCCAGATGGCTATACTTGAGCAAATGTGGGTACACAAACAGCGTCGTGTGACTGTGTGAAAAGCTTGAAACAGGCTGTAGAGGATGTGTTTTAGATGTTTCCCAGCATTTATGGATGAGGTTAGAGTAAGATAGAGTAGAAACACAGTGCAGGATAAAACAATGCGGCAATCTGCAGGCAAAACAATCCCGCTGAGAACTGTGTGTGCGCACGTGTGTGTGTGTGTGTGTGTGTGTGTGTATGAGCGGGAGAGAGAGAGAGAGCGAGAGAGAGAGAGAGAGAGAGAGAGAGAGAGAGAGAGAGAGAGAGAGAGAGAGAGAGAGAGAGAGAGAGAGAGAGAATACATTCAATCTAAAGTCTGGGGTAATTTTGGGGGAGTTTCACAGCTCATTCCACCAGGATGTACTTACACACTACACTACACACACACACACACACACACACACACACACACACACACACACACACACACACACACAGTCCTGTGACTGAGAAAATGCCATGGTTCAACCTTTGGTAAATGAAGATAGCTGAGGCAGTTAGGAGTGGTATTTATGTACAGGTGATGATTTATCTACTGTTGCTGTTTCTGCTACACTGAGCTTTCACTGGCTGCTTGTTTAAACAGTTGTGTGTGTGTGTGTGTGTGTGTGTGTGTGTGTGTGTGTGAGAGAGAGAGAGAGAGAGAGAGAGAGAGAGAGAGAGAGAGAGAGAGCAATCTTAACTCTATTGAAACAGATGAACTCTGGGCCCACTGGAGACAATACACTCTGGCACTTCATTTGGAAGTGAACCTTCTTGCCGTCACACTTCTTTCGTACTCAGAACAGCTTCTGGGAGCTTTTTTTTCCCATCGGTGTCTTCAGGGTCATCCATCGTTCCTCTCTGTTTCAATTCATTCATTCGTGTTTCCATGTTTAGATTGGCAGGTAAACGTGGAAAAGGTCAAATCAAATGATGTAGTCTAGAGAATCATGCTGCTGAGCAAAATGAACAAAAATTATTGTATCAACTTTCCCTGTTTTGGTTCTAAAAGACATTTTGAATCTTCTCAGATATTTATAAATCGAGAAGGGGATTTTCTGCCCATTGTTGGCTTTGAGTTGGTTTCATTGTCATGAAATCTTTTTGTTTGAGATCTTTTTACTTGCTCTGCTCCAGTTCCACCCTCGCTTCACTTTGTTTTACTTGTCAGTTATGTGTTGTCTGCGCAACCTGAGCTGCACCTTAAATGCCGTATTATACACTATATAATATTGCACTATACAATTCAGGATTGTGCATGTTGTATATAATATATGTTGTATATTCATGTCTCAGGCGTTGCCACCTTACAACTCCAGGGTCCCCAGTGTGATCTTGAGATTGGATTTTTTTAACACTGTTTGTGTAAAGAGACTTTTTATATGTTACATAATGGGAGAAGCCAGAAGAAGAAGAATACAGAAAAGTGAAACTCCTTTGTCTCGTATCCCAGTGATGTTAGGAATCTGGGGTTTAGAGCGCAAAGGTGGCAACTTGTCTTCAACCGTTCTAGGTTCTCTACAACACTACTATGGTCCCTAAAGGAGTGGGAAGCGAGGCGGCATCAGGGCTAAGCTAAGGCTAAACCCGCATCAACCATCGATTCCTAGCGTCTTCCTTGCTAATGTACGGTCTCTTGCAAACAAAATGGATGAGCTGCTGCTCCGGATAACATCACACAAATGGATTAAGGAATGTAAAGTCATGATTTTTACAGAAACATGGCTCAACAACAACATTCCCAGCAGCGCCATTGAGCTCGGGGGTCGCAGTGTTTTTCGGGCGGACAGGACGGCAGAGGACTCTGGTAAGCGCAGAGGTGGAGGTCTGTGCATTTATGTTAACAACTCATGGTGCACGGACTCTACTGTTACTGAAAGTCATTGCTCTGTTCATTTAGAGTATTTGATGATTAAGTGCAGACCCTTTTATTTACCGAGAGAATTCTCAGCCATTGTTGTGACTGCAGTGTACATTCCGCCGGATGCTAATGCTAAGCTAGCTATGGAGGAACTGCATGCAGCTATCAGCAAACAGCAGTCTGTACATCCCGAAGGAGCTATTGTTGTTGCTGGAGATTTCAACCACTCCAACCTGAAATCTGTTTTACCAAAATTTCACCGCAATGTCTCCTGCTCTACCAGAGGGGACAAAACACTGGACCAGGTATACACAAACATACCTGGGGCATACACAGCCATTCCCCTCCCCCACTTGGGTCAGTCTGATCACCTCTCTTTGTTCATGCTACCCAAATACACACCACTGATCAAACGTGTGAAACCAGCTCTGCGGACAGTAAAGGTATGGCCAGAGGGGGCCATTCCTTCTCTACAGCTACAGTTTCAGGATACTGACTGGAACATGTTTGCCTCACAGGCCACACTGGACTCTCACACGAACATGAACATTTACACTTCATCTGTTTTGGACCATATTAACACATGCATTGACAATGTCACTACTGTCAAACACGTGAAATGCTTTCCTAATCAGAAACCATGGATGAACTCTGAAGTCCGTCTCCTGTTGAAAGCAAGAGATGCTGCCTTTAAATCTGGCAGGGCAGAGGACTACAACAGAGCCAGGGCCAACCTGAAAAGAGGCATCAGGAAAGCAAAACTCACATACAAACTCCACATAGAAGAGCACTTCCACAACTCTGACCCCAGACGCATGTGGAAAGGCATCCAGTCCATCACAGACTACAAACGCACAGCTCAACCAACCAGCAGTGCCTTCCAACCGGACGAGCTCAATCACTTTTTTGCTCGTTTTGACCAATGCACAGGACATTTCACAACAACAACGGACTCTTCTGCTTACAGCCCACTTTCACTCACGACAACGGACGTCTATTCAGTGTTTAGCAGAGTGGATGCACGAAAGGCAGCTGGCCCGGATGGCATACCGGGACGTGTTCTCAGAGCATGCGCTGGACAACTGGCACAGGTTTTTACTGACATTTTCAACTTGTCATTGGCCCAAGCCACAGTACCTACATGCCTGAAGACCACTACTATCATACCAGTGCCTAAGCACTCAGCTGCTAAATGCCTGAATGACTTTCGACCAGTTGCACTCACCCCCATTGCTATGAAGTGCTTTGAGAAACTGATCCTGAATCACCTCACTGCGGGCCTACCACCTACACTGGACCCACACCAGTTTGCCTATCGCCCGAACAGGTCAACAGAGGATGCAGTTTCCACAGCTCTTCATTCAGCCCTCACCCACCTGGATAAAAGCAACACGTACATTAGAATGCTGTTCATTGACTTTAGCTCTGCGTTCAATACAGTCCTTCCCACTGTACTGATCACTAAGCTCAGTGAACTGGGTATCTGCACCTCCACTTGCAGATGGATTCTGGACTTTCTCACCAACAGACCTCAATCTGTCAGGTTGGGTAACCAGGTATCCTCAACCCTCATTCTGAACACTGGCATTCCGCAGGGCTGTGTTCTGAGCCCACTGCTCTACTCCCTGTTCACCCACGATTGTGCTCCTCTGTATAACTCCAACATCTTCATCAAGTATGCAGATGACACCACCGTGGTCGGCCAGATCGACAACAACAACGAATTGGCCTACAGGGAAGAGATCCGCAATCTAGCAGCGTGGTGTGCCAACAACAACCTGGCTCTCAACGCCACAAAGACCAAAGAGCTCATTGTGGACTTTCAGAAATCCAACAGCAGGAGACATCTACCTGTCAGCATCAATGGAACTGAGGTAGAACGAGTCTCCAGCTTTAAGTTCCTGGGAGTTCACATCTCCGAGGATTTGACATGGCAGCAGAACACTTCAGCTCTGGTAAAAAAGCACAACAGCACCTGTACTTCTTGAGAAGTCTCAAGAAGTCTCATCTGTCCCCTGGGATTTTAACGAGCTTCTACCGCTGCATCATTGAGAGCATCCTGACCAACTCCATCACCGTATGGTACGGAGGCTCTACTGTGAGTGAACGAAAAGCCCTGCAAAGGGTGGTCAAAACCGCCCAACGCATCACTGGCACCCAACTACCTGCCATTGAGCACCTTCACCACAGCAGATGTCTGCACAGAGCTCACAACATCATCAAGGACTTTTCACATCCCAGTCACAAACTGTTTAACCTCCTTCCATCACGAAGGAGATACAGGAACTTGCGCACCAGAACCAGCAGGTTCAGGGACAGCTTTTTTCCATCCACCATCACACTACTGAACTCTACACTACACCGCTAAATCACCACAAAACAAACACAAAACAAACACTGTATATAACCTATATGTATATGCTATACATGTACATATTACATAGTATATCTTTTACTCCTCATTACATCTGCACTATTTTTATCCGTGTATACTTATATCATTACTGTACATTCTGCCCAACATTTCATTCATTTGTGTATATAACCTGTGTGTGTATATATATTTACATATATATATATATATATATATATATATATATATATATATATATATATATATATATATATACAGTCTACTATATATATATATATATATATATATATATATATATATATATATATATATATATATATACAGTGAGGAAAATAAGTATTTGAACACTCTGCTATTTTGCAATTTCTTCCACTTAGAAATCATGGAGGGTCTGAAATTGTCATCGTAGGTGCATGTCCACTGTGAGAGACATAATCTAAAAAAAAAATTCCAGAAATCACAATATATGATTTTTAAACTATTTATTTGTATGATACAGCTGCAAATAAGTATTTGAACACCTGTCTATCAGCTAGAATTCTGACCCTCAAAGACCCCAAAAGTCTGCCTTTAAAATGTCCACCTCCACTACATTTATTATCCTAAATTAGATGCACCTGTTTGAGGTCATTAGCTGCATAAAGACACCTGTCCACCCCATACAATCAGTAAGAATCCAACTACTAACATGGCCAGGACCAAAGAGCTGTCCAAAGACACTAGAGACAAAATCGTACACCTCCACAAGGCTGGAAAGGGCTACGGGGAAATTGCCAAGCAGCTTGGTGAAAAAAGGTCCACTGTTGGAGCAATCATTAGAAAATGGAAGAAGCTAAACATGATTGTCAATCTCCCTCGGGCTGGGGCTCCATGCAAGATCTCACCTCGTGGGGTCTCAATGATCCTAAGGAAGGTGAGAAATCAGCCCAGAACTACACGGGAGGAGCTGGTCAATGACCTGAAAAGAGCTGGGACCACCGTTTCCAAGGTTACTGTTGGTAATACACTAAGACGTCATGGTTTGAAATCATGCATGGCACGGAAGGTTCCCCTGCTTAAACCAGCACATGTCCAGGCACATCTTAAGTTTGCCAATGACCATTTGGATGATCCAGAGGAGTCATGGGAGAAAGTCATGTGGTCAGATGAGACCAAAATAGAACTTTTGGGTCATAATTCCACTAAACGTGTTTGGAGGAAGAAGAATGATGAGTACCATCCCAAGAACACCATCCCTACTGTGAAGCATGGGGGTGGTAGCATCATGCTTTGGGGGTGTTTTTCTGCACATGGGACAGGGCGACTGCACTGTATTAAGGAGAGGATGACCGGGGCCATGTATTGCGGGGTTTTGGGGAACAACCTCCTTCCCTCAGTTAGAGCATTGAAGATGGGTCGAGGCTGGGTCTTCCAACATGACAATGACCCGAAGCACACAGCCAGGATAACCAAGGAGTGGCTCTGTAAGAACCATATCAAGGTTCTGGCATGGCCTAGCCAGTCTCCAGACCCAAACCCAATAGAGAATCTTTGGAGGAACTCAAACTCCGTGTTTCTTAGCGACAGGCCAGAAACCTGACTGATCTAGAGAAGATCTGTGTGGAGGAGTGGGCCAAAATCCCTCCTGCAGTGTGTGCAAACCTGGTGAAAAACTACAGGAAACGTTTGACCTCTGTAATTGCAAACAAAGGCTCCTGTACCAAATATTAACATTGACTTTCTCAGGTGTTCAAATACTTATTTGCAGCTGTATCGTACAAATAAATAGTTACAAAATCATACATTGTGATTTCTGAATTTATTTTTTTTTAGATTATGTCTCTCACAGTGGACATGCACCTACGATGACAATTTCAGGCCCCTCCATGATTTCTAAGTGGGAGAACTTGCAAAATAGCAGGGTGTTCAAATACTTATTTTCCTCACTGTATATATATATATATATATATATATATATATATATATATATATATATATATATATATATATATATATATATATATTTATATATAGTAGACTGTTTATTCGACTTGTACTCTAAATTGATGTCCACACATCTCTGCACTATTACTGCCTTTGTATTTATTTACTTTACATATGTTTACATATCACTATAACTTGCTGTAAATATGCCATATATTTATTTGCACGACTGCTACATTTTGCACTTCTGGTAGATGCCAAACTGCATTTCGTTGCTATGTACCTGTACTATGCAATGACAATAAAGATCGATCTATCTATCTATCTATCTATCTATCTATCTATCTATCTATCTATCTATCTATCTATCTATCTATCTATCTATCTATCTATCTATCTATCTATCTATCTATCTATCTATCTATCTATCTATCTATCTATCTATCTATCTATCTATCTATCTATCTATCTATCTATCTATCTATCTATCTATCTATCTATCTATCTATCTATCTATCTATCTATCTATCTATCTATCTATCTATCTATGGTCCCTCCACTGGAACAGACTTAATACACTGATGCTCACCTCTGTAAAACTAGCACTTATTTCACCCTGCACTGCACCGTATTCTTTCCATCCTCTAACTCTGTTCAACTGATCCCTCCATCTGTCAGGGTAGTAGAAGGCCTGCTGAGGACTCTTCCCTGTTCTGACATCAAGGCGATGGAACAAACTTCCACTTGATGTCCGAATAGGAGAGTCACAAGCAGTCTTTAAATGATGTCATAAGACCTAGCCCTTCCAGAACTGTACCGGCGACAGGGTCATTAATGCACGTGGGGAGTGAAGACTGGCTCGTGTGGTCTAATCCAACAGATAAGCTACTGTAGCTCAAATAGCAGAAAAAGTTAATGATGTTGATGCTCGACGGGTCAGGACAGTTTTAACAGCAAAAGGGGACCAACACAATATCAGGCAGGTGGTCAAAATGTTATGCCTGATAGGTGTATTTCTCTTTTTTTTTTTTAAAAACATTCGCTTTCTGTAAAAACATTTTCCACCCATCACTGATAGTATTAATAGCCTGTGTGAACCTAACAAACCACTATTAAAATGACCTCATCTCCAAGACAAGATCTCCGAATAACTCCTCATGACTCTCTGCTCTCCCCTTCAGCCACTGCTTGTAACCTTGGGGTAACTATGGACAATGAACTGTCCTTCTTCCCACATGTCGTTGATGTGGCTCACTCCTGTTGATTTCTTCTCTACAACATCTGAAGGATTCGACCATTTCTGTCCCCACAAGTTGCTCAGGTGCTTGTTCAGTCTTTTGTCATTTCAAGACTCGACTACTGCAACTCTCTGCTGACAGGTCTTCCTCTGAACACTATTCGTACACTGCAAATGATCCAAAACGCAGCTGCACGACTTGTGTTCAATCTGCCCAAGTTCTTCCACACCACCCCACTAATGCTCCCTCCACTAGTAGCTGCACGTATCAGATTCAAAACACTGATGCTTGTCTACAAGGACAAAAATGGACCAGCACCATCTTACCTCAGAGACCTCATCACACCTCGCACTGCACCACGCTGTCTGAGATCCTCCAGCACTGTTTGACTGGTACCACCTTCTCTCAGAATGAGAGTTAAGTATACTTCAAGGCTATTCTCTGTTTTGGCACTGAGGTGGTGGAATGAACTTCTCCTAGATGTCCGAACAGTGGAGTCTCTGGCTATCTTCAAGCGACGATTGAAGACCTACCTCTTTCTGAAACACTTCAATTAGCACTTTCCAGGTTTGCTTTGTAGAATTCAAGAGTTAAATTTCCATTAGGTTGGTAATCTGGCTTACCACTGTAGATTTATTTATTGCTAGAGACTCAAAGCACTTTTGTACGTCGCTCTGGATAAGGGCGTCTGCTAAATGCCGCAAATGTAAATGCAAATGTAAAAAAAATGCATTAATTTATTTTTTTTTTCTGTTGCTCTATAAAAGGAAGCCTGTCAAATTTACATTTTCATTTACAATTCTTACATTTCCTGAATTTACATCACACCACTATGGGCTAAAAAAGAGATTCCTTTTACATTCAACCTTCATCTGCACCCTATTTTTATATCAATCCTTTTACATAGTAAAGCTTTCTGTTCTTATGTTCTTAATCTGTTTAATTTATACTTCATTATTTTTTTCTTTAATGTGTTATTACTTCACCATCTGTTATTGGCGCTTAAGTATTTGAGACCATATGAACATTAATTCATCAAGAGTTAATTAAGAATGAAGATTTCAATCTACAGGAGGTACAGTGATACATTTAGTAAAAAATTATTAATCCAATTTAGTTCAATTCAGTTTTATTTGTATAACGCTTTTACTAGACATTGTCTAAAAGCAGCTTTACATACATAAAGAGTTTATGAAGTTAAAATTTATACAATTAGTGCCTTTAAGTTTATCCTTAATGAGTGAGCCAGTTTCAACTGTAACATTTATTTCATTTTATAGATGTTTTTATCCAGCAAGTTAGGATTGAGGGGCCTTGCTCATGGGCACAGAAGTGGCAGCAAGCTATCAGCTTAACCACTAGGCTATGACCGCCCAGAGATGGTGAAGTATGAAGAAGAAACCTTGATCATTGTTGAGGTGTATTGTTTGATTGATGGGTTCTTAAATGCTGACCTGTTCATGCAAACACTTATTTTTGTTCATGTATATTAATGTTACATGATCTACAATGAAACAGAGGCAGCGCAATCCTGCATGATTAGTCATCCTTAATCAGTGTTCATCTTCATTTACAGCTACACTGAAGAGAAACTCCTACCCTGCCACCTTAAAGCATGCCAAGAGAGAGAGTGGGAAGTCAGTGAAGTATGACCTCCATTCAGTACTAATAGCTTTGATTTAGTATTCGCTGCATATTTTTTTTTTAACCAATGTTAGCACCAGGATATATTTTTTAGCAGTTTCTCTCAAAAAAAAGCCAAAAGCTCCACAGCCCCAAGCAAACTGCTGAAGTGAACATCTTAATGCAGGTTTCAGGCAGATTCACCTGGAGAAGTGGGACCATCTCATCTACTTTACATTCAGTAGAGTTGTGCCTGAGGGCTGCCTTTATTCACTCCCCTAGGAACGAGCCGAGAGGAGGATTGTGTTTCAGCTTGACAGATACCAAGAGGGAGAGGGTATGAGAAAGAGACTGAGAGTAAAGACAGTCATCAGCAACAGAGACAAAGGAACCGGCAAGTATTGATCGTAAACAGGAGTCAGTTTTATTAAGAGCTGCTTCACTTCACTTATTTTTCTCAGGTTTGCATATATATATATATATATATATATATATATATATATATATATATATATATATATATATATATATATATATATATATATATATATATATATATATTTTAGAACTCCTAATTAATATGTCATGGACTCATTTGGCTGCCCCTCAGGGGTCAGTGGTAATTACCTGCTAAATTTACTCTGTTACATTTTTAAAGCTCACATGAATTTAATGAGAAATTTTTTTAAAGCCATGAGAAGAAAGGCTGCTCATCTGGCTTGGCTTTCGGGGCTTTAAGGCTGTCAACAACTTAAATCCAAAAAAAGATGCCAATATTTACTTGGGTATTCAAGTGTGTACAATTTAAGCTCTCTAAGATTATGCAAAATAATGGTGTGTAGCTCACACCTTCCAGGTTGCCAGATCATTTTTAGTAGGACCATTTCTGACACTTGCTTTTAAACCTTAAAAAACTAAATTGACCAAAAAAATATTTTTGTTATGGTAAGGTGGGAGCTCAGTGGTTAGGGCTCTGGGTTAATGATCAGAATGTTGGGGATTCAAGCCCTGGTGTTGCCAAGCTGCCACTCTTGGGGCGCTTGAGAAAGCCCCTTAACTCTCAGTGCTTCAGGGGCCCTGAATCATGGCTGCCCCTGTGCTCTGACCACAGCTTCTTATTATTGCTGGGATATGTGAAGAAAAAATTTCAATGTGCTGTAAAAGTACATATGACAAGTAAAAAGCAAATTTTTTTTCTTTCTTAAACATCTAATAATGTTCATAGTCAAGTTAAAAGAAAATTATATATAACCAGACTTTTTGGTGTTGCTTATGAGAATTTGGAGTTACCGATGAAGATGAGTTCCTTTGCGGGACGTCTTGTCTTAAGGTGTTTTTCTTGCTCACTAGATATAACTTTAATAGAACAGAATAGATGCATTTACTAGTTACATGTACATTACAGTGAAATTCTTTCTTTGCTTTTAAAAAGCTGGGGAGCAAAGCACAGTGTCAGCTGTGATACAGCACACGGGTTAAGGGCCTTGCTCAAGGGCCCAAGTGTGGCAACTTGGTGATACCGTGGCTTTCTGATCAGTAACCCAAAACCTTAACCACTGAACTTCAATTTGCCTTAAAATGTTTTTATGTTATTTCATTATTAAAAGCAATTTCTAAATATAACTGAATAAAATTCAACTGAAGTTCATCTCACAATGTTTTGATAGCTTGTGGTCTTTTTTTCAAACCACTGTTTGGTTCCCTTCAGGATGTCACAGTCTCTTTATACTGATGTCACATGACACTTCCCCCACTTGTATTCTATGGGTTATTTGATATGGGATATTGTATAATCTACAGAGATGAAGGTTAGATGGTTAATTTTAGATTTGCAACATTACTAGGCTGCATTATTTAGTGAAAGAGTAACAACACAATAGCACATTTTTGAGGAAGACAATATGACTCTCCTCACTCTATAATAAATAAGGGACTCATTTTCCACACCCATGACAAAAGGTGGCTAATCCTAAAGCCTGTCCGTATCCTAGGGTTATATACTGCATGAGGATGTAGTCTTGTGATTTAGAACACCATACACAGATTTTTACACCGTTTACTTAACAAATCTATACCAGTGCACTGTTTTAAATGAATTATTGATACAGAAGACTTGGATTGCTGCATTTGCAATAGTACTCCATTGTCCCGTAGCGACAGTGTTTCTACAGAAATCTTTGTTTAACATTTATGGAAGGAGTGGCAATTGTTTAGTAACAGTCAGCGGCGAAGAAATAGTCAAGTCAAGTTTATTTCTATTGCGCTTTTCACAACAGACATTGTCTCAAAGCAGCTTTACAGAATTTAACAGTTAAGGTGAACGGTGTGTGTTTATCCCTGATGAGCAGCCGTGGTGACTGTGGAAAGGAAAAACTCCCTTAGATGTTATGAGGAAAAAACCTTGAGAGGAACCAGACTCAAAAGGGGAACCCATCCTCATTTGGGTGACATCAAGAGTGTGATTATAGCCTTTAACCAATACAGAACACTGGAGAGTGAGAACTAACATGAGCACTGGATTATAAGATTATGAGTATCATGATCATCACAGATCAAGAAATACTTGGGACTTCTCTGTATCACTCTGATTTTTGGTGGTCTAGTGGTTAGGATGCCCCGGTCAGGGAACCAACCCCAGCCACTCTTAGTGGCGGTCCCGGATGAACCGCTGTGGCGACCCCTGATGGGAGAAGCCGAAAGATTACAAGAATAAAGTGAGTGGATGTAAGAAAAACTATTTTGTATGGGTTATGATTAGAGTTAGGGACCTCACAATATATTTTTTTAAATGTAATAAAATCATAGCACTTTAAATTTGATGTGATTTTGCACAAACATAAATAAAATATAATTCATTTAAGCCTGGAACACAATGACAATTAAATGACAGTGTGTGCATATGAGTAAATAGTTCCATTTTAAGACCCAATCAAATGAAAGCATTTTTTCTAAAGAAAATGTGCATTTTTATGAGCTTCAAATCAAGAATAAATTGGGTTCCATTTCAGAAAGCTGAGGCTGCATTGAGCATAGAATTATAGAATTATAAAAACATGGCCTGATACAACATGCTGAATTTTTGCTGAGGCACACAGATGGTAGAGTTCTGTTTCAACAGTCCAGTTGGTGTAATGGTGTGGGAAATGAATGCTTGGCACATTGTTTATTGTTTAAATCCCAGTCACACCAAGCTGCCACTCCTGGCCCCCTGAACAAAGCCCTTAACCCTATAACTGCTCGGTTGTATGAATGAGTTATATGCAAGTCGCTCTGGATAAGGGCATCTGCCGAATGCTGTAAATGTATCATTTAAAATGAGCTAGGTTTATTAGAATACATTCAAGTTTTTATATGTTCATAATAGAACAGAATAGAAAATAGAACATTTTCGGACTAGTCGTCTCAGTTTTGGCTTTATTTTTTGGCGTATGAATACACTTATATGAATAATTTGCAAGTCATTGCATTTTACTTTTTATTTTCTGCACTGCTCAGTAAACATCAACAAACTGCTCACTGAGTTCTGCAAACCAAATTAGAACCAGACACTTAAATTGCAGTGTTCTTTATGTTTCAATGCCATTCCAATATAGCCACAATCATCCCCACGCCTTTCCACCTCACAGCTGATGACTATGAAAGAGCTGGAGTTACACCCACCTCCATCTCCAGCCCATTTCAATTATACCTGAGAAGTAGGCGACATAAATAACATTACAGCAGTGAAAACAAGGAATTATCTCTATATTTTCTCTACTGCAATATCTATTTAATGTGCTTGTTGATGTCGGTGTATGTTATATACTGTGTGGTGTATTGTACTGTATATTATGTATATTATTGTCACTTGCAGTGTGCAGTGGTACACAGAAACAAAGTGAAATTTGCGTGATATTCAGGTCTGTATTAGTATGTAAAAAAAGAACACTGAGTATTAAAAAATACTTGTGTTTCCATACTATTGCCCTATTTTTTTTTTTATATAATAACTTATATATATATATATATATATATATATATATATATATATATATATATATATATATATATATATATATATATAATAAAAATTAAGCTACAGCTACACTAATCCAGATACATTTAAAAAAAACAAAAATTTTTTGTCTAAAAACACTCCACATCCACACCATCACTTTTATCGGGTTTTCCAAAAAGTAGCTAAAAATACTTACATAAGATGCTTCACCCTGTGTCATTTACGCCGGCCGTTTATTTACTTTTTGGCTTCTTTTAAAGTGACTTAATGTAATATTGGTTTTACAATCCACACTGCGGCATGAAAAGCCATTTTCAAATGTATTCACTTTGGAGAGCGTTTTCAAAAAGCCACGTTTTCATTGACTAAAAAATGCCGCCTCGGTGTTTGGAAGTCCACAAGAGAGAGAGAGAGAGAGAAATAAAAATTTGTTTTCAAACAAAAACTTATTAGTGTTGACATGGTCAAAAGGTGTTTTTCGATCATACGACAAAACACATGGAAAAACATCGGAGATTCTGCTTCAGAATTCAGACATACATCAGAGATAATGTAACATAACACAAATTACATTTGCATATTTGAGTCTGGAAAAGTATGGAATTTTTTTAATTGAAATGAAAAATGTGTAGGAACACTGGTTTAATGTGAAACATTTAGCTTTTTACTCCGCTACATGTTAGAAAAACATCCCCACTCCTTGCTTTGAATTGAAAACATAAACGGTGTGAAAGAAGAAGTTTTGAGGTCGTCGCTCAGTGGACATCGATATGACCGTGAATCGGAAGGATTGGAGCTTGGATCAGGAGGTCATGAGTTCAAACCACAGCACCACCAAGCTACCACTGCTAGGTCCTTAGCAAAACCCTTAACCCTCAATTGCTCAGTTGTAAGTCACTTTGGATAAGGGCGGCAGCCAAATGCCATAAATGTAAATGTAAGAAGTTGTGTTGAGAGCACGAGCGTAACCCCTTGGTTCAGGTGAGAGTGTGTATGGAAGAAGAGCTTTCTCAGTGTGTCTGTGTAACCAGAAAACTCTCCTTATAAAGGTCTGATGTGCAGGAGCATGAGTTTTTTCATACTATACATCACTATTTTCACTTTTCATTCTTACGTGAGAACATTTGTACTTTTACTTACGTATTAATATAAAAAGAGAAGTTTTTCTTTCACTAAAGTCAGGGGGTTAGTATTTAACTTAAATACAGGATGGTGTACTGAGTCCACTATTGGTCACTTGTGAATTTTAAGTACTATTGCCAAAGTAATCTTGTTGGACAAGTATTTTGTACCACAGTGAGGTTGAATTCCCGAATCTGGTCAGAAGATGATTCATTTTCTATAACAGTGTGACAGAGAGAGATGTTGTTGGTAATTGGTTTAAAAAAAAGCCTGTTTGTGATGTGGTGAAGTTTTCTGCTAGTATATGTTTATATAACATGATTCATACTTGTGAGGACAAGTCCATTTTTCCCCCACCCCTGTCTTATTGACTTTTCTCCTTTTTGTGTCCTGCTTGTGTTCATGTTCTTTGTGTTATTACTATTTTGTGCATTTTAGGTTTGGTTTTATATGTAAAGTCTTACCATTAATTTGGAAGAAAGTTCTGTGAACAGATAAGTCCAAATTTGCCATTTTTTTGCTTCTGACAGAAAAACGTGTGTAGGAGGAGAACAGGAGAGAAGATGTTAGCAGACTCCCTCATAATAAAACATGGAGGTCAAAGCTTAATGGCTGTTTTTGGAGAAGGGAAGGTTGGAGAGTTATTCTGAATAAAAGGAACCAACATTGCTACAATTCCATACTTCAACACCATGCAATTCCATCTGGACTAAGGCTCATTGGAACCAACTTCACCATACAACCAGACAATGAGCCAAATCATACAAACAAGCTCTGTAAGTGGTATTTGGAGAGCAAAAAGTCGTCTGGGGTGTAATATCCTTATACTGTTAATATTATTATTATTTTTTTTTTTACATTTTGTTATATATAAGCTAAAGGAACATGCATGTGTCTCTCATAAACAATAAAGGGCTAGGTGTTTCCAAACGTTTGAAAGGCACTGTACTTTTGAACATGTTTAAATTGGAATATAATCATGTAAAGGTGGTATTCTTTAGAAAAACATCCAGACAACTAAATGTAACTTTGAAGAGCTTGATAAGATCCACAGCTCAAATTAAAGAAGCTGTACATTTCAATGAACCTTACAGTAGGAACATGGGGTATATCAGTAGGAGAATGCTGAGGATGAAGCCACCAGGAAGGAGGAAAAGAGAAAGGCCAAGGAGGAGGTTCATGGATGTGGTGAGGGAAGACATGCAGGTAGTTGGTTTAAAAGAGGCAGATGTAGAGGACAGAAGGGGTATGGAGACGGATGATCCGCTGTGGCGCCTCCTAATGGGAGAAGCCGAAAGAAGTAGACGAAAAAGAAAAGGTAGAGTGAAGCACAACTTTGGCAAGTTTTACAAGAGGTATGGCAAACAATTTTAGCTGAATGTTTGAATAAACGAACATTGCATATAAACAAAAATAACACATTTGTCTCTCCGAATCCATAAAAGACTAGGTGTTTTCAAGTAAGATTCCTAAGTTTTTAGGAAAGAAAAGTTTACATTTTGGCTTTTTCCAAGTCACATGACACGTGTGGTGTGTTTGTGAAAACGAGAATGAACTTCTTGTTAATGTCTTGTTGATTTTTTTACAATGTTAAATGTTTAAAAAGCATGATGTGTCTTTAATTATTTAATCCAATTTACAGTGGTGTAAGATGAGTATCACACTTCAGACTGTGATGTTAAATGAAAATAATCTGCTCTGGGGACACAAAATGTTTGTCCTCATAATGTCTTTTGTCCCAGGGGTCTCAGCTTGTGAACAAAGCAAAAAACACAAACTCACAAACACATACTGTCCTCTAAAGAGACACTTCTTGCTATCATGAACCATGGACCTCATGGAGTGGAGGTTATTACCAAAGAAAATATGGCCAGGAAGATGAAAGAACTAAGAAGGTAGATGAAGGTTAAATTTTGCACTCTCTACAAGCTTGAGGCATGCATCACTCTGACAGAAGAGATAAGTCATGATTCTCCAGACCATTACGAGTAGCGGGCATATACAACGACAGGCAGGAAGAAAGAGCAGACAAACATATCCATCACCGACTTGTTTATGAAGCTTTGAATCTGTTTTGAATTTTACAGACATTCAAATGAAAGTGTTTTTCATTTACATCCTGCATTCTGTTGAAGATCAATATAAACTTGTCCTTGTACTGAATAATACATTTGATAAAACGGTTCCTTTGGGTCATTAGAGAAAGTTACACAAAACTTGATCACTTTAGAAGAAAGGATTTGAAGCTTTCATTTGTCGTGTATAAGTTACAGCACAGTAAAAGCCCTTTCTTTGCAGATCCTAACTTGTTATGAATTTATGATCTGAGTACAGGGTCAGCCATTTAACAGCACCCCTCAAATGCCACAGCAAGGGTACGGGCCTTGTTTAAGGGCCCCCTTCACAGATGAGGCTAGAACCTCCAACCTTCTGATTATTAGCTCAGAGCTTTAAGCATTTGTAACCCTTTTCGGTCTCCGGTCAAATTATATGTGATAGAAGAGTGTCTGTGAGAGTGAAAGGGAAAGTTTATAGGACTGTGGTGAGACTCTATGGATTAGAGACAGTGGCATTGAGTAAAAGACAGGAGGTGGAGCTGGAGGTAGCAGAGCTGAAGATGTTGAGGTTTTTGTTGGGAGTGACGAGGAAGGACAGGATTAGAAATGAGTTTATTAGAGGGACAGCGCATGTAGGACGTTTTGGAGACAAGGTGAGGGAGGTGAGATTGAGATGGTTTGAACATGTGCAGAGGAGGGACATGGGGTATATCAGTAGGAGAATGATGAGGATGGAGTCACCAGGAAGGAGGTAAAGAGGAAGGCCAAGGAGGAGGTTTATAGATGTGGTGAGGAAAGATATGCAGGTAGCTGGTTTGAAAGAAGCAGATTTAGAAGACAGGGGAGTATGGAGACGGATGATCTGCTGTGGAGACCCCTAATGGGAGAAGCCAAAAGAAGAAGAAGAAGATAAAAAGCAAATGATATGGGTGTAACAGCAGCTTAATAGTAAGCTCATGGTTCACAAATTCACTGAACAAAAAGAAGATAAACTGTGGCATTAACCAGGAAAAATAAATGTTGGATTTATCCAAAATAGAAAAAAACAAAACCAAAATATTACACAAATAAACCACAAACACAACATAATACAACAAAATATGCCACATGGAACACAATAAACATGCAATATCATCACAAACACAAAAACAACTATCAAAAATGATTTCAAATACACATTACATTTCTTTTAATAACATGGATGGCTAAAATAATTAGATAAATTAAACAGATATTATGGAGAACAGTGATAACACTTTTCACAAAAGAAATAGAACTAAGAGTAAGTAGCTCCACCCTTGAATAGAAGGGCTCACTCCACTAATGAGACACAACACATTCCCACTATCCCTACACACTGAACTACCACTGTCCTCAACATGCTAATGCAGTGCTCTAGGTCTTAAAATGCATTTAAAAAATTGAGATTTCATGAAGATTGCCTATGATTTGTAAAGCAAAATAATGCAGTGGCATATTTTGCACTTGGCTGGTCTGTGCATTCATTCATTCGAGTTACTAATTTATTAACACAAACAATAAATTTTTAAGTGTTTTAATGCCCTTTTCTTTCTTTTTTTTTTTTTTACGGCTTTTGGTGGTAATAACACACATACACAGTTTTCCATAAAACCCTGCTTTTAATGAATATGATATAAATAATAAATTTTGAACATTTTATATTAAAGTATTTTTTTTTATATATTTGGAAACGACAAGCTGGACATGATGTCAGGAAACTTTATTAGGTGTATATTAACAGTGAAACTAATGCTGCTTTATCTTCAAAACTGTTGTGTTAATTATAACCCTTGCCCAATTTTTACCCCAGAGTGTAACGACAATATTTCAGTTTACAATGACTTTTTTGTTAATTTACATCCATTAATATTCCCTGTTTTTTTCTTCATTTTTTGTAATGAATAGTGATAATTTTTCCATGAACAAGTCATTTATTTTATGTTTTATGTTTTATATGACCCTGGAATAAAAAGCTGACTGAGTCATTTATTTTGTGTATTGCAGAGCATTAACAAGAGCATCCTTTAGTTTATTTGTAATGTGAAAACTAAAATAATGTTCTACAGCAGTCCACAACCTTTTTTGCGCCACAGACTGGTTTAATGTCGGACGATATTTTCACGGACCGCCCTTTAAGGTGTGGCGGATAAATACAACAAAATAAAAACTGATATTTTCTAAATATAATAAACGTTAATCCACGTTGTTTTTTTTTTTTGTTCATTTTGCTCGCTTGGGGATTTGAATTAAGCTGTAATGTATTATGTGTTAGCGGCCGGAGCAGCCCTATTAAGAAGGTAGCGGATGGAGGTAAGACATGTGACCGAGGAATCATGACATGCATCAAGAGTGAGTCATAGACAGATGTGGCAGAGAGAATCCGCTAATTTTCCAAAATAAAACATTCTTTAGAATTAGATAATAAATAAAACGGAAATAATGTAAGTTATGTATTCTTTCTGTGCGGCCCGGTACCAAACGACCCAGACTAGAGAAGAGAGACTTATCATTTATTTAGCTTTATAGAGTGTCTCTAGGTGTCAAGTGACAAAAAATTTAACCACTTAGACCAGCAGTGGTAGTGGTAGCTCAATGGTTAAGATATTGGACTTGTGATCAGTAGGTCACGAGTTAAAATCCTAGTCCCATAAAGCTGCCACAACTGAGTCTTTGCGCAAGCACTTTAAACCGCAACTGCTAAGTAAAATAAGATAATTACAAGTTGCTCTGGATAGGGGTATCGGCCAAATGCAGTAAATGTAGTTAAGTGGCAAAGTAATCATTCAAGTTTTCATGACTTTGTTTTTGGGGGAAGTTAGTGAATTACTGATTGGAAGGTTTCATTAATTGAATTGACGGTTGAGAGTTTAAGCCCCAGCAGTGCCACGGTACCACAGCTGGTTAAGGGCCTCTCTGCAATGTATAATGACCTAACAAGCTTGGCTATGCCAGGGGGAATCACTCAGCTGTAGTATATATATGTGACAAGTTTTTGACCCTTTCTTCTTTTTGGATTTGCCTGATTCATCCTGACAACCTACCTCTAGATGAAGTTGGGACTGAAATACATGACAGATATGCTAACTGAATTACAGATTACTCAGATCATCAGGATCATTTCAGTTAGAAATACCAATGGTTCATTCAAAACGAGGTGCGTCAGCATTTAGCTATTATGCCACCTGTAGCTGGAATCAGCTTCCAGAAAAGATCAGATGTGCTTCAACAGTAGACACTTTTAAATCTAGATTAAAAACACATCTGTTTAACTCTGCATTTACTTAATGAGCACTGTGCTGCTTCACACCGACTGCACTTTTAAATTCAAATTACTTTTACTCCTGTTTTATTCTTTTTAACATATTTTAAAACTGTTTTTATTAAACTCACATTTATTTCATTTTAAATTCTCATGTATCTTTGTTTTTATTTTGATTTTATTTCTCGTATTCTTATCTATCTATCTATCTATCTATCTATCTATCTATCTATCTATCTATCTATCTATCTATCTATCTATCTATCTATCTATCTATCTATCTATCTATCTATCTATCTATCTATCTATCTTTTTTTTTATTTTTATTTCTATGTAAAGCACTTTGAATGACCTCTGTGTATGAAATGTGCTATACAAATAAACTTGCCTTGCCTTGCCTAATAAGAACCTAGCAGGCCAAGTGAAAAAGATATATTGTAAATCTTAGAGTCTTTTCTACTTTCATATATGTTTATATATTTCAAATATATTTTTGTATATACAGTGCATGCAGAAAGTATTTAAACCCCCTTCACTTTTGTCAGTTTTGTCATGCTGCAGTCTGCTTCTAGAGTCAATCAGATTTTTTTCCCTCATTAATCTACACTCAGTATCACATAATCACAAAGTAAAAACCAAATTCAAGAAATGTCAGTAAATTTATTTAAAAAAAAAAAAAACTGAAATATCAGATGTACATAAGTATTTATACCCTTTGCAACAACACTTCTTTGATATACATTGTCAGCTGTGAGGCCCTCTATAGATAGATGTGTGCCTTTCCAAATCATGTCCAATCAGTTTCATGTACCACAGGTGGACGCCAATCAAGGTGTAGAAACATCTCAGCAGTGATCAAGAGAAACTGAAGACACCTACATTTAATTTCAAGTGTCGTTACAAATCGCAGGAATACTTATGTATATGTGATATTTTAGCCGTTCCTTTTTCAGACATTTGCAAAAGTTTCTATATTTCTGTTGTCACTTCATCATTATGAGATTATGAGAGTGTAGATTAATGAGAAAAAAATCAATTTAAATAAATGTGAGGTTACAACATAACAAATTTGTGTTTTTTTTTATAAATATAATTTATATATAAATAATGTATTATATAATATTACATCAATATAATGTGAACTATGTACATGGCTATGGTTAGCTAAGTAAAGCATACAGTGAGATTTTATTTTACTTTAAAGATCTTAAATCAACAATTATTTTGACAG
>NC_139574.1:6339431-6701931 GCF_946808225.1 Silurus aristotelis
TCTACATGAATTGTGATCCAAATAGGGCTGGTAGGTCTCTAGATGATTGGGGATGATTGCGGGGTTGGAATCCACTCTTTGATGGTCCATAATCTTCACAATCCACAATTGATGTTGGAGACAAATTCACACGATCTCACTTCTGCACCCGCCCTGCTAGCCAGATTTAGCTCCTGCAGACTTTGCCCTCTTCCTCAAGATGAACATGAAGATCCAGCTTAAAGTTTTTAAGTTGAAAGGTCTTTCTGGACCTTTCAGCAGCATTTGACACAGTCAACCACAAGATACTTTTGTCAACCCTCAAGAGCCTTGGTATCTGCGGAACAGCATGGGAATGGTTTGCTTCCTACCTGGAAGGTCGCTCATACCAGGTAACATGGAGGGGATCCACATCTGCCCCGTGCAGACTCACCACTGGTGTCCCACAAGGCTCTGTACTTGGTCCCCTCCTTTTCTCCCTCTATACCCACTCCATTGGTGAAGTCATATCCTCACATGGGTTTTCTTATCACTGCTATGCAGATGACACTCAACTCATCTTTTCTTTCCCTCCATCAGATACCACAGCTTCCGTTTGGATCTCAGCATGCTTGTCAGACATATCTTTATGGATGAGTGCTCACCAACTTAAACTCAACCCCAGCAAAACAGAACTGCTGGTCATCCCAGGTGATTCATCCCCAGGTCAAGATCTCCAAATAACACTACATGACTCTCCCCTTCAGCCACTGCTTGTAACCTTGGGGTAACTATGGACAATGAACTGTCTTTTTTCCCACATGTCGCTAATGTTGCTCGTTCTTGTCGAATTCTTCTCTATAACATCCGAAGGATTCGACCATTTCTGTCCATACAGGCTGCCCAGGTGCTTGTTCAGTCTCTTGTCATTTCAAGACTTGACTACTGCAACTCTCTGCTGGCAGGTCTTCCCCTGAATGCTATCCGTCCACTGCAAATGATCCAAAACGCAGCGGCACGACTTGTGTTCAATCAGCCCAAGTTTTCACACACCACCCCACTGCTGCGCTCCCTTCACTGGCTTCCAGTAGCTGCACGTATCAGATTCAAAACACTGATGCTTGCCTACAAGGCCAAAAATGGACCAGCACCATCTTACCTCAGTGACCTCATCACATCTCGCACTCCACCACGCTGTCTGAGATCCTCCAGCACTGCTCGACTGGTACCACCTTCTCTCAGAATGAGAGGTAAGTACACTTCAAGGCTCTTCTCTGTTCTGGCACCGAGGTGGTGGAATGAACTTCCCCTAGATGTCCGTACAGCAGAGTCCCTGATTATCTTAAGCGACGACTGAAGACCTACCTCTTCCTGAACTACCTAAATTAGCACTTTCCAAGTTTGTAGAATTCGAGTTATATTTATATTGAGTTTGTAATCTTGCAAACCAGTGTAGATTTATTCATTACTAGAGATTTAAAGCACTTTTGTACGTCGCTCTGGATAAGGGCGTCTGCTAAATGCCGCAAATGTAAATGTAAGTTTGACATTTTGAAACCACTGCAGAGATCCAGCGCAAATCACAGAAGGTGCTTGACACACTTGAAAAGAAGACTTGTAGGACACTTTCCAAAAGTGTCAGGAATGCTGGGAGCGCTGTTTTGCTTTGCAAGGGGTCTATTTTAAAGGTGTGTAAACATAGATAAATAAAGTATTTTCTTGTAAACAGAGTTAGTCTTAAAACTTTCTGATATCACCTCTTATCGCACTACAGTTTGTATCCCAGGCACAAGTCTTACGGTTTAAATTAGCATGTTGTAGCATCCAAAAATAAGATATGCTGAATTTTAGTGCTATTTTATGTTGTTTAGTGTAGCACCAGGGTTCTGGAGGAACGTTGTCTTGTTTTTACTGTGTACGGTGTACCACTGTGTATAGTAGAAATGACAATAAAAGCCTCTTGACTTGACTCTTGATGAGCGTGGAATCCAATTAAAACTCACCCAAATCCAGTGATTATTCTAAATAGCCAAACCAAATATATACAGTATTGAAATCATAAAATACCTTCCTTTTGGCTTCTCCCATTAGGGGTCGCCACAGCGGATCATCCGCATGTTTGATTTAGCACATGTTTTTACACTGGATGCCCTTCCTATCGCAACCCTCCCCATTTATCCGGGCTTGGGACCGGCACTAAGAGTGGCTGGGGTTGGTTCCCTGACTGGGGATCGAACCCGGGCCACAACGGTAAGAGCGCCGCAGCCTAACCACTAGACCACCGGCAATCATAAATGCTTGTATTGATGAAGGTCATGTGATCCAGTGCTGAAACACAATATTTTGGAAAATTAAGGGAAAAATATATCAGACAATCAGGATTGAGTTTGAAATCTGATTCACAGGCAAAAGCAAGAGGAATGAAAGATGGTGTGAGAAGCAATAACACAGTGAGCTTTCAGAATTATCGACCAGATTTACATCACACATCCAGCATGTGGCCATTAAATTTAAAATGTTGAATAGATTCACATTTAAAAAAGTGTGAAAATAGAATTAGCTCATTCTAAAGCACATTCTGCTTGTGTCTCACTCCATCTGTCAGTTGATTACTGATTGCCTTATGGACAAGAAACAAAATCCTCATCATTCCAGTACTTAATAGTGCCAAGTGTGCATACTGACATAGCTTCTGCAGACTCAACAGTCTGGAGCAAAAAACCTGGAAAGCTGCGTTTCTGCTATCTCTAATTACCACTGGCTCAGCTGTCGCCACAAATCATCATTTTTCCATCACTCACTCCTGAATCCTCAGAGCCATTCAGACATGAGATCCGTCATAGAGAAAGTGCAGCAGAGCGTAGAGTGTCATTAACAGCTCAAACAGTGCAGGCAGGCAGAGCAAAAGTCTGGGGGTTAATGGTGCATTTCATCTTAGACTTTCATCCCAACATGTTTAAAAATCGGCTTTAGTGCAGAAGAGAGTACAGGCAATGCAATGCTTCTAGGACCTGTTTAACAACACATGACATGAGAAAAGATGTCAAAAGACGAAACGATCAGTGAAGTAAGAAAGAGAGAGAGAGAGAGAGAGAGAGAGAGAGAGAGAGAAAGAAAGAGAGAGAGAGAGAGAGAATTGCAGATTACCTTATGTCGACTGCATTTGCCGTCTTCTCCCAGAAAAAGGTTGTAAGGAGGGAGGAAACAAGGGTGAGGACCCTATTTTAATAACTGACTATTTTCATTGGCATATTGTGGTATTTAGTGATTAATGCTAAATATTAGTAAATAGTGCTGAATATTACTGGAGTGTTGAAGAGTGTTGAGTGTTGAATACTACTGATTTTAGTGCTAGAGTGCTGAATGTTACTGAGTAGTGATGAATATTATTTAACATTACTGAATAGTGCTGAATATTGTTGTTAGAGTGCAGAAAATGACTACATAGTGCTAAATATAACTGAATAGTGTTGGATAATATGGAATAGTGCTGCATATCACTGAAGAGGGCTTAATATTAACGTAATGTCCGGACTATTTAGTGTACCCAAATATGAGCCGCACCCACGGAATTTTACAAAGATTTTTATTTTGAAAATAAATAAAACGCACCTGTCTATAAGCCGCAGGTGTCTACACTGAAACTAATGAACTTTACACAATAAAAGACAGTGTCTGTTACACGGCTTGTATCTAAACAGTAGCCTACCAAGTAAGTCATTGTTTACTGTCTTCCTCCTTCCTTTCACAACAATTTCTCTCAGCAGTTTATCTTTTGGCATCGTCGTGCGTTTAAAAATCACCATCTGTGCATCTTTTCTCCCGATGCCGTGCAGCTCAGAACACAGGTGAAGTGTGTTTTCATGCCCGGTTGTTTTCAGCGTGATGAATGATTCTCATTTCCTGTAGACAGTCCGAGTGAGCGGCAGGTCAAACGTCAGAGGAACATCATCCATATTTATGATGTGGTGCGGCCCGATTCAGTGGGAGCGCATCTGATTTAATATCAAGAGTTTCATTGGTTCACCTGAACCCGTTCGGCAATTTCATTGGTCTAATGTTATGGGGCTCAGTGTTTTGGCATGAAGCTTGTGAAACTGGATAAACCCAGGAAAAATCCATAAATTAGCCGCTTTGTTGTAAAGCCGCGGGGTTCAAAACGTGGAAAAAAAGTAGCGGCTTATAGTTCGGAAAATACGGTATTTAACATTACTGAATAGTGCTGAATATTACTTAACATTATTGAAAAGTGTTTAAGAAGATGTTCTCGATTGTCACATATACGTTACAGCACAGTGACTGCTTTTTTGTCGGTTTCTCAGTTTTTTTTGGTTAGGAAGCTCAGGTCAGTCATGATAAAGCATCCCTGGAACAGAAAAGAATTAAGGGCTTTGTCCTAAAACTCAACAGTGGCAGCTTGCCAGGGCAGGAAACCCTGACATTCCGATCAGTAACCCAGAGCTCTAACCACTAAGCTACTAATTCCATAAAGACTGAGGAATGCTAAGTGTTGAATATTACTGAAGAATGTCATAGATTTCTCAATATTACTGAGGAGTGCTGAAGACTTTAGAATATTACTGAAGAGTCCTAAAGAGTTCTGAATATTACTTCTTCTTCTTCTCCTTCTTCTTCTTCTTCTTTTTCTCGGCTAAATCTATTTTCGGATTCTATCATTAGGGGTCAACGCAGCGGATCATCCGAGTTCTAAATATTACTGAAGAGTTCTAAAGAGTTCTGAATAATACTGAAGTTTATAATATTACTGAAAAGTGCTGGAAAGTGTTGGGTATTACTGAAGTTCTGAATATTACTGTATAGTTCTGAATATAACTAAAGTGCTGAAGAGTTATGTATATTACTGAGGAATGCTGTAGACTACTCTATATTATTGAAGAGTGCTGGAGAGTTCTGAATATTACTGAAAAGTTCTGAATATTACTTAAAAGTTCTGAATATTACTGAAGTTCTAAATATTACTGAAGAGTGCTGAAGAGTTCTGAATATTACTGAATATTTGTAAATAATGCCTAATATAATATATGAACCAACATATACCAACAATAACGGACAGTGAGAGTGTGGAAGTTTAAATAGGAGCTGGTGATGATGCTAAACGAGCACCAGATGTGCGCGATTGAAGCCGGGAGCTTCAGAGAAAGCGGCCGAGAAAACACCTGCCACGCTGAAGGGGGCGCCGAAGGGGGCGTGGCAGGGGGATCCCTGCCAGTTAACAAACATGCATGTACATTTTTATAGCATGCCTTCATCAAACAAATCGCGGCAACACTGTTGTGTAAAAAAACCTCCAAAAACACGTGCATGCACATTCTCATTTATTAACGCACATCATGTACATAAAGAAATTTCAAGCACGTTAATATACTGCCGCCATTTTGATTTTCGCTTATCTCGATCATCGGTTATCTCGATGCTTTTTGGCAACCCACTAGGACATTGACATAACCGGGTTCCACTGTATTACTGAAGAGTGCCAAATATAAGTGACTAGTGCTTAATATTATTTAATATTATTGAATATTTCAGAGTATCGGACAGTTTAACCAAGAGATTAGATCGGACAGGCACATACTGAGCTGTACAATGAAATTCCTGAAGTGCAAAAGCTCATAAAGGTCATTTTACACTAATTTTAATAGAAAAGGCTCATTTGAATATAAAATGGATTTCATACCGAGGTTTTCACTTGGATGCGTTCTTGATCCTTAATGACTGTGAAACTGTATAAAGGGCAGAGATTTTAAAGGGCACATTGTTACTACTGGTGTGTGAACCGCACAGACATTTGTGCTGTTAAAATGCAGTATAGATTTGTATTTATTATCACTGAGCCAATAACAAGGAGCAGTTATAACAGAGGGGGAAATTCTAAATTTGGGTTTTATACCTTTTGGCACCTCTATGTTAATACTCGTCAATGTAGTTCAGGATTTTTGCATTGGTGTTGAACTGTAAAGATCAGAATTGCTAATAAACCAGTGTTTAATAGATGCTCACTTCTTCTTCTTCTTTCGGTTGCTCCCATTAGGGTCGCCACAGCGGATCATCCGTCTCCATACCACTCTGTCCTCTACATCTGCCTCTTTCACACCAACTACCTCTAGTCTTCCCTCACCACATCCATGAACCTTCTCCTTGGCCTTCATTTTTTCCTCCTTCCTGGTGGCTCCATCCTCAGCATTCTCCTACCAATATAATTCACGTCCCTCCTCTGCACATGTCCAAACCATCTCAATCTCGCCTCCCTCACCTTGTCACCAAAACGTCCTACATGCGCTGTCCCTCTAATAAACTCGTTTCTAATCCTGTCCATCGTCATCACTCTCAACGAAAACCTTAACATCTTCAGCTCTGCTACCTCCAGCTCCACCTCCTGTCTTTTACTCAATGCCACTGTCTCTAATCCATACAACATCTCAGGTCTCACCACAGTCCAATAAACTTTCCCTTTCACTCTCACAGATACTCTTCTATCACAAATCACTCCTGCTATCACTCTTCTCCACCCACTCCACCCTGCCTGCACTCTTTTCTTTACTTCTCTAACACACTCTCCATTACATTAATAGATGCTCACTGATTGTCTAAAAAATATATTCTATAAAGCTGCTTTGAGACAATCTCCATATAGAAAAGCGCTATAAAAATAAACTTGATTCGAATTGAATAAAACCTTCTAAGGCTAAGCATTATTTCCCCACAGACTGAATGCCAAGCTGTTGTCAAATTACTGGACAGACATGCGTCTAGTGAATCTGGTTTGTAATCAGAATCTGACAGCTATCAAACGTTAGTGATGATCCTACAATTCAGTCTGTATGAACATTCCTAAATACAGTTTTCTCCTCTTTTTGCGGGGGTAATAATATGTGATGTCATCAAAGAGAGCACATTTTATTTCAGCAGAGATGTTAAAATGTCAATAGTCTACCATGTTTTTTCCTTCAGTAAGTATATTTTCTCACAACCTGCCTACCTGCCCATCCACCTACCTTCTGTCTAAACAAATATTGAATTTAAAGCCTAAATTTATCTTCCAAAAATAAATTGTTTTATAATTCACACAGCCCATTTTATATTTGGTAGCTTCAGGTTTACACACATTAGGTGTACAGTAGGATCTTGGGCCAGGTGGCTGTGAAGTTCATAATGGTGATATCTGGTTAATGTGCTTCTACACCATTACAAAATACAGGTGTATGGAATTACATTTGTGCCACACATATTAAGCGTATACACTCCGAAAAACTGAAAACAATGAATTCAGAAGAAACACTTCTTTTTTTACGGTTTCCCAACTTACTTTTTTGACAATTATTGTTTATAAATGTACTGCTTCAGTTTCCTTATATGTTTTTTCCATCATTCTAGCACAAAAATCTTGTAGGTGGGGTGGGGTAAAAACTTGTATTTGCAGTGGAAATGATTTCCTTGCTTCTTTACTTACATTGTCTGACAAAAACTTGGAACACCACACCTAGACTTTCATTCTGTTTGAGAGACACATGCATGTTAATTTTATTTCTATGCAACCAATTAGGAACGCTTGTTTAACGAAATTACCTTCGGTTAAAACAAATATATAAATGTACAAATGTTTCACTTTATCTTCATTAAAAAATCCTTAATTAGCATGACTAACAGTTTTACACTCTCTGTTTTTTTCTCCAAACATTCCAATTCAAAACTTTGCTATGCCTCTTGTTAAACTTGACAAAGATTTTCTTCAATTGTTTGAGGTTTCTTTCCTACCTTGTGCTCCAGTTCACCCCAGAGCAGTTCAATAGGATTTAGGTGCAGTGACCGGGCAGGTCATTCAAGGATAGATAACACTTTTGCTCTCTAAATAACACTTACATAGCTTGGACGTACACTTCGGCTTATTGTCTTGTTGTATGGTAAAGTCGCTTCCAATTAGCTGCAATCCAGACAAAACTCAATGGTGTTGAAGTATGAAATGGTTGCCATGTTGGTTCCTTTCACCCGGAAAAGTCTCCAAACATCCTTGCCCCAAAACAACCCCAAACCATTAGGCTTCCACCCCTATGATTGACTGTGGGTGTGAGGCAGTTGCTAACATCTTGGTTAGTCTGCTTAGATCTGTGCACAGAACTTTTATCCAGTCATTCACTGTCCTTTTTTTTTATTTAAATTTTTTTTTTATTTGCATTTTAGCTAGTTTGTTGCAAACAAAAGGAAAATGTAAAAAAAAAAAAAAACATTAAGTAAAAAAAACATAAAAGACAAGGTGTTTCCAAACGTTTGACAGGCAATGCATTTAGTTTATTAGTTACATTAGTTTAGTGTAATTATTTCTTGAGATTTGGGTCATTACTCCTCACTTAGATAATGAACTGTTTGATCAACAGTTCCTAGAAGTAAACACTTCAGTGGAGAGTTCTTGATGTGATTTATTAAGTGGTTATAAGAAGTTGTTTGATATCCAAATTTCAGAATAATTACAAATGAATATGCTTAAAAGTAAGAAATGTACTACTTAAAATGTACTACTTTCAGAAAACTCCACAATTTGGCAGATGTCCGTACAAATGTCACTAGCCAATTAGAGTCCAGCACTGTATAAACCCCACCTCCCCATTGCGATTCATATGTAAAAAAAAAAAAAAAAAAACTTTTTATTAAAAGGCCATATTGCATTTTCAAATTCACAGTAGGCATGCAGAATATACAGTGCAAAATGCAGTGAAATCTTTTTTTTTTTTTTTACAACTGCTCTGTAAAAAAATAATAAAAAAATTCAAATTAAGAATTCAAATAAAATATACTGATACAATTTACAATATTATAGAGGAAAAAATATATAAAATTTACACTACTGTATACTAAGAAAGAAAAATTTAATAAAAAATTTATTAGAATATGTTTGCATTTAATAATAAAAAAAAGACCTGTTACTATATGTAGTAGCATTTATGTACAATGTAAATTGTGGAATTTAATGCAATTTGAAATGTACATACAGTAAAAAATAGCCTGGATGAGGTAAAAGATGTGTTTGTGAGTCTGGGTTTTTTCCCCCATCATTTCTCCTGGGTTCATTGTTTTCAGTTTTTCATCTTTTTTTATTGTATATTTCTGATTGATTCTTGAAATTATGTTATTTAATAATTTAAACCTATATGTAATTCTATAGTGTACAGAAGTAAAGAAGTGTATTCACTAGATGTTCAGTAAATAGATTAATCAGAATCCTTGGATGAGCATCAGGACAGTGTTTCTGATTGAAGCAGCAGCTCTTAGAATCTGTAAATTAGATTTTTGTGTTTGTATTTGTGAGAAAGTCTTTTGAGTACACATGTGAAACCATCAACACTTGCAGAAAATATCTTACAAGTTCAGAAAGCTCAAAGTCTTGCGGCTCTCATCACCTTTTCCTGTCCAGGTTTGCTTTTTTCTTCTTTACTTCGCACAGTTGCATCTAAACCAATATGCATCAATGTGTCACAGGCAATTTAGAATAGAAGCAGTCGAAGAAAAAGAAAACAATCGACCTCCAATAAAGTAGGTCCATACTCATCAGTTCAAATAGGAAAAAATAATTCTCGTCTACAACCTAGAACAGAAACATGATAATCTCTTTATATATTTATAAACACTGGATTCTGATCCCTTCAAACCAAGGCTGTGTGAACCAGGTTCTCTTTATTCTTTTTTACCCATGATCCTTCTCTTTCTTCTCTGTACTAAGATGTGTCTGGCTTGCAGACAGTATTAACCATGGCTAATCCAGTGAAATAGAGCTATCTAAAATCAATCGCATCCTCTGCTAGAGGATCCTCCATCACAAAATTCAGTGGACAGATCAGTAGCCCAGGCGCCTTGGAGAAGTCTGAATCAGGGCCAGAAAAAAGGTAGGAAAATAGTGCTCCTTTATCAACTTGGACATTTATTTTTTTGTTGCTAACAGTGTGTTTAAATTTAATGTTTATTGTAGACACTGTAACAACAAGACAAAATAATCTTTTATAATCGTATTGCCTGCTGTACTGCACACATCCACCAAGGGCCCGATTCTGTAGAGAATCAGTCTATCATCTATCTATCTATCTATCTATCTATCTGTCTGTCTGTCTGTCCGTCTGTCCGTCCGTCCGTCCGTCCGTCCGTCCGTCCGTCCGTCCGTCCGTCCGTCCGTCCGTCCGTCCGTCCGTCCGTCCAGCATTTATTTATTTATTTATTTATTTATTTATTTATTTATGTTAACCTACTGTCTACCCATCCACGCATCTAGTTAAGAGAGGCCTGGGGTACAGTCAGCATTCCAGTTTTTCCCAAAGGTGTTTAATAGGGTTGAGGTCAGAGCTCCATAACAGGCCACTCAATGTATTTTACTCCAACCCATGTAAAGCATATCTTCATGATATGCAGGTTTGGGTCTCCTAGTTAAAGTGAAGGGAAAATTAATGCTATTGCATACTGTACACAGGCATCCTATACAATTGTGTGGCTCCAACTTTATGGTAACAGTTTAGCACTATATGTTTGTCCATATATTGTAGAGTAGCATGCTTGAGCTTTAATTTGCTAACAGAGTTATGATTTGTCACTCACTAACTCCACTCAGCTCAATGTGAACAGACCTGCTTTTATTTTTTTGTTTTTCAGTTTTTTAACCACACTGTATGAGGACTTTTGCTATTGCTAACAGTTGCTATTGCCTCTGTTGTCACCAATGTTACCTTGTTTCTTTAATATTGACCTGATTTTGCTGCACATTTTTAGATTCTAGTGAATCCTGGATGATTCTGTTTGCAGAATCACAATCAGGTTTATTGGCCAGGTGTGTATCACATATGATAAAGAGGCTACATTAGGGCTTTAGTACAAGATACAGCAGCAATAGTGTGTGTAACATATGGGCATGACATGATGACTGACTGTTCTGATAATGGCTGTCGCAGTACTTATAGATATGAAGAAAGGCATATAACTAAGGTCAGTTGTTAATGAGGGGGATTGCCTGAGGAAAGAAACTGTTCCTGTGCCAGGCAGTTTTGGTAAACAAAAGTACTGTAGCACCTGCCAGAAGAGAGGAATTGTAAAAGGTTGTGATCCATGGCTTGTTCTTGTAAAGTAATCAAGTAAATCAAAACTTGATTGACAATGAGTGAAGTGCTGGCTGTAACCAAACTTTAGTGATCAATAACCAACAACCAGGAAGCAAGCGTGTGTAAATCATGACATTTGGACATTATAGGCATAATCCATAATCATAATGTTCAATGTTACAAAAAATTACATTTGGGAACGTAGATTGTTAACAGCTCTTGTGTTTCTCAAGCCATTTGGGCCAGTGAGGCTAAAATGTCGCTCTCTGTCAAGGAATGTCAAGCTAATGAGACAATGTGGATGGAAAACAAATGTAGCTTCAGTTCAACAGATTTGTCTTGATTTAATGCTAATTTGTTTTTGCATCCTAATTGTCATATTTGCTGTTAACAAACAGCATCGGCTTTTGTGGAACCAAAACCAAAAGCACCACCATCTGTCATGATTAAAAATACTCTGAATACTCAAGGTTCATGAGTGCTACATGAGTGTAAAGAGTCATAAGATGGCCATTCTCAGATCCCAGGATTCAATTGATGTTTTAAACACAATGCTGTTGGATACAGCAGTCTGGAAATCGGCCCAAGAGAATTAATAAATCGTAGATTTCTTTGCCTGTACTCAAAGACCAGATAATATGCAAATGTAGCTAAATCTTTATATGCATCAGAAGTGTTATTTTCAGGCTCACAATGACCCATTCAAATTCTTTCATTCAGATAAATAATTCAGGGAACTTGTTTATTGCCAATGCTTTGTTTCATGCTCAGTTCTTTTCTTTTTCCAATATTTTTGCATTGATCCCCTTTGGATTTATATCTTCCCCTTTCTCTCTTACTTCTTCACATGGCCTTTATGCGCGTTCTAAGTCATTAAACAAGTTAAGGGAATATCTGACTGGAATATTGGCTTTTTTTTTTTTTTTTTTTAACCAGTGGAATTGATGCCAGGTTTAATATTGGAAAGGTCATGAAAGCCATTGCGACAGACTTAAAGCCCGATTTGAAATGATCTTTTATGCACATTCGCACTTTCTGGCTGACGAATTCCTGCTCTTAATATACTCTTTTTCGCACAACATCTGCCTCGTGCGTGTGCGCGAATTCAGTTTTATCTCTTTTAGAGAGCATCTCGGAAACAATTGCACACCTTTAAAAAGTGACAGCAGATGGAGTTTCTAATTCGGCAATGTAAAGGAGTGAGAAATGTGCTATAGTGTGCTGTGAGTGCAGGCAAAGAAAGTGGAGGTGAAAGCTGATGAAAGTTTTGGAGTGAATGCAGATGTGTCTTTTATGACTTCATGGCTTCCTTAACAACAGGGGCCAACAACATTCACCCTGAAGAACCCTGAGAACCACTTGTACTAATATATATTGCAAGAGATCGGTGTAGAAAAAAGAGGGAACCATCAATTGTAATATTCTTACCTGAAGATTTGTGAGTTATGGCGACCTTGGAACTACTAACATGTATCTAATGTAGACATTAGTAATATAGATTGTTGATCGTTTTAATGTCTTGGTGATGGAAAGTCAAACTAACAGAGTCTGCAATTTGTAGGAATGATTATTGACTGTTCTATAAGATTTGTGTAGTAATGATTCTCTGAGAAGCGGGAGAAAATGAATGAATGATGAATGAATGATTCTCTGAGCTGCCTTCACCACATTCTGTAGAACAGAACATTTTGATCAGTACTGTTCAGCCTTAGTATTGGATTGTCAAATAGATTGTCAAACTTTTTGACTCTAATATGTGCATTATCAATTCAAGAAATCTAAAACTACTGACATTTTTTAAAGCATGCAAGCAAAGAAGAAAAAAAAAACACATACCATAATTTCCGGACTATTAAGCCGCACCCACTGAATTTGACAAAGATTTTTATTTTGAACATAAATAAGCCGCTACATTGAAACTAATGAACTTTACACAGGCTTTAACAAAAGACAGTGTCTGTTACACGGCTTGTATCTAAACAGTAGCCTACCAAGAAAGTCATTGTTTACTGTCTTCCTCCTTCCTTTCACAACAAATTTCTCTCGAGAGTTTATCTTTTGGCATCGTCGTGCGTTTAAAAATCACCATCGGTGAAGCTTTTCTCTCGATGCCGTGCAGCTCAGAACACAGGTGAAGTGTTTTTCATGCCCGGTTGTTTTCAGCGTGACGAATGATTCGCATTTCCTGTAGACAGTCCGAGTGAGCGGCAGGTCAAACGTCAGAGGAACATCATCCATATTTATAATGTGGTGCGGCCCGATTCAGTGGGAGCGCATCTGATTTTAATATAAAGAGTTTAATTGGTTCACCTGAACCCGTTCGGCAATTTCATTGGTCTAATGTTATGGGGTTTAGTTTTTTGGCTTGAAGCTTGTGAAACCGGGAAAAACCCAGGAAAAATCCACATACAGTATTAGCCGTTTCATTGTTTAAGCCGCGGGGTTCAAAATGTGGGAAAAAAGTAGCAGCTTATAGTCCGGAAAATACGGTAATCCTAACAACAAAGCATCTGTCAATGTATAAGACAGATACTCTTCTTTCTTAGGCCTGGACCTAACTAGAACTAAACAGTCTGCTGGAGAACTTAACAGTCTGCTGGAGTGCACAGGGGAAAGTGGTAGTTCAGAGATTAAGGGCATGTCCATACGTTTTTTGTTTTAAAACTGATATTTTTCTCTCCAGGATTGCGTTTTTAGTCCAAGAAAACATTGCTTTTTGAAAATGCTTTCCAAAGTGGATTTTGGAGTCATGTGACAGTGCCTTTCCTCGACATTGCCACATAGTTTCAAAGAGCCAGAAAGTAAATTAACACCAGGCAGAAAAGATGCACTTCGAACCATTTTACGTTTTACTCAGTGTGGATGAGCAACTTTTGGGAAACAAATGAAAGTGATAGTGATGACATGTAGTTTCTTTAGATAAAAATGCCATCTTTTATTTATCTGGATTAGTATAGACACTAGGGCTCTGGCTTACTGATCAGAAGGTCCACTCTTGGGTCCTTGAGCAAGGCTCTTATCCCTGTGACAGGTTAAAAGCCCCATTAAGCCCCCTTTTCCCATTTATCTATTAATGAATGTCCTGCATTGTCAATGCACCTACATGCAAATCCTATTGAACTGCTCTGGAATGAACTGGATCACAAGGTCAGAAAAAAATCTAGTAGTGAAGTAGTGAAGAACCTCTTTGGCAAGACTGACAAGAGGCATGGTAAGGTATTGTGTGTGAAGTTGTTATTCATGCCAAGGAAGGATTTTTCGAAGGAAATAAAATGTAACATCTGTACATTTATATATTTGTTTCGGTCAAAGTAAATCTTCATACTGTTAAAGTACCTAGTGTGTTAGTTGAAACTATAGAAAGTCATCACATGCTGTGAAAATCTTTACCTTTTCTCACATTACACCCTGACAAATAAAATAATTAAGTCTAACATTATAAGAATGTGAAGGCTAGAACAAGATTTCAAAGGCTTCATTTACATTTACATTAGCGGCATTTAGCAGAAGCCCTTCAGCAATCCCGCTGAATACTGTACCACCAACACATTGCCTAGATCAGGCTGTTGATTCAAACTGGATGACCAAGCCACAAGGACATTGATCAAAGAAGCTACCAAGAGACCGAAGGCAACTTTGAAGAACTTGCAAGGCTTTATGGTGGAGACTGGTCGGTCTTTGCATGTGACAACTCTCTCTCTAAAGGAAAAAAAGCCTGTCCTGAAAAAGTGCCACACACTATTTCACTAGGAAGATTCTAATGCTGTCTGGCAAAAGGTGCTATGGTTCAAAGAGACCAAAATAGACCTCTTTGGCAAAATTTAAGCACTGTTTGGCGAAAAGCAAACACTGCACACCATTCACTATTTAAAAGACACCATCCCTACTGTGAAACATGGTGGTGGCAGCATTATGTTGTGGGGATGTTTCTTTTCAGCAGGGAATGAGCGATTGGTAAGGATTGAGAAGAAAATGGATGCTGTCATGTAAATACAAATTCTTGAGGATAAGTGCCTGTGCTAGCAGCTAAAAATGGTCATTGTCAAAGTCAATGATCCTAAACATACCGTATACGTCAAAAGAACAACGCAATAACGTAAGGATAGGAAAGTGAATGTCCTTCAGTGGTTCAGCCAGAGCCCTGATTTACATCTACAACATTTGGTGGACACTCTTATCCAGAGCGACCTACAACTGAGCAACTGAGGGTTAATGGCGTTGCTCAGGGGCCCAGCAGTGGCAGCTTGGTGGTACTAATATTTGAACCAATGACTTTCTGAACCGAGGTCCACTGCCCTAACCATTAAACTAGTACTTCCCTAAACTTTGATAGAATATCTATGAATGGACTTGGAGAGCTGATCACCATGACATTTGTCAGAACTTGAGCAATTTTGCAAGGAAAAATAGACAAATATTCTCTGATCTAGGTGTGCAAAGCTAGTACAAACATATGCAAAATGATTAATGGATGTAAATAAAGCAAAAATGTGTCTCTATGAAGTTTTATGCCAGGGGACTGATGACTTTTCCAGCCTTCAGTTTTTCATTCTTTTTTTTTTATTCAGTAGTTTGATGTTGTAATGCAAAATTTGTAACTAAAGCTGGAAAGATTTGTTTTTTTTTTGGAATGAGTTGATTTCAGACTGTGCGACAAAAAAGTAACTATTTTGAAGGCATGAAAGGTTATTATTAAGATACTGTTCGTAGATGTATTTCGGTAGAAAAAAACACAGACTATATATATATTTTTTATATCTATTTATTGTCAATTGTCAATTTAAAGGCCAAAGGTTTTCTTAATAAATTTCGCTTATTGCAAATAAAATGGTTATCAGAGGTAAAAACATCTTTCATGCCTGCACATCTTTTCCTCTGCAATAAATCGATAATGGGTAAATTCTTCTGGTGCTGACTTGCTGAGAAAGCAAGACAATATGAATCAAAGGGGTCAAATATTGTAAATTTAATCCAACATGTAATTGAACAGTGTCTTTGCCGGATTTCTGTGCATCATGGATATAATGTTATACAGTGATTGCAGTGCAATGTCAATATATATATATATATATATATATATATATATATATATATATATATATATATATATATATATATATATATATATATATATATATATATACAGTTGTGGGCGAGCGTGTGAATGCGGGAAGAAGGAACACCACAACAGATCAGGTGCAAAGGTTTTACAGCCACTTTTATTTTAGTTTTATCTCGTGTCTGTCTGCTTAGTGCCCACGTCTCTGGCACACGCGCACATACACACTATTAATACACACACACTCTCCTTAAATGCACCCTCCAATCACTAGAAAAGAAAGAATACTTATTAGGTCACATTGACTTTAGGTCCCAGCCCAGCCCTCCATTCGCAAACCGACGCTCGGCCACGCCCCGCTGCCACAACAGCATATACAGTATATACAGTATCTCACTAAAGTGAGTACACCCCTCTCATTTCAGCTATTTTAGTACATCATCTCAAGGGACAATACTATAAAAATTAAACCTGGAAATATTTTAAAGTAGTCAGTTTGCAGTTTGTATAACAGTACAGATTTATTGTCCGCTAAAAATGATTTAACATACAGCCATTATTGTTAAAATAACTGTATATATAAAAAATATGGCAGTATTTTGTGTGAGCACCATTGTTATCCAGCACTGCCTCAATCCTCATTAGCATGGAATTCTCCAAAGCTGTACAGGTTGTTGCTGGGATCCTCTTTCACTCCTCCATAATAACCTCATGGAGCTGCTGGATGTTAGACACATGGCGCATCTTCACCGTCCACTTGAGGATGCCCCACAATAGGGTTCAGGTCTGGAGACATGGCAAATCCATCTACTTTACTTTCAGCTTCCTCAGCAAGACAGATATTGGCAATGTGTTTAGGATCATTATTATCCTGGACAACTGACATTTGGCCCAGTTTCTAAAAGAAGGACTCATGTACTGCTTCAGAATGTCACAGTACTTGTTGGAATCCATATTTCCAATGATGGGAATGCAAACTGACTTGTTGCAGTGTGCGGCATACGGTCTGAGCACTTACAAGTAGACCTTCCACTTCTGCAACCTCTAAAGCAATGCTGCAGCACTCATGCATCTGTTTTCTGAAGCTGCTTCTGCACCTGACGCACAGCAGAAGGACTCGACTTCTTTGATGGACCCTTGCGTGGCCTGTTCAGAGTGGAACCCGTCTTGGAAAACCTGTATGACCCTGGCCACTGTACTGTAACTCAGTTTTAGGGGGTTACTGATCTTCTTACAGCCTTGGCATCTTTGTGAGAGCAAACATTTGAATTCTCATATCCTCAGAGAGTCTTTGTCATGAGGTGCCATGTTGAACATCCAGTGGTCAGTATGAGAGAATTGTACACAAATCACCTAATTTCAACTGCTCTAATACAAGATACACAAATTTGTATGGTTGTGTCAAGCAGACAAAAACATGAACATGATGAATGGGACATGTGGCTTTGCACGGTTACAGGACATACAGCTGTTATCACTTAGGGTGCACTTACTTTTGTTAACAGCTATTTAAACAATAATGGCTATACTGTATGTTGAGTTATTTTAGAGGAAAGTGAATCTGTACTGTTATTCAAGCTTCCCATTGCCTACTCTAAAATACATCCAAGTTTCATTCTTAGAAGATATACTAAAATGTTTGCTGAAATGTAAGCTGTGTTCTCACATTTCTGATTAAACTGAAGAACCATGAAGATGCAGCTGGACTGTATTAATATAAACAGTGTGAACTAATATGAACTGCAACAATGATTTAGTGCTGCAATTACAATGAACAGTTGCGCACTCAAGTGTTTAATCAGAAAATAGTTGATAACCTGAACAATGAAGGAACTTTAATGAATGAACATTCGATATTACCCAAAAAGGGTTCGTTCCATTTCGAGTATGGTTTCTTCCTACTTTTACATTTATAGCATTTGGCAGATGCCCTTATCCAGAGTGACTTACAGTGGTTTTTTGTTAATGATTTATAACTGACACTTGAGGGTTAAGGGCCTTGCTCAAGGGCCCAACAGTTGTAATTTGGTGCTGCTGTGATCTGAACAAACTTTAGATCAGAAGTCTAACGTCTTAAACACTGAGTTACCTTTTTCCCTCTCACAAAGACTTCCTTATGAAGTGTTAGAGATTTTTTCCTTGCCACTGCTGCCCCTGGCCTAATTATAGAGATAAATGTATAGGATCTAATGTATGACACTAAAATTAATATTTAGTATGTTTTTATTTACGTAAAGCTGCTTTGTGACACTGTTACAAATGCTATACAAATAAGACTGAATTGAACTGAACTGAGTTAAATTGATAAGCTCCCAGTGTTCATCACAAGTCATGTGTTGTGTTTTGTTCCAGTTGTCTGTCATTTGCCATTTAAATACAGTATAAACTCAATATTCCCTGAACCTCTTGTCTCTTGTTTGTCTGTAGGGTATTGTCTATTCATGCTCATCATTGTACACTTGTGCCCTTATTCAGCATTTCAGGATCTCCTTATTTGTTCATTTTGTGTTCAGGTTTATTGCGTTTATTTTGTACGTGTGCACTTTATTAAATAATTTCTGCATTGCTTCTGCTTCCTGCCTCGTTACATGACAGCAAGCAAGACCATGAAAACCACAGTATCACATTTAATAAAAAATAAAAAAATCGGTTCAATATGACTGAATGGGGAGAATGCTTAAATGACATTGAATGTGGGCTATTAGAGATTATTAGTACTAGTGCAATGTTTTTTCTGCCTTTTTATTCGACAGTAAACTAGATGCAAATGATCTGAAAGCAAGACTAACATTTCAATAAGAGATACTTTGCTTACTTCTGGAGATAGTATGTCTACAGTCCTCTTACTGCATGTCTGTAATAATGGAAACTTTAAAATTAAAAAGGGGTGGGTCTATAGTATGTGGTAGCTCATTGGTTAAGATGTTAAACTTCTGACTTCTGAACTTCTTGAGCAAGGCCCTTAATCCTTACTTGCTCAGGTGTGTGAATGGGATGAGTTGTTTTGAATAAAGGAGTCTCACAAATGCCATAAATGTAGCTGCGCAGAAGAATACAAATATTCTCTTTAATACAAATATAGATATAAAAAAAAATGCTTGAGTATCATTAATGAGAAATGTCTAAATATTAGTATTATAAAAGCACTTGTGATTAATCTCTGTTTAGGTTAACTGCCTGATTCCAGCCTGCTGCATGGTTTCCTCTGTACTATACACAGCATTATAGAGAAGAACTCCCTTTACAAAAAAAAATAAAAATTCGGGGAACGCTTGAGGATCTGATTCTCTACTACAATTTATTCCACTGTCATGTGAGGTGACTAACAGGACAAATGTTTTACATATATTTTCTCTGGTGTTTTGTGTGGCAGGGTGTCTGAGAAAGAGAGAGAGAGAGAGTGAGAGAGAGAGAGAAAGAGAGAGATAGAGAGAGAGAGAGAGAAAGATATGAAAAAGATCTCATATAAATGTAAATTGCTTCCTAATACAAAAATACTATTTTGCTTTTGAATTGTACAGAGCAAACCCTGTGTCAAAAGTGCTTTTAGCGAATGGTGTATACAGGAAAATACTTCCTCCTGCTGCAAAACAGAGAATTAAGAAGAAAAAAAATACAGTAAAATAGTAGAAAGTATAAAATGTTATTATAAAATAATAATCATTGTAAAAAAAATTAGATGAATAAAATAGATGAAAAGATGAAAAGACAATAAATCAAATAATGAAAGGATGAGTGAATGTTAAAAAAATATATTGAATTTTGTTATTGTATGAAAATAATAACAGTAAAACAAGCACATATATAATAGGGGTGTAAAGGTACACATATCCGTACTGACATTTTTCGGTACAGAGCTTTCGGTTCGGTACACACTGAATGCAATCCTTTTTACAGTACGTGCGAAACATAGGTTTAATCTGAGTTTCCTCAGGAAAAGTGGCGGACAGCAACTATTCGCCTCGCAGAATTTTTTATTATCATTTGTAAACGTCAAAACATACACAACAATGCTGGGGGTATAAAAAGAAACTAGAGTTAGTGTAGTGTCAATGCAGCCGCTCACTCCGTAATGGAAGTAAGATTTGTTTTGCGTATGCTTGAAAACGCAAAAGAATCAGTAGTGCTAGCAATTGCCGCTAAACATTAAATGGCTAGCGGTTGACGCTAGCACTATGGATTCAAGATTTTTTACAGTTATATACAGGATACAACATGCAGTGAAATAAAAAGTAAAAAAAAAAAAATTAAATCTTGTATTTTGAATCCATAGCGCTAGTGCTAGCCACTTCCGGGTTAGCGGCTAATGCTATTGTAGCACTTGTCCTACAGTCGAGTATAAACGACTTTTTAATATCTCGGACCAGATCAGAAGACTATGTCCGCTCTTGAACCAGTGTTGCAGCAAGGCAGAGGAAACAATTGCAAACCAATATTATAATTGCATGGTAAGTATTTTCTTCTTATATTTCTATGTTAACTTATATTTCCGGTCTATTAATTCTAGTCACCCGCTATTAGTCAATTATCTTGCCCTTCTATGCACGTCACCCAGTTCAAATTCAAAGGGCAGGATTTAAATTAGTTTACTCAAAAACAATCAAAATAAACAGTATGGTGACAATAAATGTCAGGTCAGATACCCAAAGACACACCAAATAAAATGTCTTCCAAATAAGTGTCCTTTCATTGAAATAAATGTAATGAACAGAATTATTGCAGTTCAGTGTCTGTTCTGTTGCAATAAAATCAAGAAAAATCGAGATAAAATGCAGGTGCACAACTCCAAGGAAAAATGAAAAAAATATATGGCTCGTGTTCACAGATGTGGTAAAATTTTTTCTGAAGAATTATCCAGCATTATTTTAAAACATCTGTCTTCACAGAAGACTGACTGTTTTTCTTGTTTGTTTTTTGCTAAATTACCAAGACAAAGAAATGGTATGAAATAATCCCAGATGATCTAAGGAAAATCCGTTTCAAAAAGTCATCAGATAAATCAGCTTGAGTTCTTATTTAATTATTATTATATTTTTTTACTTCTGCTAAAGGCATGCACCTATGCTCCAGCGGCCATCTTTTTTTTTCTTTTTTTTTCTGTTCAAGGTTGCCCCCCTCTGATCAGCACCAATGATGACAAAGAGCAATCATCAAGGGCGGAGCCACTCTTGATTATTAAATTTCATAAATATTCCTGGTTTGTGACATTTTCTAATTTCTTTCGCCAATATTTGATTCCCAAAACCTTAAAATAATATATTTTAAATATTATTTTAAATTATTGTGCATTTGAATAATTATTTTCTCTCTTTTAGGTTTTGATACGGTTCTTATGACCTTGGTTACACTATGCTAACTTCAAGAATTTCTCTAAAAAGGAAAATATCCTGACAATTCCACATTATTGGAAGAGTGAGTAAATGAAGAATGAAAGAAATAAAGATATTTGTTAAAGTGTGCTGAAATAAGTAGAACAGTTAAGTAGAACATAAACTTTCTTTCGGCTTCTCCCATTAGGGGTCGCCACAGCGGATCCTCTGCATGTTTGGTTTGGCACATGTTTTTATGATGGATGCCCTTCCTAACGCAACCCTCCCCAATTTATCTGGGCTTGGGACCGGCACTGAAAGTGGCTGGGGTTGGTTCCCTGACCGGAGATTGAACCCGGGCCGCAGCGGTGAGAGCGCTGCATCCTAACCACTAGACCACCAGGAAACACCTTCAGTACAGTTAAGTAGAACATATCTTTAGAAAATTAAATATTTAAATGTAAAACACACATTTGCATTACACAAATGGGGTCTAACAAATGTAAACTTTGTGATTAAAATATTATTATTATAATTTTTTTTTATTTAATTTGTGCTTATTTTTTGTTTGCTTAGTTTAATAAATATAATCAAAAAAAGTGTATTGCATTAATTTTATTGATTCAGTTTTTATAAAATATTATATGATGTAATGAAAACAAACATTGGTTGTGAGCTTAGTCCTTCTCTACATATCCACCACCTAAGGTGTGGGATTCCCCAAACAATGGATGAGCTGGTGGAGACCCTCTTTGAAGAAGCCCTAATTTTGTCGTCGTCTTTGAAACACCTGACACAGAGTGGTTTCTTCAAGTGATGGAAGAGGAAGAAATTCTGCAGAATTTCTTACCCCAAGTCGCCTGCAATTTTACTTTTTAAGTATTTTAAGTTTGTGAGCTGAATGGCGAACCCCCTCCTTAAACATTCCACAACGCTTCGAGTTTGACCCCCTAGCAACATCATGCAAAATTGTACCGCAGGTTTTTAAAACAAGAAGAAATGTTCATGAACGTACCCATTCCCGGAAATGTGTGGAAATATTTTCAATTTTTCGTTCGATAATACAAATTTTATGACCGCCCCTCGTATATAGCAATCGCACTGCTAGTAGGCAAAATTTTTTTAAGCTTTTTATGATTTAAATGTTATATCACTGTGATGTTGTTGTGAAATTCAGCTCTACAAAGGATTGGTTTCTATTATAGACAACATGAGCTGTATATTATATTTATCAGGTTGATTTGTTAGAAGGTGGATGACTATATTTTTGAAATTATAATAAAAAAAAATGTTGGGAAATTAATTATGGGATGCTTTCTTTATTATGTTAGGATTAGTATTGTAAAAAAAAGAAACACTGGATTGCTTGCAAAAGCCTGTACCTTTCTGTTCTTTTCTGATTTGAAAACTGCTCTAAAGCAACTTAGAAAAACTACAGACCTGTGTTTTTGTTTTCTTTAGCATGTAATTCCTAATGGATGTTACATTATTTTCTTTTGTGTTTCTTGACCGATACTTGGTTGTAAGTACTCAATTTCTTTAATTAGTACTTGTTTTTGTGAAGCGCTTGGTTAAAAGCTTGTTATAAAAGGTGTATTATAAATAAACTTTTAATTGGTGAATGTTTTTTCCTATAACCGTACTCTTATAGAGTGTTCTATTCTTTGCAGCTTCTTTCCTGCTGGCTGTGTCTTAAGCTAAAAATTCTGTAGCTTCTTGCATACATTTCTCTGGTTTCTATTCGGCTCTATGAGTTCAATTCAACTGCACCAAATAATTGTAATTCTGAATGTCTTATGAGTCATGAAACAAACATTCAATTTCAATTCAAAACTCTGGACACTCAGAAAGATCTACACCTGGATGATATCTGCTTCAGACTGAGACAGTAGTGTGAATTTAGTCTCACTGTTAGGTTTTATCTTCTGCCCAGAAGATGGTATGCAGGTGATGCAAAGTGCTGGATCCTCCACGGGTCCAATTACGACAATGAAGAAGACTGGTTGCCACTCTTCCAGCTCAGAGGCCATGTTTCAGCAATATAAATATTGATTTAGCACATTATCAGTTTAGAAGTACAGCGAAACAAATGCTCAGTATTCACCACATGCTTTCAGTGAGGGAGACCGCCATGTGAATAAAAAATCCACGATTTATAATTGATCCAGGGTGTAAACAAGTGAATTCAAACCAAACATATTGTTTTTGTTTACAAGATGAAAATGATTATTTAATTGAGTCTGATTAAAAATAAAAGTGAACAGCATATGTGATCATGAGGCGTAATAACAGGTCTAATTTTCTCTAACTGCCATATGATTTTGTTTTTCTGTCAAAAATAAATGGTACTATTTATTATTATTAAGCTTGCAATATTTTTTTTTGGTTTCTTGGTTTCTTCATTTATTATTGTTTTTAATCACCATTATTACAAAAGCTATCTACTGTAAGTAAATAATAGTCACATAAATTAATAATTTTGTTAGTTGAAAGTTCAGGAAGAATACCTTTAACATGTTTAATCAATCAATTAATCAAACAATTAATTCCATTAAATCTCTCTTTGTCTCTCACACACACACACACACACACACACACACACACACACACACACACACACACACACACACACACACACACACACACACACACACAAAAGCACATTCCTTACACAGACTTACACACAGCTGCTTTTTCTCTCTGTCTTTACAAATACTATGATTGTTGCTTGACTTCCTGTTTTTGACCACAGTTTTAGAAGAAACTTAGCAGGTATGTTGTACCAAACATTTAAAAAAACTAACTGTATGCTGCTTTAAATCCTTCTGTCTCTTCATGTAATCTTATTCAAACTCGATAATGTTGAGATCAGGACTCTGTGGGGGCCAAAACTATCACTTCCAGGATTTCTTGTTCTTTCCTATATGAAAGATAGTTCTTAATGACGTTGGATGTATGTTTGGGGTCGTTGTTCTGCTGCAGAATAAATTTGGGGGCAATCAGATGCCTCCCTGATGGTACTGCATGATAGATAAATATCTGCCTGTATTTCTCTGCATTGAGGACAACATTCATTCTGACCAAATCTCCAACTTTATTTCCAGCTTTCCAGGAAACAAATTGCCTTCTGCTACAGAAAAAAGTTCAAATTCTTGACTTATCAAGGAATAGGTTTGGGTCTTCAAATGAAGGGAAAATTGCTACTGGAGCCAAGACACCCTATAATTGTACGTCTTCAGCGTTAGCAAAAGTTTAGGAACAAACCACATATGGATTGTAAAAGTCAGGTATCCCAATTCTTTTGTTCATATAGTGTACCTACTTTTTTAAACTTCGTAACTTACACCTTCCAGCTAATCAGAATCACGTATTCAGACAGACCATAGTATAAAATAGAATAATTACTTGTGAGTACCAATCCAGAGCTTGTAATGACAATGAATTAGCTCCTAAGTCTTTTCCCAGTCGTAGTTTAATAAGGGTGCAGATCAGTCTGTTAATGAGCGTCTAACAGGCAGTATTGGCTCAATGGTTAAAGCTCTTGGTTGCTGAGTATATATAATGGCTGACACCGAACTCTGATCCCAGCGTATATTTACAATGCTGTAATGTATATTGTGAGAAAAAGCTCTTCTCTTCTCTTCTCTTCTCTTCTCTTCTCTTCTCTTCTCTTCTCTTCTCTTCTCTTCTCTTCTCTTCTCTTCTCTTCTCCCACTGAAGGTCCCACTTGCACTAATATATAATAAACCCATAGGAATGGATCCACTGACAATGAATAGTAGAAAATCAATTCTCCTCTTGGTTCAATCTCATGAAACATTCTCCTTTCAAACCAGTGCTATCCTTGTTAAGGTGTGAAACATCCCACATGTCAAAATCTATGACTTCACATAGGTTTTCTGTTTTATTTAATCTGGATATCTCCAAATGTCACTGCTAACATCTGTACACCAAGACTTACCTCAGCCAATCAGAGCGCTCGGAGTCGGAAGATAAATGTCCTTCTTTCATGAGGGAAAGGAAAATCTAATATCTACAGCATCCATAACTTTCTCTCAGGTCGTGATAGCCTGGCACACGGCTCTATTGCCTTGGCTCATCTGGGAAAGCTGACAATTTTTCTCTCTAGGATGGAATGGAAGAAAGGAAAAGCTAAAGCCAGAGGAAAGCAGATGGGCAATATTTATCTTTGTCTGAAAGTGGATTGTGCTCAAATATTGGGGGTAATTTGAACCTTGGGAGATTTCATCAAGCTCCCACACCATGCTTGGTCCACTATTTCCTGTCTGCTTGAATCCAGTTTATAACTGCTGAAACCTACCGACAGCTAGAAATAATATATTAATTTTTGTATTTTTTATTTAAAAAGTTATCAACCAAATATTATCTTGCAATTATCTATGCATATGCACTGTATTATGGCTGACCCTGTGTTTTGACCCCAGCTTCTGCCCATCACTGGGATATGCAAATAATTAATTTCACTGTGCTGTAAAAAAAAAAAAGTACCTTTCAATTTTCAGATAAATAGAACAAGAAAAAAAAGAAAAAAAGAGATAGATAGATAGATAGATAGATAGATAGATAGATAGATAGATAGATAGATAGATAGATAGATAGATAGATAGATAGATAGATAGATAGATAGATAGATAGACACTTCATAGATAGATAGATAGATTCAATAGTGCATGCTAATTCCTTATAAACAGATGTTATAATATGCAGTATGTCTAAATGATTTCCTGCTGATCAAGATGACTCTTTCTTTCTTTCTTTCTTTCTTTCTTTCTTTCTTTCTTTCTTTCTTTCTTTCTTTCTTTCTTTCTTTCTTTCTTTCTTTCTTTCTTTCTTTCTTTCGACTGTCTACCCATCCACCCATCTAGAATAAAGCCACTGTTGCTATCTATCTATCTATCTATCTATCTATCTATCTATCTATCTATCTATCTATCTATCTATCTATCTATCTATCTATCTATCTATCTATCTATCTATCTCTTTTTTTTTTTTTTTCTTGTTCTATTTCTCTGAAAATTGAAAGGTACTTTTTTTTTTTACAGCACAGTGAAATTAATTATTTGCATATCCCAGTGATGGGCAGAAGCTGGGGTCAAAACACAGGGTCAGCCATAATACAGTACCCCTGGAACACTAAAGGTTAAGGGCCTTGCTCAGGGGCCCAAGAGTGGCAGCTTGGCAAACCTGTACTATCACTTGCCAGTCTTGTCTTGTCCCATAAATACATTTGACCAAAAGGAAGGAATATTATAACATATTTTAATAAAAAATTAATTTGCACTATTTAAAACCCAGCCATTGTGTTAAATTAAAAAAAAGGAAAGGAAAGCCATGTTCTCCTGGGAAACATTTTGTTTGTACACCCTGACCGAACTTCAGTCAATAAGCAGCTCCGAACCTATTATCCACCCTGAACTATTTACCACTAACCTCACCCCATTACCCAGGGCGCTCGATGATGTTTGTCACTATAATGCGCTTAGCACTGCTTTCTATTAGAGCTTTCACAGATATCAACCTGTGACTCGTTAATGCAGGGCTGATGGCTAGCGATAAAAAAAAGGGGGAAAAAATCCTCTCTTCTCTTTCTTTTACCTTGTTTGCACTCTAAATCCCCAACTGACCAGTTCCATTGTTGTTGTTTTTTTTCTGGAATTTAAACAGCTCGCTCCTGTAAAATTTTATTGCATCCCAGGGCACAGCATACCATCGTCCCATGATACCGATTCAGCTGATGAAAGAGTAATTCTGTGGGATTGCTGATGGAGAGAAGGAGATAATAGCACTTTATGTCAGGTCTCGATTTCAGAATCCAACACACTGACATATTTGAAAAAGGTAGGATATAATAGTAATATTATAAAGAAATTATTTAAAAAAATGATAAATATTGACCTAAGGAGCAGATAATGGAATATTTTGCGTATACTCTTTAATGAGAGGTTTTAAACAGGAATTCAGGCCATGGCATCTAGATTTCTGGAAAGATACAAATGAATTGATTGGGGTTTAACAATGTCTAATATCTAAACAATGTCTGATCTTACATGTGGAACATGTGGATCTTATTCGGCTTGAACAAATAATGTGTTTTAATCAGATAAAATCAGTTATTACCAAGAAACAAACTATTGTTATAAATATTTAAGCACGGTTTCCTGCGAGATAAAGAAGTCACATGATCACCAAGTTTTTACTTTCATGTAGTCACAAGTTTTATTTTTTAATATGAATAAAAGAGAAAAAAGAAAAGGCTCATTAATGTGAAAGTACAGTGTTAATCATTTTTGCCACAAAGTTACACACAATTGTATAGGATGTCTTTGGATGTTGTAGCATTAAATGTTCCCTTTACTTGGACTAGGAGACTCAAACCTTTTCCAACATGACAATACCCCTGTGCAAAAAGTGCTTACATGGGTGAAGTTCTATCCTTAATCGTATTGAACACCTTTGGGTTGAATGAGAATGCTGACTGCAATCCAGGTCTCCTTACTCTTCATCAGTTCCTGACTTTACATTTACATTCATGGCTTTTTTTTGGACGCCCTTACATTTATCTCATTCATACCGCTGAGTAGCTATTGGTTTAGGGCCTTGCTCAGGGGCCTAGGAGTTGGAGTTTTGGTATATCTGGGATTTAAAACGTACAACCTAAGTTCAATGCCTTAACCACTAAGAAACCACCACTCTTAGGGTGGAGCAAAAATCTCCACAAGCACACTCCAAAATCGAGTGGAAAATCTTCCCAGAAAAGTGGAGGTTATTATAACAGCAAATGGGAATTAAATAAAGAAGTGGGATGTTTAGAAAGCACATACTTTTCTCCATACAGTGTAGATAGGTTCAACTACTTAGAATCTATAGAGCTTAGACTTTTTGAATATATAGTACACATTTCTAGAAATAATTATTTATACTTATTTTAAATAAGTATCAATAAATAATAACTTATTACTTATACTTACAATACTTAATATACGTATACTTACCCAGAGGTGGGTAGGTTTTCTTTTAAGTCTGGTTCCTTTCAGGGTTTTTTCCTCACCACTTTCACCTCTGACTTGTTCATTAGTTGTAAAGGTCATTTAAAATGTCAATAATATAATGGGTCAAATTATATCTCCAAAACTGCTTTGTGATGATGTCTATAGTTAAAGCGTTTAAAATAATAAAACTAACTTTGTGTTATATTTAACTAAAGAGGGACAATTAATTTTGAAGGAAAATCAGATTGAAAAAAATACATTGAATATAAAATAAGGAAATTTGCAACATAATAAAGAAATAAAGATTTTCAGGAACTCCTTATGCTTCAGTCAATATGAGGTGGTATCAAAAGGTTTTGGAATAATGATACTAACTGGTGCTTTTCTGACCATGTGCATTACCACGTGTGCGATTTCGTCATAGACATCAGGTTAGAACAAAAAGCACACGTGAAATTCTGCATGAAACTGAGAAAATCTACTACAGAGATGTTTGATATGACATACGGCGATGCTGTCGTTCAAGGTGTTGTGAGTGGCACACACACTTCAAGAGTGGAAGAAGATGACAAGAGATCAGGAAGACCTTCAAAGAGCTCAAACCCTGGAAATGTCAAAACCACTTGATCTCACACCAGCATCCACCCTACTCACTATATTTGGCTTACCGAAGATGAAGATTCAGCTCAAAGATCACCATTTTGACACCGTTGCGGAGATCCGGCAGAAATACACACCTCAAGGACACATTCCAGATGTGGCTGGAATGCTGGGAGCTCTTTATTGCTGTGCAAGATGACTATTTTGAAGGTGATACTGTGTAAACATAAATACATAAAGTAGTTTGTTGTAAACAGAGCTAATCTCGAAACTTTTTGATTCCACCTCATTCGTCTTAAAACCCTTAGGTAAAACTTTGTTTATTCAAAGTATAAAAATTTGTTGCGAGCCACACTCGACCTCAACCTCACCCTCATGGAATACTACTCAGCATGGTCGATTAATCAGCCAGTGCACCCTCACAAGCCAAACTCTGCACCTAAATCATGTTCTCTTGTAATTAGTACATGTAAATAAATCTCACCTTTCTTCAGCTGTGTCCAAAATCACTAATTTGTTCAATCATTCACTAATCCTATTTTGTGCCTCGCAGTTCACTATATTGAAAAAAAAAGAATAAAAAACATACTGATGCAAATATCATGCGTCAGAGAGGAGAGGCTGTTGCGGAAAATTTCGTCATACATGTTACAGCTTGTATAAACATCTGTGGTGTATCATAATGCAGCAGTTACTTTTCTTTTACATTCATCACGCATTTATTGTAGGTTTATAATAAAAAGAACTGGTTGTCGTGTGTATTCGCGATCATGTTCATCATATAAAAGTATATTGAATGCTTATTAAAAATAATTACAACTCCAAATGATTACACTATACTGTTCGATACATTTAGTTCAATTATTTACTTATTTATTTGAATACTGTAAATAAATTAATACAAATCAACAAGAATAAAAATGTATATAAACATTTTTTAAAGTTACACTTAAAGTTACCACCTCCAGTTTTGCTAAACACCATATTTAATTTTCTTTTGCTCCGTCTCATTTTGCAATATGGCAAATAGTCCCTTATCAAAAGTACATAGAATATAGGCGCGAAATCAGAGTGCATTGTGGGTACAAATTCGTGAATGAATACAGGGAATGAAGTTGTTCACTCGGAATTCGGACAACAATACAAAATAGCCGACATCTAAGATAGTGCACTATATAGGAGACAGGGAATGAGACAGCTGATGTCTCACGATTGTGTTCCATGATTATTGTTATTGCTCATGGTCCTCCTCTTTACGATCAGTTTGTGGTCATATTTGTCTTCCTATTAAAATTATCTGCAATTGCATCTGCTTCTCACTTATCTCTCTTATTAGCTAGCATTCAAGTCAAGTAAAGTGAGGTGGTAGTTTAATAGTTAAAGCATTAGACTTTTGCTCCAAAGGTCATGAGCTTAAAACTCAACCAGACTAAGCGGCCACTCCTGGTCACCTGAGCAAGGCCTTTAACCCCATAGCTGTTCTATTGTATCTTCTTCTTCTTCTTTCGGCTGCTCCCATTAGGGGTCGCCACAGCGGATCATCCGTCTCCATACCACCCTGTCCTCTACATCTGCCTCTTTCACACCAACTACCTGCATGTCTTCCCTCACCACATCCATGAACCTCCTCCTTAGCCTTCCTCTTTTCCTCCTACCTGGTGGCTCCATCTTCAGCATTTTTCTACCAATATAATTCATGTCCCTTCTCTGCACATGTCCAAACCATCTCAATCTCGCCTCCCTCACCTTGTCACCAAAACATCCTACATGTGCTGTCCCTCTAATAAACTCATTTCTAATCTTGTCCATCCTCGTCACTCCCAACGAAAACCTCAACATCTTCAGCTCTGCTACCTCCAGCTCCACCTCCTGTCTTTTACTCAATGCCACTGTCTCTAATCCATACAACATCGCAGGTCTCACCACAGTCCTATAAACTTTCCCTTTCATTCTTGCAGATACTCTTTTATCACAAATCACTCCTGTCACTCTTCTCCACCCACTCCACCCTGCCTGCACTCTTTTCTTTACTTCTCTAACACACTCTCCATTACTTTGCACTGTTGACCCCAGGTACCTGAACTCCTCCACCTTCTCCACCTCTTCTCCCTGCAACCGCATCACTCCACTGCCCTCCCTCTCATTCACACACCTGTACTCTGTCTTACTCCTACTGACTTTCATTCCCTCATTCTCTCAAGCGCATATCTCCACCTCTCCAGGCTCTTCTCAACCTGCTCTCTACTCTCACCACAAATCACAATATCATCTGCAAACATCATAGTCCAGGGAGACTCCTGTCTGACCTCGTCCGTCAACCTGTCCATTACCACTGCAAACAGAAAAGGGCTCAGGGCCGATCCTTGATGCAGTCCAACCTTCACCCTGAACCAGTCTGTCGTACCTACTGCACACTTTACTGCCGTCACACTGTCCTCATACATGTCCTGCACCACCCTCACATACTTCTCTGACACACCTGACTTCCTCATACAATACCACAACTCCTCTCTCGGCACCCTGTCGTACGCTTTCTCTAAATCTACAAATACACAATGCAGCTCCTTCTGTCCTTCTCTATACTTCTCCATCAACATCCTCAAAGTAAATAAGGCATCTGTGGTGCTCTTCCTCGGCATGAAACCATACTGTTGCTCACAGATGGTCACCTCTTCTCTCAGCCTGGCTTCCACTACTCTTTCCCATAACTTCATGGTGTGACTGATCAACTTAATTCCCCTGTAGTTACTGCAGGTCTGCACATCTCCCTTATGTTTAAAGATCGGTACCAGCACACTCCTTCTCCATTCCTCAGGCATCCTCTCCCCTTCCAGAATCCTGTTAAACAATCTGGTTAAAAACTCCACTGCCATCTCTCCTAAACATCTCCACGCTTCTACCGGTATGTCATCTGGTCCAACCGACTTTCCATTCTTCATCCTCTTAATCGCTGCTCTCACTTCCTCCTTACTAATCCTATCTACATCCTGCTTCACCAACTCCACATCCTCCAACCTTCTCTCTCTCTGATTTTCCTCATTCATCAGCTGCTCAAAATACTCCCTCCATCTTCTCAACACACTCTCCTCACTAGTCAACACATTTCCCTCTCCATCCTTTATTGCTCCAACTTGCAGTACATCCTTCCCAGCTCGGTCCCTCTGCTTGGCCAATCGGTATAAATCCTTTTCTCCTTCCTTAGTGTCCAACCTCTTATACAGTTCCTCATATGCCTTTTCCTTGGCTTTCGCCACATCCCTTTTAACCTGCTGCCGCATCTCCTTGTACTCCTGCCTACTTTTCTCATCACTCTGTCGATCCCACTTCTGTTTTGCCAACCTCTTTCCCCTAATGCTCTCCTGCACTTCCTCATTCCACCACCACGTCTCCTTGTCTTGCTTTCTATTTCCAGATGTCACACCAAGTACTTTTCTAGCTGCCTCCCTCATCACTCCTGCAGTAGTTGCCCAATCATCCGGCACCTCTTCACCACCACCGAGCCCCTGTCTGACCTCTTCCCTGAATCTCACACTACACTCTTCCTCCTTCAGTTTCCACCATCTTATTCTTCTTTCAAACCTTACTTTCCTCCTCTTCTTCTTCGCCTCCAAAACCATCCTACAGACCACCATCCGATGCTGTCTAGCTACACTGTCCCCCGCCAACACCTTACAGTCTTCAATCTCCTTCAGGTTGCATCTCCTACACAGAAGATAATCCACCTGTGTGCACCTTCCTCCACTCTTATATGTCACCCTATGATCCTCCTTCTTCTTAAAATACGTGTTCACCACTGCCATTTCCATCCTTTTAGCAAAATCTACCACCATCTGCCCTTCCACATTCCTCTCCTTAAAACCATACCTACCCATCACCTCCTCATCACCTCTGTTTCCTTCACCTACATGCCCATTAAAGTCTGCCCCAATCACCAATCGTTCTTTCCTAGGTACACCATCTACCACTTCATCTAATTCACTCCAGAATCTTTCTTTCTCCTCCATCTCACAGCCAACTTGTGGAGCATAGGCACTGATGACATTTATCATCATCCCTTCAACTTCCACCTTCACGATCATCACCCTATCAGAAACTCTCTTCACCTCCACTACACTCTTACTGTACGCTTCCTTCAGAATCACCCCTACACCATTTCTCTTCCCATCCACACCATGATAAAACAGTTTAAACCCACCTCCAATGTTCCTGGCCTTACTCCCTTTCCACTTGGTCTCCTGAACACACAACACATCTACCTTTCTCCTCTCCATCATATCAGCTACCTCTCTCCCTTTACCCATCATAGTACCAACATTTAAATTACCAACCCGAACCTCTACTCTCCTACACTGCTCCTTTCCCTGCCGTCTCTGTAGACGCCTTCCTCCTCTCCTTCTCCTCCTTCGGCCAACAGTAGCCCAATTTCCACCGGTACCCTGTCGGCTAACGATACCTGTGGCGGTCGTTGTTAACCCGGGCCTCGACCGATCCGGTATGAAATTCTCATTTGTGATCCGCATATTTGATTTGGCACATGTTTTACGCTGGATGCCCTTCCTAACGCAACCCTCCCCATTTACCCGGGCTTGGGACCGGCACTAAGAGTACACTGGCTTGTGCCCCCCTAATGGCTGGGTTAGCTGTTCTATTGTATAACTAAGATAAATGTAAGTTGCTGGAGAAGGGTGTTTGCCAAATTGCCATAAATGTAAATGTTGTATTGACTTTTTGACTCTTGACTTGACTTGACCAATGACCTTCATTGTTATAGTAAACAGTGAAACGGAACATCTTCCCCCAGGACCAAGTTGCTACTGTACATGAAACAACATGAAATAGCACAAAAAAATACCACAAAACTATAGAACTAACTAGGACACAATCTAAAAAGCACATAAGCAATGTTTACTGCAAAAAAACAACATATGACACAGGAACACTGCAGCATAGACCAGTAAAGTAGATTTATGTTGAATCTACAAATTTACTATTGTTCTGACCACTAAGGACAGATTCACAAATAACCTGCCTGATTTTTCTCAATTTCTCACTAAACCCCTAAATGCTAATAATCTTGATGAAATGGCTAACAACATAGACATATCCTCACTAGCACATTATACACCGTTGCCCCCATCCGGTTAAAAAAGTTTAGAGAAAAAAACACCTGCCTCATGGTATAATAGTCATACGCATGCCCCCAAGAGCCCGTAATCTGGAAAGTAGGAGGAAAACTAAATTGAAGGTATATAGAATTGCGTATAAAGACAGTATGCTCAGCTACAGACAGGCGCTAAATGCTGCTAGAGCTGAACACCTGAGCAAACTCATAGAAAACAACCAAAACAATCCCAGGTTTCTTTTCAGTACAGTAGCTAAATTAACTACAAATCAGGTATCTGAGAAATGTATTCCCTCACAGTTTAGTACTGAGGACTTTATTAATTTCTTCACTGAAAAAAATAGAAAGTATTAGAAAAACAATTGTGGAGGTACAACCTCTGACAGCATCTCCTGATAAAATATCTCACGTTTTATATATAGTACCTCAACTACTCTGCTTTACATGTACAGGACAGGAAGAGTTGTATGATTGTCAGGGATCCACCAGCCACACCCTCACCAAACCCTCCCATCACTCCAAGCAGCTCACCAACTTACTAATCATCCACACCTGGTCCACATCAGTCACCACACTATAAGAACCCTGTTTATCCACAAGCTCATTGTCCGTTCTACAGCTTAGGCTAATGAACATTCAGGACTACCCAATCTACGCCGATTGATTTTGCTTAGCATACAAGATTCTGTGTGTTATCTGTTTTCACTCTGCCACAGTTATTCTCCTGGTTCAGTTTACCCTAGTTGGGTGCTCCTTTTTTTTTCGTGCTTTCTGCCTTGCCCTTTAGTTTTCTCATTAAAAGGCCGTCATTGAATTCACTTGGTTTCCAGTACGTTCTTTGCGCCTGACAATGATCTTATCACCAAAACCAAATCAAACATGTCTGTTAGATCCCATTCCAACAAATCTACTAAAAGAAGTGTTACATACAGCTTGTGAGCCTCTTCTGAATATTATTAATTCCTCTCTATCTTTAGGTCACGTCCCTAAACCCCTCAAGTTAGCAGTTATTAGGCCCCTCATTAAGAAACCTAATTTGGATTCAAACACAGTATCAAATTACAGACCCATTTCAAATCTCCCATTTATGTCTAAGATTTTAGAAAAGATTGTCGCTGCCCAGTTATGTTCCTACTTACAAGAGAACAATATCTTTGAAGAGTTTCAGTCAGGTTTTAGGCCCCAATATAGCACAGAAGCTGTTTTAGTTAAAATCACTAATGACCTGTTTTTAGCTTCATACCAAGCCTTCATCTTTCTGTTAGTTTTGCTAGATCTTAGTGCTGCATTTGACACTATAGATCATGATCTCCTCCTAGATCGCTTACAAAAGTACATCGGCATTCAGGGACAGTCATTAAGCTGGTTTAAATCCTACCTGTCTGATCGTTACCATTTTGTAGACCTAAATAGAGAGCTATCCAGGTTAAGGCACTAATTGATGGAGTGCAACAAGGTTCAGTTCTAGGACCCCTGCTTTTCACAATATACATGCTTCACTTGGGAAATATTATTAGAAGGCATGGGATTAGCATCCATTGCTATGCTGATGATACCCAACTATATATCTCATTGAAACCAGATGATACAGCTCAGTTAGCTCGGATAACTGAGTGTATCAAAGAATTAAAAGATTTCATGACTTATAACTTTCTATATACTGATAAGACTGATAAGATTTTGCTCATCAGCCCAAAAAGCAGTACACAGAAGCTCCAGCATTTCAACCTGCATTTAGACGTTAGATGTTCTGTAACTACTAGTTGAACAATAAAAGAAGTAGGAGTTATTTTAGACACCAACTTGTCTTTTAAAAATCATATCAACCATATTACAAAAACAGGCTTCTTCCACCTTAGAAATATTACTAAGCTAAGAAACATGTTGTCTATATCTGATGCAGCGAAGCTCGTCCATGCGTTCATATCTTCCAGACTGGACTATTGTAATACATTACTAGGTGGATGTCCTGCATCTTATATAAACAAGCTACAATTTGTCCAGAATGCAGCAGTCAGAGTTCTCACAAGGTTGAGAAAATATGACCATATAACCCCAATCTTATCGTCCCTAAACTGGCTACCTGTTAAGTTTCGAATCAACTACAAACTACTGCTACTTACTTACAAAACACTAAATGGTTTGGCTTCCATGTATCTATCCAGTCTTCTAACACGCTCCTTGAGATCTTAAAACTCTGGACTTTTGATAGTTCCAAGAATAGCAAAGTCCACTAAAGGTGGTAGAGCATTCTCACATTTAGCTCCTAAAAAGTCTTTGGGAAAAGTCTTCCTGACAGTGTTCGGGGCTCAGACATTCTCTCCCAGTTCAAGTGCAGATTAAAGACGTATCTTTTTAGCGAGTCCTAAACATAACATACGTCACATATCGTTACCTTGTGCTTCAGTACATCTGATCACATGCACATTATCAACTTGTGCTTGTTAATATAATGAACAGCAGCTACGCTAATTTCTCTCCACTGCTTCTGTTTCCCTACCCATCCTGAGGCATCCTGACGTTGCGCCAGCTCCAGTCACGCACACCCACTTCATGAACATTAAGGACCTCAAACATCCCAAACAACCTAGAGACGTACCAGAACCATTTGGATCCCACTTCATGTGGAGTTTGGACATTGTACATCTTTGAGTGTTTAAAGGCTCTCACATGGAGAAGCTGGTGTTGGATTTATGATGATCTCAAATGTTGAGCTATTTAATGAGTTGCTTAGTAGCTCCTGGTTCCATAATCTCAAATGACGGTATAGAACTATAGAATTGCTTATAATCTTATATTCCGGTGCTCATGTTAGTTCTCACTCTCCAGTGTTCTGTATTGTTTAAAGACTATAATCACACTCAATATATCACCGGAATGAGGATAGGTTCCCCTTTTGAGTCTGGTTCTTCTCAAGGTTTTGTCCTCATAACATTTAAGGTAGTACACATTGCTCACCTTAACGCTTAAATTCTGTAAAGCTGCTTTGAGACAATGTCTGTTGTGAAAAGTGCTAAAGACGTAAACTTGACTTGACGTGAATACGTGACTTTTCCATCCTTATGTGTGTATATACTCAAATAACTTGTAGAAAAAACTGTTCCACTGTCTGTGCATGGAGGCTTTAATGCTTTGCTACCTTTTTCCAAACAGCTAGAGGGTGAAGAATGTGTGTACAGGGTTTGTGAGATCAGTTGCGATTCTGGTTGTATTAAAGATGCATCGTGCTGTGTAAATGTCCATGACGGATGGAAGAGAGACCCTGATGATCTTCTAAGCTGTCCTCACTATCATCTGTAGGGTCCAAACCAGGCAGTTATGCAGTCGCTCATGATTCTCTTGATGGTCCCTTATCAGAACATCCACTACTGAAGCTGTTATACATTTTTATTACATTGTTTATGTTACACACATAGTTTTTTTCTGTGATATCATGACAAATTGTGTAAAAGACAAGTGGATAAAATGGGTAAGTGTGCTCGTGATTTATTATACTTTTAAGTGCAGCACATTCCTTCCTCACCACTTCCATTAAACAGGCTAATTAATTGTACCAACAAATGCCTCAGAGCATGATTTAACATTAGAATCTGTCATTGTCTTTTAGTTGTACTTGTCCATCTTCCCACTTTAATAAATTCCATTTGGTACCTGCATGATGGCATGTCCGATTATCTCTTACCCTAATGGATTTCCATTTTAAATCCCGGATACATTCAAAAAGCCAAAAAAGAAAAAAAGGTCATGCTAAATAGATGCATGAAGGGGAAAACAGATATCTAATAAACACCAAGCCAGACAAAACAGTACATTTATAAAACAGACCAGTTTAGAGCATACGAGTTTAAAACCGGTAACATAAAGACAGAGCGTCTATAATTAAAAACCAATGAATTTTCTCTATATGTGAAGATGAATACCTTTTCACTTGAATTAGTATTTTATTATACTGTTGGGAAAGTGGTAGCTTTGTGGTTATTGATGGAAAGGTTGGGGGTTCAAGCCCCGGTATCTCCAGGCTGCTACTCTTGGGGCTCTTAAGCCTCTGTGCTCCAGGGGCCCTGTATCATGGCTGAGTCTGCACTCTGCCCCCATCTTCCTAACATTGCTGTGATATGATAAGATAGAATTTCACTATACTGTAAAGCAGCGGTCCCCAACCTTTTTTGCGCCACGCACAGGATTAATGTCAGACAATATTTTCACGGACCGGCCTTTAATGAGTGGCGGAAAAATACAACAAAATAAAATGATACGATCGGCATAAAAACTTGTATTTTCTAAATATGATAATAAACGTGAATCCACTGTGTTGTTTTTTTGTTCATTTTGCTCGCTTGGGGGTTTCAATTTAGCGGTAATGTATTATGTGTTACTGCCTGGAGCAGCACCTTTAAGAAGGTAGCGGATAGAGGTAAGACATGTGACCGAGGCATCATGGCATGCATCAAGAGTGAGTCATAGAATTAGGTAATTTTCCAAAATAAAACAGCGTTCAGAATCAGATAATAAATTAAATGGAAAAAAATGTAAGTTATGTATTCTTTCTGTGCCGCCCGGTACCAACTGACCCACGGACTGGTGCCGGTCCACAGCTGGGGGGTTGGGGACCACTGCTGTAAAGTACATGTGACAAGTAAAAAAATTCCAGATCAAACCGGATTAAACCACTCTTGCCAATGGTAATTCCTTTGAATTAAAGCTATTGTGAAAGCGCAAGATCTCATTGCATAATCCCTTTCATTTACAGTATATTCTATGCCCTATTATTATTTGGATTACAGTTTGCAAGTAAAAATGCCCAAAATTACAAACTCCAAGATAAAAATAACATATGAAACATTATTCTGTTCAGAGTCCTCACTTAGTTCGTGGGAAATGTACAAGCCTCCTTATTTCCTGGTTGAATTATGATATGTGTTCCTCTCATTACCATGTGGATGTGTGTTCCTTCGGCTAGCTGGGTGACATGCTGCGGAAAACTCATTACAATTATTCACCTCCTGATGGTCCACTGATGTAATACAAGATGAGATATACAGCATTGTTATGCAGATATCAGTGTGAGGCTTGTGTGAAACACTGCTTGATACGTACACAACTGGGATATTTCTAAAAAAGAGAGAGAGAGAGAGAGAGAGAGAGAGAGAGAGAGAGAGAGAGAGAGAGAGAGAGAGAGAGGAAGACATTGCAATTTGTCTGGGTCTGTGTGCATGGCAACTGGGTATAATTGACTGAAATGAGTTTTCTCTGTGGATTTCATGATGTGTTTATCATTGTGTTGCCAGTGATAAGTTGTACTACCGACTACCCCCCTATATAAAAATAAAAATTAAAAAAAAGTAAAATAAATAGTAAGGTGCTTAACGTCTGATCAAAGGTTAGGAGTTCAAGATGTTGGACTTCTGATCAACAGGTTGTGGTCTTAAATGTTGGATAAACTATTGAATACACATGCAGTTCTGGTCAGTTTAATCACAGTAGTAACTTAAAAACAACTGCAACCAATATACAGTTATACACCTAATGATCTTCCTGAGCTGAATGGATAATGTATTGTCATTTAACTTATGTGGTGAACATGAGAAATACAAAGTTTACACACTGGAAAATAAAAATAATCAGAATCAGAAATATAAAGAAAAATGGCTTCTTTAGCAATAAAAATATTACACAGATTATTTTAAGGCAATGCAGTACAGTAAGACAGATAGACAGGTGGATGGATGGATGGATGGATGGATGGATGGATGGATGGATGGATGGATATATGGATGGCCTACATCAACAGTCTTAAGATCCATGAAGTAACTGAGCAACTTCAGAACTTGATGGATTTGGACTGTAATTAGTATCAACAGTCTTCTACAATGGCTCAGAACCACAGTTTGCATGAACGGTTTTGGAGCAACAAACAAGATGGCAGGTTAATCACAGCTTTGCAAAACTGTACTGAACAGTTCTGAATTTAAGCACCCATCATTGAACAGTACGCCTCAACAATGATAGAACTGCAATGAATGGACATTTGGTGCCACCCAGATGAGGATGGGTTCCTTTTTGATTCTCTCATGGTTTCCCTGTTAATGTCATCGCTGGGAGTTTTTCCTTGCCACTGTCGCCACTGGCTCGTTTATTAGGGACAAACATAAAAGAAAGATATATGCACTTAACTTATACATTCTAACTTTATTACTTTTTCCATTCTGTAAAGCTGCTTTGGGGCAATATCCATTGTTAAACACACTATACAGCTAATCAGCTATACTGATTAGATAGATAGATAGATAGATAGATAGATAGATAGATAGATAGATAGATAGATAGATAGATAGATAGATAGATAGATAGATAGATAGATAGATAGATGGATGGATGGATGGATGGATGGATGGATGGATGGATGGGACAAATGTCAATTGAAGAAATGTTTAAATGGAATGGAATTGAAATGATAGTTTCAACACCAAAAGTACAGATAGATATGTAAATAAAAGTATATAATATATGTACAGATGGTATACAGATATATAAAGTTAAAAGTAGGTATGCACTGAACTTACACATGTATACAATTATAATTATATATAAAATGCATCAGTAAGACATCAGTGTCCTAGTGGTGGAGTTTTGGGTTAATTAGGGTGATGAATGTTGAAAAAGTTTTATTTATTTGCCAAACTGACTTAAATTCCTGAACCAATAATAATATAAAGATATCAGTCTTGGTTTTGAGATGGAAAGGAAGTATACAATGCTTCCTGCATTTGACCCGAGTACCTTTGTCCTGGCTCTGCATTAAAATGGATGTTGAACTCACAGGGGATTGGACAGGCTCTCTTCTGCTCCCTTTCTCACACAATAAATTATATTTGGATATAGTGTCCAATGGAGAACGGGTGAATAGATGAATTTTTACGATTCCAGGGTTGGAACCTAGCCTCGAAGTTAGTATTATGATTCCTACATAATTATGTCACCTAATCCATTAGGTTTATTATTCACCATTGTATTTGATATGAGCCACTATGACGACGATCACGCACACATCACGCTGGTTCTTTCCTCTTTATTAGTTCGCCAGATAGTTTTCTCAGCTTTAAACTGAGGGATATCAAAACGAATGCTGAATGAATTAGTGCATAAAACAGAAACAGAAGAACAGGCTTTATAAGGATGAATTTTCTCACCTAGTATGCTATTTATAATTATTTCTCTAGAACTTTAATAAAGATATTTTATTTCCTCTGCCTGTTAACGTTATTAAAAAGGCAGGATTGTTTAATCATGCCATAAATACTTTATTGCCAAATCCTGAATAGCACTATTCATATACATGAGATAATGTTGCACTTACCAACTTAATGATCCAGATTTTATTTTGCACATTCAGCTTTAAGCTCATGGCTCTTTAATCAGTTGCTAAGTTTCAGCATTCTCTATCCACACTATCAGCCCATAAGTCATCCGTACTTGGGAATGCTTTTAGCCAGGCTACAAAAAAAAGAAAGAATAAAAACTCCCCCAAAGTGCATGAAGACATTGGGGTTTTTGGTGAATGTCACAGAAAGAGCGAGAGGTAGAAAAAGTCCAGTGCACTTTCTATCTCTCAATATGGAGGCTGCTGCTGCTTTCTTTAATAACATCCTGGCCTAAGACTCCGGGGTGGATGGAGGGTGGGTTTGCTGTGCCTCGGACAGCAGGGGTATGTTATTGAGAAAGGTAAATGGCAGCTGTTTTGGTCTCAAGAGGTTTATGTGAGTGTGTGTGTGTGTGTGTGTGTGTGTGTGAGAGAGAGAGAGAGAGAGAGAGAGAGAGAGAGAGAGAGAGAGAGAGAGAGAGAGAGAGAGAGAGAGAGAGAGTCCTGACAGAAATTCCAGTTCCTTTTACCTTCAATCAGGACTGTAAAAAATAAAATTTGCTGTATATGGATGCATCAGCACATTCCCTTACTTTGGTCCAATCAGTACTAGAAAAATATTCTGCTGGTCTAAGTGCCTGAGAGAGAGAGAGAGAGAGAGAGAGAGAGAGAGAGAGAGAGAGAGAGAGAGAGAGAGAGAGAGAGAGAGAGAGAGAGATATGGAAAAAAAAAAAAAAGGGAACCAGAGACAGACAGGCAGACAGATATAGAGTAGAAGAGAGAGAGATAGAAAGCAAGGCAAAGAGTGAGAGCCAGAGAGAGAGAAAAAGAGAAAATCATAGAGAAAGAAATCCATAAAGAAAGAGGAAGAGAAATAGAGACAGAAAGAGGGGGAGACAGTCAGGCAGAGGGAGAGAAATATAGAGAGAGACATAAAGTAGGAGACAGAGAAATAAAAAGAGAAGATCTGTGAGGAAAAAAGAGAGAGAGTAGAATTATGTCCCTTGAGGATATACAGTATGCATGTAGTGTGCATTTATAGAGCCTTAATGCAGCAAATGTATATCAGCATCCTGTTATATCAGTGCTTTTCCCCCTATTTTTTATTACACTTATCCAGAACATAAAACAATTATCTTGTGTAAAAGTACCTTGTAACTATCACCTGCTTTCTGAAACAAAGGAGACCTGATTGAAATGATGGGTTCAAAATTGCTGTGTGCTGGAAAAATAAGTATAAAGCAAACACAAGTTGGTTGTGCAAAGAAATATGCACAACCCACTAGAGGTGGTACAATATACACTACAAAGTAAAGAAAAATGAGTGCTGTGTAAAAATACATAAAAATTAATACATTTGCTAATCTCAGAGTTTGCAGAATTGGATAGCTGCAACATTACACAAAAGATCTGGGCCAAGTTTACCACAGAGTAAGAGTCCCTCTACTTTTAACTTTTAGCAGTCTTATATGTCTGGGAAGGTGGAGACCAGATGCTAAAATTTTAGGACAGGAATGTTATACCATTTGTCTCTAATACAGGATAGCTAGCTGCACAACAGTCCTGGGTCTTCTTTGTTGCATTTTTCATTTTATGATCTGCCAAATGTTTTCAAACGGACTCAGACTCTTCAACTATGAAACATTGCTCTTGCTCTGATGCATTTATTGTTTTAAAACCTGTGTAAACCTTTCAGCATTGGTGGTACTTATCTATTATGGCTGACCCTGCGCTCTGACCCCAGCCTGGAATATGCGAAGAAAGACATTCACTGTGCTGTGACGTATAAAGCACATTTCCTTTCTTTCTTCTGTTCAAATGTGAAAGCTTCCTATTTAATTGTCACTTATGCACCAATATACCATCAGAGATATAGGCTTTTTAGCTGAATGATAACAAGCTAGAGTGTCCCACTCCTCTTTAGTCTGGAGGTTCATAGTTTCTACAAAGAATTTAAAATTATGCCACTGTAATTAAACAATACATTTATTTATTTAAATAAAAATATGTTTTCCCTAACAAAGAAAAAAAAATAGTTGGTCACAACAAATCACCAGTTTTAATACTTTTTGGTAAAGTTGTTGTAAGCAAATTTTCTGAGCTATTCTAAAACCATTTCACATCACATATGCAGCCTTTAAACAATAGCCACAAACTCCACATTGATTCCATTTTTTTTTTCTATAGTGCTTTTAATGATGGACTTGTCCTAAAGGATCTTTACAGAATTAATTAACTTTACATTTTATATAAATAGATATACATGGTAGCATCATAAATTAATCCCTATAAGTTTATCCCAAATAAACAAGCAAGAGGAACCTATGGCAAGAAACAACTCCTTGATATGGTATGAAGAAGAAACCAGACCCAAGAGGGAACCCATCCTCATCTTGGTGGCACTGAATGTCCTGTCATTAAAATTTCATTGTTGTTGAGGTTATCAACAATTCACTGATGGCAAAACTGTTCATGATATTTTCAGCCTTAAATCACTGTGGCAAACCTATTATAAATTATATGGACAAAAGTTGGTGGACACCGGACCATAAGATTGTGTTTTTTGAACGTCCCATTCCACATTCAGTTTACATTTGCAGTTAGAATAACATTTACTTTTCTGGGCAGATGTTACACTAGATTTTGAAGTGTGTTTGTGGAAATTTGTGTTTATTCAGCTACAAGGGTGTTAGTAAAGTTAGGTACTGATGTAGGTGAGGTGAGGAGCCCTGGGATGAAGTCAATTTTCTGAAAGGTGTTCAATAGGGTTGAGGCGAGAGCTCTATAGGAAGCCATTAGATCTTCTACTTCAATTCACGTACACCATATATTTATAGAGATGGTTTTGGGCACAGGGGCATTTGTCATGCTGGAACAGTCTTGAGTGTCCTCAAGTGAAGAAAACATTTCATTTTACCACATTCAAAACATCCAATACAATTATGTGCCTCCAACTGTAGTTTGCAACAGTTTGGGGAAGAACTACATATGGTTGGAAAAGTCTTGTGACCCAAAACACACTGATATTTGGATTTGAAAGTGCCACAACACTTGGTTGATCTTTTTTCTTCTCTCTGGTCTGTTTTTCAGTATATTTTATCTTTTTCTTGTTTTTATCTTCCAGAATATTTTGGACTCCACAATAAACACCATGCATCTTTTCCAGGTTGAATAGTAACCGAATCTTTTAAAAGTTCCTGGAGAAGGATATTATTCTGTTCAACTCACTAAAGTGGCACAGAGTGTGAAAAACGTGAAAGGTGTTTTATGTAGACAGTGTGGGACAGTGCGAGTCGAAGGCTGACCTCTTGGCGTGGATCAGATTTAATTTGCTTTGACTGTTCCCAGCTCTCTGGAGACTGTTTAGGTCTGAATAGAAAGTGATTTAATAAGAGTCCTACAAAACCTTGGTCCCTTTATGAATAATGAAGGTGACTGGAATAGCAATTTGATCACTTTCAGTCCACCTGCAGTGTTACATAGTAGGGCCAAGAAAGAGGACGGAAGATGTTCAGCATAAATGAAATTGTGGCCTATGAGCATCCCAGGCTGTGATTGTAGACTGTTTAAATTATTTTATGGAGCCTATTGGGTTGCATTATTTGGCACGAGTGAAAACACACAATATAGCATTGTTGCATAATATCTGTAAAATACTTCCAGCTAACACATACATCTCCAAAACAAGACTATCAAAAGCAGCACTCATAAAAAGAAGAACATCAGGTTTTTTTACATTTATATTCACGGCTACATTTTTTAGCACCATCATTTGTCAAGGAGTCCTCAAAGACTTCTATAGGTGTGCAATTAAGAGCGTCCCCCACCAGCGCCATCACAGTCTGTTTTGGAAGTTGTACAGTAAATAATTGTAAGGTTCCACAGTTGTAAGGATCCACAACAATTTTCAATATGTTTTACTTATATAATACATTTATTTGATAATAAAAATTGGATTTTAAAGTAAAATGTCCCTTAGTTATTAATTAAAGCTGATGCACAGATGCAAAGTTGATTGCTGGAACTATCAGCTATTGGCAAAACTCCATACTGGGTTTTTCTGGGAAGTACGATCCAAGTTAGCTTTTAGTAAATATTTTCAGTCGACCTCTATTTATTAACATAGGCTAATTATTTGTTGGGTTCACCCTCCGACTATATGCATAAGCAAGTAAATGTTTTGATTTTAATAGTAATGAAAAGGAAAAATGTCATGATGAAAATGCCATTATGTGATGCTCATTTGTCTGCACGGTGCATAACAAAATAATAAGCTAATGTATCATTAGAAGGCATAATAAATACATTCAAAATAATAATGAAATCTCCATAATAAGATTGGTAGTCACTCCGGTCCATGTCATTTCTGTTAGTGACTGACACAGCCCTCCATTAAATAAAGAAAAAATTATGGGGCCTTCACAGTAAAATGTTTTGGGACCCCTGGGTTAAGGTTTGGACATTGGACCCGAAAGTTGCGAGTTTAAATCCCAGCCACACCCAGCTGCAACTCCTGGGCCGATGAGCAAGGGCTTTTTTTCCCTATACTGTAGCTGCTTGACTGTATAAATGAGATCATTGTAAGTTGTTCTAGATAAGGATGTCTGCCAAATGCCATAAATGTACATTTAAATGTAAACCTCTCTAGTCTTCACTAAGCCAGGACAGAGTTATTAGGAGACTAATCAACATCATCAATACTAATCAGTAGTCACCCCAGTATGGCCTTTTTACAATCCTTCCATCAAGCAGATGTTTCCGGAGTGCTAAAGCAGAACTTTAAGGTTGAAAAACCATCAGGTCTCAAGACTTAAAAATTATGATCCTGAAAAGCGTCTACAACTGCATCCTTCCCTAACACACATCCATAATAACATTATAGACTACAGACTACTGCTACATACAGTACACCACTCTTACAAATGCCATTTCCTTTTGCGCTATGGGAATTTTCCACATTTTCTGCATCAAATGTCCTTATAATTTACGTCACAATCTACTGGGAGGTTTCACAGAGTAAGAGGTTCATTGTGTGGTGCAACAGACTGTTTACCTGACAATAATATCTTGAATCTTGTACTTAATGGTTATGTGTTGGGTTGCAGTGTAAAAGTGTGTCCTTTTACACTTTCAATCTTAATACTTTTCTTTATTTTGTCAATGTTCTTTTATTTAAAGACTTCTGTGAGGCCACAAGTAATGAAATCATCATTGCATTATATTGAATAACATTTATTGTTTTTGAAAAATGGGTAATAGAAAATGAAAAAGTTAGAAATAATAACCTTGTTCTTTGAGTGTTTTTCACATGGTGTGAAATCGAAGATAGGATTCTCTTCTAGGGAATCTGGGAAACAGGAGAAGTGTTTTTACAGTTTTTCTCAGTTGCTTTGGAGCATTTCTCAAATCATCCTTAATATTTGCAAACCAGTAAGTGCATCCTCAAAACAATTTGTACAAACAGCACAACACATTGGATTTTTTGCAAAAGCCTGTACTTTTCTTAAAATCCTTCGTTCATCTCTCAAAAGTAAGTCTGTGTATCAATGGACATCTCATTTCTGTCGGAATAACAAGTCCTTTTGTCATTGTTCACAAACAAGATCGTCAAAATCTTTAGTCATGTTGTCAGTATAATGCTGCACACTTTCAGTATTTTCTGATATAAACTACAGTTTGGGTTACAATGATTGAAAATACACAATCTTCGAATTTGTTCTGTGTGGCATCTCTGAATTTCAACAACACAAATGTATATATTTGATTGCATATTTGATTTATATTGATTGCAAGAGACTGAACAGAATTCACACTTTTTATTGTACTGTAATAGTGTTCGTTATTTTCCTGGTTGTTCATCTATTTTCAGTAATTCTGTGTTTTGCTCTGTAGCCAATTGAAGGTTCACGAGATTCACCTTTGACCTGTTTTAGAGAACTAGTTGACCCCTTTATTAGTAACAATCAAGTTAATTAATTTAAGAAACATATACACAAAAAATAAATTGTTTAACAGAAATTTAAGCTTGACAGATGATGATTACGTTTAATGATTTACATAAGGAACTGATGCTGAGATGTTTTGGGGTTAAAACTATTCAGGTGAAACCAATATAATATATTTTGAACGACATGAACAACTGATAATGTAGGAAACAGCAGACACTTGTACACAATCAATTAAATTAATTTACGTAAGCATTCACAATTTGTTCAAAGCAATGAGAATTTAGAAATGTATTTTCTATTAGGAAATGCACAAGCCTTGGACAAATATCTAAAGAATGTAAAAGATGTGCAGGTTTCAAAGCAAATGAAGGAAGAATAAGTGGATTTTGCAAGATGATATGGTCAACAAAATATGTTTTTACAATAGTTTTCTGATTAGACTTTTCTTTCTGTTTAGTGTAGCACCAGGGTTCCGGAGGAACGTTGTCTCGTTTTTACAGTGTACTGTGTACCACTGTGTATAGTAGAAATGACAATGAAAGCCTCTTGACTTGACTCTTGACTTGACAACAGCTTCGAGTCTTATATCAGTGCACTGGTGGTGGGAGGGTCATGGGAAAAAAAGCTAAATAACAGTTGCCTATTGCTTGTTTGGCTTCTTTGAGGATATAAAAAAATCCCAAATAGCCTTTTTTTTTATAACACCCAGGATGACTGGTTTAGTTTACAGCTTCATTTATTATAAAAGTGTAGGATATAGAATGCAGGGTATACTGTACAGAGTGCAGAAAATAACCGGTATCGAAATGAGATCACATGTTTTTTCATAACAGGACCATATTTATTATTTATTATATAATATATTTTGTTCTGAAGGATGTGAAAATGTTGTCAATTCGGACAAAGTCTAAGTTTAAGTCAAGTCAAAAAGCTTTTATTTTCATTTATACTATACCGTATATAGCTGACACTATACACAGTGAAATGAGACAACGTTCCTTGGGAAACTGATATTTCAGGTGGAAATTGATCTAATGATGAATTATTTGCTGTTCTCACTTAGTCATGAATAAAATGTAAAAGCTTTGCTAGAGGATGTGAGGTTTTAGAAGATATAATGTGTAAGGTACACTCACACCTGAGGTTATTCGGGCTACACCTGTGTTAATCTGGATTATTTGGAAATGTAAAGTATGTTTCAAAAAAGTGTCTCTATTTTAATTTAAATATTTTCCACATTAACTACCAACCACAGGAATAAAAGCTTTACATACTCTCAGTATCCTGACAGTTTCCACTGAAATACATTTTCATGCATCTTGTAAAACTTGTCAAAGTTGTTCTTTACTAGTTGAAGATTTCTTTCTGATCAAGTTCATCTCAGAGCATTTGAATAGGATTTATGTGACTGGGCAGGTTGTTTCATGATGGATATCACTCCAGCCATGCTTGCTCTAACTAACACTTACAGATCTTTGATGTAGGATTCAACTCATTGTCCTGTTGTACAATGAAGTGTGTTCCAATAAACCTCGGTCCAAATGGAATTGCATAGTGTTGAAGTATGGAATGGTGGCCATGTTGGCTCAGTATTTCTATCACTTTCCAAAATAAGTCTTCAAACATTACCTGCACCAAAACAACTCCAAAAGATGACGGTGGGGATGTGGCAGTTTGCTAACATTTTCTCTTCTGTTTTCCATATCTAATGTAATGTGGATTTATAAACTTAAAAGTTTATAATATTATTATAGAAGGTGGAAAGACCACACAGAAATCCACATGGGGACTCCACAGTCTATAATCAGAAATTAGAATTGAATTCATGACACTGATGCTATGAGAATGAAAATGATTAAATAAATTCACACACAAATATTAGCCTACCACAAATAAAAACACATTTCTCTTCCTCCTAGGATTAAAATGTGGCTCTATATATATTTATATTATACTTCTGTCAGGCATTTATTTAATTTCCATCTCAGAGAGATAAAGAGTGGGAGCTGTTGCTGTGGGAGGCTCATGACTATAAAGGTTCAGTTGAATAGGCCACATGACTTACTAACATGACAAAAAAAGTCATCTTTTTTTATCATCTCAGTTTTCTCAGTCTAGTTTCTTTGGGGTGCGGGTGATAAAAACATATAGGGACACCTGACTTTTCCATCCATATGTGGTTTTTCCCCAAACTACTTTCAAAGTTGAAGGCACACAATTCAATAGAATGTCTGTAGACAGGGTACAATCATTTTTTTTCCTTTACTAGGAGACCCAAACCTCTTTCAGCAATTTGCACAAACCCTTATCTAATCTCCAGCTTCACGAACATATGCTTTACATGGGTTGGAGTGGAAGATCTCCTGCTATAGAGCTCTGACCCCAACCCTATTTAACACCTTTGGCATGTACTAGAACACTGACAGCACCCCAGACCTCCTCATCTCACCTTCATCAATATATGACTTTGTTAACATCTGTAGGGTCTGGCTAGTGTCTTTTAGATTTCATATCCCAGGTAACATTTGCAGTTCACTCAAAGGACAAGCACCATGGTTTACACCTCTATTGTGGGGGGTGGGGGGATGCATTCGAATGATAACGCAAGCCATTCTCTATACCTGGCCCAGTACACAGTACACACACACACACACACACACACACACACACACACACACACACACACACACACACACACACACTACCCCGGCAGGCGCAAAACCAGATAACCCCCCTTGGCTTATCTGGCTGACTTTACAGGGACCCCAAAACCATAAAACCATCCACTCTCAAAAAAATGTATCTGTTCTTTATTTTCCAAATAAGGGTGCATTTTATATGATCATGAAGTGTACTTTACTTGATACACTTTGGATAAAACTTTATATGTTCTCCAAAGCTGAACCCCACAAATTGTCGCTCAAGAACTCCTCTTTGAGACGGAACTCAAACCCTTTGAGGCAGACCTTCTGGCTAGATTTACCTTCAAGAACTTCTCCTACTCTGATCTTTAGAAGAACCTGGAAGAACATCTTACTCCCTCCTAACAGACTCTTCAAGAATTTTCTTTGTCTATCACACCGAAACTCTTGTTCAGCACAAAGCCAATGCAAGTAGCCGTTTTACCAACCAGTCTAAATGCGTGATTAAGTTTAAGCCCCTTATTTTTAAGGTGAATTTGAATTTCTTGATGATTCTCGTTTAGGTTGTGGTTACTTTGAAGATTAAGCTTGCCATTCCTTTTCTTCCTTTCTCTTTCTTTCTTCTTTTCCTTGTCTTCCTCCTTTTACATATTCTTAGCTTTTTGTTTTTTTTCTTTACTTTTTTTTTCTTTTTGTATGTATGTGTGGTTAGTTCTATGTTGTGTTTGTCTCATTTCTTAAACGTGTATTTTTCATAAGAGATTGTCTCGGAGTACCGCTCACAATTCAAAGTCCCTGCAATAGTTGATCTTTTTTACATGCTCTATTATTTGTACAGTATAACAAAATATTATATTGTATGTTTGGTGAAGAACAGACCAAATAATTGTAACGTTAATTTCATTACTGTTAATTCAACAACTTAGTTTATATTTTTATGAGTAATTGTAACCGGTTATAATTCCTCAAACATTTCCTTTTTTGTTTCAAAATCTACTGGAACATCTTCCCAGAAAAGTGGCAGTTATCATTACAGCAAATGGGATCTAAATGTGAAATGGGATGTTCAGTAAACATGCAAAAATCATATTATCAGCTATCCCTGAACATTTATCCACATAGTGGATTATGAGTATGTTTTAAGGGGATAGTAGGAATCTACAAAACCTTCCAGAAACCCACATGGGTGGTGGGAGGACGTGTGAAACTTCTGACAGACAGTTATTCAAGATCAGGATGGAACACTGTTGCTGATGCTGTGAGGAGGAAACATTGCCACCACACCATGCTGACGCACAACAGACATTTTTATATAAATACCCACAACACACACACACACACACACACACACACACACACACAAATGGCACTGTGTACTCTCAAAAACCTCTATACTATTGTGCATTATGGTGTTATTTTTCTTGACAGACTTCAGTGGTATACGTTGAGGAGTGCATCTTTTAAACTGCGAATGCTGAGAGAAATGTTTTACGAGCCCTGCTGTATATACAGTTGTGATCTGCTGCTTCAGGATGTCAAATCAAGCAAATGAGCTGCGATAAGAGGACAACCCTAGCACTCTTGTTTAGCTTAAGGAATACAAATGAGGCTTCAATGACAAAACTGATGGAAACACCAACAGCGGGTATAGGAACATCACTAATTCAGCTGAGATCAGACGAGCTTTGATAGGCTTCATATTTTTGTATGAAGGATGAAGAAGAGAGAGAGAGAGAGAGAGAGAGAGAGAGAGAGAGAGAGAGAGAGAGAGAGAGAGAGACACGATCAAAGCATGGAGGTACAATAAGACAGCACTCAATGTATTATCTATAGCTGGGCACTTCACCGAAGGCCAACATCAATCTGTCATTACAATTTAGTCTTCAAAGAAAATAAAATCACTATTGCTGAGTATAGATATAGTCTTATTAATCTTTAAAGTGCAGGATGTCATCTTACAAAAAGATCCAATTATTTGCATGGGCTAAATAAACATCTGGGGAAATAAATGAAAATGGGCAATTTCCTTGAAAGTAGCCACAGACTTGATAGCAGAAGGCCATCCTGCTTCAATGCAAATTTGAAAGAAACAAATATTGTCCTGATTGTTTTTCAGAAATATGGTCATTTATAATTGCTAGGATAATTGCCGTTTTTTTAACGAGCCTTGAATTTCCATGATGCTTGTATTCTTATAACTTCAATCATCCTCATTGTACTTCCTACCAGTGCATCGCTACTCAGAAACGCATTCAAATAATTTTTCCCCTAAAAACACATCAACTGCTAATCTTTACAATGCTAAAACTATTATAAATGACTACAAGCATCTGTTAAGTGGTATCTCAGTGGTTAGGCATTGGAACCTAAAGGTCATGAGTTTAAATCCAAGCACCACCAACGCTACCACTGCTGGGTCCTTGAGCAAGGCCCTTAACTCTCAGCTGCTCAGTTGTAAGTCACTCTGGATAAGGGCATCTTCCAAATGCCAAAAAATTTAAATGTAAACTGGATGTCATTCACATGAGGATGGCTTCCCTTCTAGTCAGGTTCCTCTCATGTTTCTTTCTTCGTATCATCATTATTTCCTTCACTACCACTTCCACTTGTGGCTCACTCATTATAGATACACTTGGAATTGAAAATGTATTTTTATAATCTATAATCTATTTTTGTAAACCTGCTTTGTGACAATGTCCATTGCTAAAAGTGCTATACAGATAAAAAACGAATGGGATTGAAGACTGTCGAACATAAAACACACCCTCAGGGCCTACATTTCACTGCAGTGCACATGTGTTTCTACTATAATGTCTACATAAACATTTTTTTAATCTTTTTATTATCTTCTTTTAATTAATTTTACTCTTCTTCTTCTTCTTCTTCTTTCGGCTGCTCCCATTAGGGGTCGCCACATCGGATCATCCGTCTCCATACCACCCTGTCCTCTACATCTGCCTCTTTCACACCAACTACCTGCATGTCTTCCCTCACCACATCCATGAACCTCCTCCTTAGCCTTCCTCTTTTCCTCCTACCTGGTGGCTCCATCTTCAGCATTTTTCTACCAATATAATTCATGTCCCTTCTCTGTACATGTCCAAACCATCTCAATCTCGCCTCCCTCACCTTGTCACCAAAACATCCTACATGTGCTGTCCCTCTAATAAACTCATTTCTAATCTTGTCCATCCTCATCACTCCCAACGAAAACCTCAACATCTTCAGCTCTGCTACCTCCAGCTCCACCTCCTGTCTTTTACTCAATGCCACTGTGTCTAATCCATACAACATCGCAAGTCTCACCACAGTCCTATAAACTTTCCCTTTCATTCTTGCAGATACTCTTCTATCACAAATAACTCCTGCTATCACTCTTCTCCACCCACTCCACCCTGCCTGCACTTTTTTCTGTACTTCTCTAACACACTCTCCATTACTTTGCACTGTTGACCCCAGGTACCTGGACTCCTCCACCTTCTCCACCTCTTCTCCCTTCAACCGCATCACTCCACTGCCCTCCCTCTCATTCACACACAGGTACTCTGTCTTACTCCTACTGACTTTCATTCCCCTTCTCTCCAGCGCATATCTCCACCTCTCCAGGCTCTTCTTAACCTGCTCTCTACTCTCACCACAAATCACAATATCATCGTCAAACATCATAGTCCAGGGAGACTCCTGTCTGACCTCGTCCGTCAACCTGTCCATCACCACTGCAAACAGGAAAGGGCTCAGGGCCGATCCTTGATGCAGTCCAACCCTCACCCTGAACCAGTCTGTCGTACCTACTGCACACTTCACTGCCGTCACACTGTCCTCATACATGTCCTGCACCACCCTCACATACTTCTCTGACACACCTGACTTCCTCATACAATACCACAACTCCTCTCTCGGCACCCTGTCGTACGCTTTCTCTAAATTCACAAATACACAATGCAATTCCTTCTGTCCTTCTCTATACTTCTCCATCAACATCCTCAAAGCAAATAAGGCATCTGTGGTTCTCTTCCTCAGCATGAAACCATACTGTTGCTCACAGATGGTCACCTCTTCTCTCAGCCTGGCTTCCACTACTCTTTCCCATAACTTCATGGTGTGACTAATTAACTTAATTTCCCTGTAGTTACTGCAGGTCTGCACATCTCCCTTATGCTTAAAGATCGGTACCAGCACACTCCTTCTCCATTCCTCAGGCATTCTCTCCCCTTCCAGAATTCTGTTAAACAATCTGGTTAAAAACTCCACTGCCATCTCTCCTAAACATCTTCACGCTTCTACCGGTATGTCATCTGGTCCAACCGACTTTCCATTTTTCATCCTCTTAATTGCTGCTCTCACTTCCTCCTTACTAATCCTATCTACATCCTGCTTCACCAACTCCACATCATCCAACCTTCTCTCTCTCTGATTTTCCTCATTCATCAGCTGCTCAAAATACTCCCTCCATCTTCTCAACACACTCTCCTCACTAGTCAACACATTTCCCTCTCCATCCTTTATTGCTCTAACTTGCAGTACATCCTTCCCAGCTCGGTCCCTCTGCCTGGCCAATCAGTATAAATCCTTTTCTCCTTCCTTAGTGTCCAACCTCTTATACAGCTCCTCATATGCCGTTTCCTTGGCTTTCGCCACGTCCCTTTTTACCTGCTGCCGCATCTCCTTGTACTCCTGCCTACTTTTCTCATCACTCTGTCGATCCCACTTCTGTTTTGCCAACCTCTTTCCCCTAATGCTTTCCTGCACTTCCTCATTCCACCACCACGTCTCCTTGTCTTGCTTTCTATTTCCAGATGTCACACCCTGTACTTTTTTAGCTGCCTCCCTCATGACTCCTGCAGTAGTTGTGCAATCATCCAGCACCTCTTCACCACCACCGAGCCCCTGTCTGACCTCTTCCCTGAACCTCCCACTACACTCTTCCTCCTTCAGTTTCCACCATCTTATTCTTCTTTCAATCCTTACTTTCTTCCTCTTCTTCTTCGCCTCCAAAACCATCCTACAGACCACCATCCGATGCTGTCTAGCTACACTGTCCCCCGCCAACACCTTACAGTCTCCAATCTCCTTCAGGTTGCATCTCCTACACAGAACATAATCCACCTGTGTGCACCTCCCTCCACTCTTATACGTCACCCTATGATCCTCCTTCTTCTTAAAATAAGTGTTCACTACTGCCATTTCCATCCTTTTAGCAAAATCTACCACCATCTGCCCTTCCACATTCCTCTCCTTAAAACCATACCTACCCATCACCTCCTCATCACCTCTGTTCCCTTCACCTACATGTCCATTAAAGTCTGCCCCAATCACCAATCGTTCTTTCCTAGGTACACCATCTACCACTTCATCTAATTCACTCCAGAATCTTTCCTTCTCCTCCATCTCACAGCCAACTTGTGGAGCATAGGCACTGATGACATTTATCATTATCCCTTCAACTTCCACCTTCACAATCATCACCCTATCAGAAACTCTCTTCACCTCCACTACACTCTTACTGTACTCTTCCTTCAGAATCACCCCTACACCATTTCTCTTCCCATCCACACCATGATAAAACAGTTTAAACCCACCTCCAATGTTCCTGGCCTTACTTCCTTTCCACTTGGTCTCCTGAACACACAACACATCTACCTTTCTCCTCTCCATCATATCAGCTACCTCTCTCCCTTTACCCATCATAGTACCAACATTTAAAGTACCAACCCGAACCTCTACTCTCCTACACTGCTCCTTTCCCTGCCGTCTCTGTAGACGTCTTCCTCCTCTCCTTCTCCTCCTTCGGCCAACAGTAGCCCAATTTTCACCGGTACCCTGTCGGCTAACGATATCTGTGGCGGTCGTTGTTAACCCAGGCCTCGACCGATCCGGTATGAAATTCTCATTTGTGATCCGCATATTTGATTTGGCACATGTTTTACGCTGGATGCCCTTCCTAACACAACCCTCCCCATTTACCCGGGTTTGGGATCAATTTTACTCTATTAGAGTATAAATAGTACACCATGACAAAATCCTTGTACATGTAACCCATGCATACAGATGAATCTGATTCCAATCTCAACCTGCTCATGTATCTGTGATCAAAATATAAATAAATAAATATAAAGGAGGCAAAAATAAAACCTTCAACACAAAACACATTTATTCACAACATCCTTTCTTTACTCAGATCTTAAAAAAAAAAAACCTTTGCCAAAACATTTGCTTTAGTGATTTGCCAAGTCTCAAATCAAGCACCAAAATCCACCATGATGCACACATCCATCAATTACCAGCGTCTGTGTAAAAACATAGCAAATGTTCAGTTTGCTGTCCTGATGATTTACCTAATTGAAAACACTATAATTTAAAACACGAGCTGCCATGTCTGAAAATGTACACAGGCTAAGTGCAAAGAAAGAGAAGTGATGAGAACCTGGTACTTCTATTTTATTTTTTCATGTGTCTAAGAGACATGAACAAGTTTTCTGAAAAAACATCTATGACCTTTAAATCATGTCTAGTTTTCATGCTGTTTTTTAAGTATGGTTTTACTAATAATAAACATATATTTGCATAAAGCATCCATATTCATCCATGCCATGTTTTTTTCCCAGATAAAATTGAAAAGTATTAATTTTGAAAAGATACAGCTAGAACAGAATCAAAATGTGTGATTAAGTTGCAATTAATCACAATTAACAGCCATAATATATATATATATATATATATATATATATATATATATATATATATATATATATATATATATATATATATATATATATATATTATAATCAACAGTCTAAACTTGTTAGGTTAGGCTTATTTTAACAAGAGAAAAAATATTTTAAAAAATTATAATAAAGATTTATTATATAAATTCGTATTTGTATTTGATTGAGTGAAATACAATTTTATTTGATATTCAATTTAATTTAATTTTATTTAATTTTATTTAATTTTTTATCCCTACCATCCAGCAAGAATCCTGACCACCACAAACCTAAATTAGTCACGTAGTAATCTTGTATGTCTTCCATTTACGAATTATCATGCCAACAGTGACTCACCAAGCTTCTTGCTGATGGTCTTGTAGCCCATTCCAGCCTTGTGCAGGTCTACAATCTTGTCCCTAATGTACTTTGACAGCTCTCTGGTCTTTTCCTATGGTGGTGGAGAGGTTTGAATGGAAGAGGTTGATGTGACTTGTCAGGCTGCAGACGCGGAAGCAGATAAAGTCCAATCATGTTCTTTATTGAGGTGCAAAAAACAAAACACTCATACACCAATGAAAACAAAAGCAAACCCAGACATCCGCTCGTAACGAAGTATCCACTATGAGCGCGAATGTCAAACGCCTAATCCCAATGCAAGTAAAGCTTTCGGCAATGAGTACTTCAATAAGGAAATGGAGTTTCCTCCAGGGGCGACACCTGACGCCCCAAAACCCACCTATGCCAGGCGGGCCAGGGCACTCCGAGGAAGGCCTCCTTAGACGCCTGGGAGCAACGGAGGCCTGGTAAGCATCCTCTGCGGAGAGCCGGCATGGAACAACACCTTGCAGGAGGATCCGGAACGGAGCCACGCCCTCGGTGCTGACGGGAGGCTGAGTAAAGCCCCTGGCGGGGATTGAAGCCGGAGCGATCTCCATGGCGGGGAACCGGAACTGGACGCCAACCATGACAATGACCGGGGAGTGGAGGACGTCCCGGGCGGAGACCAGGAACGTCGTACCACCCTCTGAGGGACCTGGAGGACCGACGTCGCCGTCAGAGGGACCTGGAGGACCGACGTCGCATTGCGGGGATCCTGTGGGCGATCCTTCGTCCTGAAGAGGACCTGGGGGCGAGACGTCGCCCTCTGTGGAGCTTGGATGCGATCCTTCGCCCTGCGTGGAGCTTGGATGCGATCCTTCGCCCTGCGTGGAGCCCGGGGGCGAGACGTCGCCTTCTGCGGAGCCCGGGGGCGAGACGTCGCCTTCTGCGGAGCCCGGGGGCGAAACGTCGCCTTCTGCGGGCGCTGGAGACGAGCCGTCGCCTTCTGCGGGCGCTGGAGACGAGCCGTCGCCTTCTGCGGGCGCTGGAGACGAGCCGTCGCCTTCTGCGGGCGCTGGAGACGAGCCGTCGCCTTCTGCGGGACTGTGGGGTGAGCCGTCGCCGTCGGTGGAACCCGGGGGCAGCGGTTCAACTTCCCATTCGCAGTCCTGGAGCCGGGGTGAGTGCACAGGGAAACCCCTGGGCGTATGGGCGCTCCTTGGGACCCTTAGGAGCAGATCGGAGTCTACTGGGCAGCCTGGAAATGAGGTGAAGCCTGCCTGGAGATCCACGAGCAGAGAAGGGCTCGCCTGGAGGTCCACGACATCAGTGGAGCTCTCTTTGGGACACTGAAGCGGAGACGAGCTCGTGGGGTCGCTCGGAGGCGGAGACGAGCTCTCGGGAGGAGCCTGGAGCGGAGTCGTGCCCTCTGGAGGAGCCAGGAGCTGGGCGGAGCTCTCTGGAGGAGCCAGGAGCTGGGCGGAGCTCTCTGGAGGGACCTGGAGCTGGGCGGAGCTCTCTGGAGGGACCTGGAGCTGGGCGGAGCTCTCTGGAGGGACCTGGAGCTGGGCGGAGCTCTCTGGAGGGACCTGGAGCTGGGCGGAGCTCTCTGGAGGGACCTGGAGCTGGGCGGAGCTCTCTTGGAGATCCTGAGGCGGAGCTGAGCTTTTCGTGGGCATGTCACCTTGGAAGGGGCTCTGGGATGTGGCGTCGTCTGGAGAGGGACTCGGAGGAGTCACTTCGCCTTCTGTGACCGGAGGTGGCGGCGCGGCGCTCTCGTGAAGACTCTGTGGCGGCGCTCTCGTGAAGACTCTGTGGCGGCGCGGCGCTCTCGTGAAGACTCTGTGGCGGCGCGGCGCTCTCGTGAAGACTCTGTGGCGGCGCGGCGCTCTCGTGAAGACTCTGTGGCGGCGCGGCGCTCTCGTGAAGACTCTGTGGCGGCGCGGCACGCTCTCGTGAAGACTCTGTGGCGGCGCGGCACGCCCACGGGAACCTCGGAACAGAGCGGCACGCCTGTAGAAGCTCTGTGACGGCATGGTGTGCTCGCCGACGCTCGGAGATGGTGTGCTGCGTCCACGAGAACCCCGGAACACAGCAGCACGCTGGTAGAGACCCTGCGATGAAGCAGCCCTTTCATTAAAACATTGGGGCTGAGCTGCAGGCTCATGGGAAATCCGGCACGGAGCCACGTGCTCTTGAGAACCTTGGAATGGAGCACCTTCCTCCTCAAGGGAACTGTAGTGGAGATCCACCACCTCTATCCCCAACTTCCCCAGAAGCAGCCCGCTGAATTCGGCGAGTGAGCCGAATTTGCCCCCTTTGGCGCTCCATAGTGAGCTGGCTTTGGCAAGAACTTCACCAGACAGGAGGGAAATACAGAGGGCGATCTTGGCTCGTTCGGAAGGAAACCGGGAAATGTTAACAGCCACATACTCGCCGATGCCTTGCAGAAATCCGCCTAATTCGTCTTTTTTCCCCGAGTAACGAGCCGGTAATCCCCTCGCGCTCTCTGAGGGGCGTGGCGCAGCCGCGCTCTCATGATCCGGCTTCTGTGGATCTGATCCGCGAGGAGCGGCACTGAGCTTCCGGAGGAAATCCGAAGCCGGGTTCAGCTGCCGATCCGTCGCGGTCGGAATCGCAGAATGGCGAATCCGCGTTCGGTATAGGCCGGTCGTTCTGTCAGGCTGCAGACGCGGAAGCAGATAAAGTCCAATCATGTTCTTTATTGAGGTGCAAAAAACAAAACACTCATACACCAATGAAAACAAAAGCAAACCCAGACATCCGCTCGTAACGAAGTATCCACTATGAGCGCGAATGTCAAACGCCTAATCCCAATGCAAGTAAAGCTTTCGGCAATGAGTACTTCAATAAGGAAATGGAGTTCGGAGAAATAGCCAGCGGTGAATCCCGGCGTTTGAGCAGCCCCGCGATTTACCTGCATGACAATACAACGACCGACAGCCTGTGACTCAAGAACGTGAGTTTATGTAGTCTGATCTTTCATGAGCCACAGCTGTCGGTAATCTTGGGAAGCAGCGTGACTGCTATCGAGGGGGGCGTGGCAGGGTGAATCTCTGACAGCTACAGACCGGGGCGTGGCAGGGTGAATCCCTGACAGCTACAGAGGGGGGCGTGGCAGGGTGAATCCCTGACATGACTGGTGTCTTTTCTACACAAAAGTTGATATTAGGAGAACTGTTCTAATGATACAGGACTAATCTGGGTCTGTGGGAGTCAGAATTCTTGCTAATTTGGTACAGAATCAAATATTGTGAGCTGTGAGCTCCATTTTACATAAAAAAATTTTATTTTATTTCCCCTCACTGTATTATATATACAGTGAGGAAAATAAGTATTTGAACACACTGCAATTTTGCAAGTTCTCCCACTTAGAAATCATGGAGGGGTCTGAAATTGTCATCGTAGGTGCATGTCCACTGTGAGAGACATAATCTAAAAAAAAAAGTCCAGAAATCACAATATATGATTTTTTAACTATTTATTTGTATGATACAGCTGCAAATAAGTATTTGAACATCTGAGAAAGTCAATGTTAATATTTGGTACAGTAGCCTTTGTTTGCAATTACAGAGGTCAAACGTTTCCTGTAGTTTTTCACCAGGTTTGCACACACTGCAGGAGGGATTTTGGCCCACTCCTTCACACAGATCTCTAGATCAGTCAGGTTTCTGGCCTGTCGCTGAGAAACACGGAGTTTGAGCTCCCTTCAAAGATTCTCTATTGGGTTTAGGTCTGGAGACTGGCTAGACCACGCCAGAACCTTGATATGCTTCTTACAGAGCCACTCCTTGGTTATCCTGGCTGTGTGCTTCGGGTCATTGTCATGTTGGAAGACCCAGCCTCGACCCATCTTCAATGGTCTAACTGAGGGAAGGAGGTTGTTCCCCAAAATCTCGCAATACATGGCCCTGGTCATCCTCTCTTTAATACAGTGCAGTCGCCCTGTCCCATGTGCAGAAAAACACCCCCAAAGCATGATGCTACCACCCCCATGCTTCAAAGTAGGGATGGTGTTCTTGGGATGGTACTCATCATACTTCTTCCTCCAAACACGTTTAGTGGAATTATGACCCAAAATTTCTATTTTGGTCTCATCTGACCACATGACTTTCTCCCATGAATCCTCTGGATCATCCAAATGGTCATAGGCAAACTTAAGACGTGCCTGGACATGTGCTGGTTTAAGCAGGGGAACCTTCCGTGCCATGCATGATTTCAAACCATGACGTCTTAGTGTATTACCAACAGTAACCTTGGAAACGGTGGTCCCAGCTCTTTTCAGGTCATTGAGCTGGTCATTGACCAGCTCCTCCCGTGTAGTTCTGGGCTGATTTCTCACATTCCTTAGGATCATTGAGACCCCACGAGGTGAGATCTTGCATGGAGCCCCAGTCCAAGGGAGACTGACAGTCATGTTTAGCTTCTTCCATTTTCTAATGATTGCTCCAACAGTGGACCTTTTTTCACCAAGCTGTTTGGCAATTTCCCCGTAGCCCTTTCCAGCCTTGTGGAGGTGTACAATTTTGTCTCTAGTGTCTTTGGACGGCTCTTTGGTCTTGGCCATGTTAGTAGTTGGATTCTTACTGATTGTATGGGGTGGACAGGTGTCTTTATGCAGCTAACGACCTCAAACAGGTGCATCTAATTTAGGATAATAAATGTAGTGGAGGTGGACATTTTAAAGGCAGACTAACAGGTCTTTGAGGGTCAGAATTCTAGCTGATAGACAGGTGTTCAAATACTTATTTGCAGCTGTATCATACAAATAAATAGTTTAAAAATCATATATTGTGATTTCTGGATTTTTTTTTTTAGATTATGTCTCTTACAGTGGACATGCACCTACGATGACAATTTCAGACCCCACCATGATTTCTAAGTGGGAGAACTTGCAAAATAGCAGGGTGTTCAAATACTTATTTTCCTCACTGTATATACACACAAAAAAACACATCTGTTATTTATCTGTATTTTTGCTTGATACTGATTTCATAACACTGTTACTGCCATTTTTATCATGATCCATTGCCTTTGCTGATTTGTCCATAATAATAGCAGTTCCATAATCGGTTAATCCTGAAGACTTACCACTTATCTGGCTTACTGCAGCTAAATATACTATATACCAAATATCTGAAAGCCATGTCATATTAGATACTATAAGATAAGCTAACAAAAAAAAAACATTTTCTTCATTTTCTCTATTTATCTCTCACTACCTGGTGAGAAAATTGCGTTCAGCTGCTTTGCAATGCAGACGGCTCTGGATAGTTTGCGCAGTGATTATTTCAGGTTGTTGCTTTTTGTGGAGTCTCTGGGGGATTTGTTCTCATTTTTAGACATCCAGCAGGAATGAGTAATTAACATGATAACAGTCGTCTCTCCTGGGGGAAGAAAAAAATCACTTCCACTCAGCTAAAGTGCTGAAGGGAAGAGATGTAAAGTATGGAGACAGTTATTGTGACATTATTATGTAGAACATTAGCGTAAATGCTGCATAGAGAAGTAGCAATAGGGAGCACGCAGGATGTCGCTGCTTACAGGTGGAAGAGCTGTGAGCTCCAGCGGATCTGAAAGAGATTCTCAAACTGACGTTTTTTCCCACCCCAAAGCTATGAAGTGACACAAGAACTTCAAATACATGTAGATTTTTAGTGATTTGTTGTCGATAAGAAGATCTGTCCTGGTCAGGCCATGAGACTTCTGGATGGAAACTATAATATGGTTTATGAATATATGCTAGTGAATATATTAAATTATATAATATTAATTAGCTAGTGAATATAATATTGAGGAAATAACAAATAAAAAATCTAATAAATTAATAAATAGAGGGGAATTTACATAATAAGCCCATTAAATGGACTAAACCCATTTGCAAAGTTTTTTTTTATCAGCTAGTTTAAATTATGAACCACCCTGTCCCTCTATACCTAACAACAATTATTTATTAGAAGCTTTATTATTGGATGCTTTAAAACTTTTAAATACATTTAAATTGTCCTACTGATGTGTTATTTCCATACAAATAATAGGGTGATCTACTTGTCTGAGTATCTCAGCCTATGATTTAGCAGTAAATATATAATTATGAGCTTAACCTGGATATACCTGAGGGTAAGCTAGGTTGCTTTGTGCATCCTTGTACAGTAGCTGCCTAGTGTTTGCTTGAAGAGAGTAAAAAGTATCAATGTCAGTAGTTACATTTGTTTTTACATTTAGGGAATTTGGCTGTGACTTACTTTTTTATTTTTATTTCTTTCATTCTATAGAACTGAGCAGTTAAGGGTTATGAGCCAGCAGTAGCATCTTAGTGGTGCTGGAATTTAAACTCAATGCCTTTCGATCAAAAGCCAAACATCCCAATGACTGAGCTGCTACTTCCCCCCATAGGGAGGATCCTGGGCTGACACATCATCATAGTTCCCCCAAGTTCTCCTATACCACACTATTGCTGTTTTCCCTTCACTTATACAACCCTGCACTACACCACACTCCCTTTGACCCTCTTTTACTTTGTAACTAGTCCCCAACACCACCCCTCTAAATACAAATAATTAATGTTATTATATAGTAATAATTAACTATTCTCTGTTCCGACTCCTAGGTGGTGTTGGTTGAACTTTTACTTGCATTCAAATCATTGTACAGTAATCCCTCGCCATATTGCGTTTCAGCTTTCGCGGTCTCACTGTAACGCAGGTTTTTACATGGATCATATCTAATTTTGTTTTGCCGATTTTTCGCTGTATCTTAGGATTTTGCGGTATTTAGGTAGTATTGTTGAGTTATTTTAATTATCATTTGTGGTAAAATAAACTGGTTCCCTGGTGGTCTAGTGGTTAGGATGCGGCGCTCTCACCGCTGCAGCCCGGGTTCGATCCCCAGTCAGGGAACCGACCCCAGCCATTAGGGTTGCACAAAGCTTAGTGCCGGTCCCAAGCCCGGATAAATAGGGAGGGTTAGGAAGGGCATCCAGCGTAAAAACATGTGCCAAATCAAACATGCGGATGGTCCGCTGTGGCGACCCCTAATGGGAGAAGCAGAAAGAAAGTTTATTTAAGGTAAAATAAGCATTTTCTAGCCTAAAAAAATTAACCTTTCAGAAGAGCTGTACTGCTCCTCTTGTGTATGTAGTACATCCATTTCATCATCATCACCTTCATCATCATTAGTACTGCACACTTAGTTCATCACCATCTTCATCATTAAGGTTGGATCTTCACTGGTGAGTACCCATATAGAATTTTTTATGTTAAAATTACGTAGGTAATCAGGAAGCATTATTAATGAAGACTTTAAGGAACAAAATCTCTCTGGACGAATGCATCTGCCAAGGGTTAGCCCTGATACAGCACCCCTGTGTGTGTGTGTGTGTGTGTGTGTGTGTGTGTGTGTGTGTGTGTGTGTGTGTGTGAGTGTGTGTGTGTGAGGCTACCATGATGAATAAATTGACATCAAAAGCTCTTTTTCCAATCTCAATAATTGTTTGTGATTCAGTTCTATCTTGACCCATGTATAATCTTATAAAGACCCTTACATCAATTTAGAGAATAAATTGTAATAAACAAAAAACTTCTTGTGCAGTTTTAAGCTTTACCAATTCACGATGAATGCGTCATCCATCATCATGGTCCCTGAGAAGATCCGGAACAATGTATCTGTTGTATCTATTGCTAATTACTTTTTTTTATATTTTCAGAGGATTTTTTTTTTTTTTTTCAAATTATGTAAAGTGAAATTCCTGAGTTTTCTTACTGTGAGTGAACCAGTAATGAGCGTTTGAATGAAACAGTGTGGGTGAGTGCCATGAAGGAAGAAACTGGGAGGACTGGGAGGGTCAGTAGCATTGTGGTTAAGGTATTGGACTTTGGATCAGAGATCAAATACCAGCTTCACCAAGCTGCCACTCCTGCCACTCAATGTAAGTTGTTCTGGATAAGTGCGTCTGCCAGTAAATCTAATAATAACACATACAAAGATGTTATGAAGTACCTGTGTAATATGTAATGTCAAAGCAAACATCAGGAATCTACTGACAAAGCATAAAACTTTACAGAATGTGCTCAAATATTGTTTGTATTTACTATTTATTTGTTGTTTATTTTGATGAAGTTAATAAGAACACATTTCTAATAGCGTATGTAATGTTTATAAAAAGCAATGTGCATGCAGGCAAGCTGTCGAGTTATTAAAAAAACCTGACAACGTGTGAGAACGGACTAGATTCCTGTGGATCTCCAGCCTGAAAGGAAAAGCAACCTCAATGTGGTTCTCAAAGCCAAACACCCGAGCCACCAGCAGCATGCATTAATAATGGCATCCTGCACATAAACACAAACATACTGTAACGGGGAGAAACAGAAAAGAGGACATTATTTATGATCCATGGCTACATGTTGCACCTGAGGCTTCCATTTCAAATTAACATTTTTTTTTTTGGTCTTGTGAACAATCGCCACCCACTCGATGCATAATTATGCAGCTGATGTTTTTGAGGTGTAAGAGATCTCCAACTGTGCCCAGACTGCAGATGCATCTCCAGCGTGCTTCATTTCCTCAGTGTAATGTTCTGTCTCTCCTTTCCTGCTTTGGAAGTAGTGATTGCCTGTCAGGCTGACGCTGTGTATGCTCACACACACACACACACACACACACACACACACACACACACACACACACACACATCTACACAAACTTCACAGATTAGTTTTGTCGAATTCAAAAACTAGGGTGGAATTTGAAAAACTGATTTTGAAAGTGATCTGCATATTTTTGTTTTTAAAGAATAAAGCAATTTAAGTAAGCAAATAATAAGAATAATAAGTGGAAGAAGAACAAGAAGAAGACAACAATACAAATAAACAATATAAATAAGAATCATAAAAACAATTGAAAAAAATCATAAACAAACAAATAAATAACAGTGCTATTAGTTCTACTACTAAGAAAATGATAAAAGAAAAAAAAAAAGAACAAGAAAGGGAATACTAAGAAGAAAAAAAAGAAAACAATACATATAATAAACAATAAACAACCAGGAAGAACCAAAAGAAAAAGAAAACAATAAACGAACACACAAATAAATGAATAAACAATTAACAATCCTCCTTCTCTTACTACTACTAATACCAATAATACTAAGAAGCAGAAGAAATCACAATGAACACCCCCCCCTCTCGTCTTTCTCTCCCAGTTTATGCTTAGACAATCATATTCCCAATCACACACACACACACACACACACACACACACACACACACACACACACACACACACACACACACACACACAAAAGAAGATAACAATGTTATTATAATAACAATACCAGCAACAATAACACAAGGAAAAAAGTGGAAAAGGAAAAAGAAGAAAGCATTACAGATAATACATTACAATTGTACTACTAATTAAAATATCAACTAGTTTTATGCCAATTATTTTTCCAGAAAAAAAGGAAATAAAAGAAATAATAAGTATGAGCAAATGTGATAATGATGCTTTTCAAGCATTACTAATAACTATTTCCAACAGCCAATGCAGTCAACTTACACGGCTGCTGCAAACTACACTCACAACACACACACACACACACACACATACACACACACACACACACACACACACACACACACACAGATGGTGTGTGTGTATGCTTTTAATAATGGACATTGCCTCCAAGCAGGTGTTCCAAATTTTGTACGCTGCTTTGAATGCACACACTAGTCTACAATTGAAAGTGTTTTATATTTGTGTTCTAATTGTTAATGTTGAATTAATATTAATAGTTATAGATGGTAGTTATGAGGATTTTTTATGCTATGGCAATGAGGACAGTGTTTCATGTTGCAATGGTTGTTCACAGTTATATCCTAAATCCCAACAGTTCTAGAATGTTTCACCCATTTTATTTTTAATTAAATTATATTTAAATCATTATGCTGGTTACCGTGTTTCCCTGAAAATCCAGCATAAAACATGTGCCAAATCAGGTTTCTTTACCAGATCAGTAGAGGCCTGGGTTACCAAGGAATGCCACAGGTATTGTTAGCCAACAGGGTACCTGTGGAAATTGGGCTACTGTTGGCTGAAGGAGGAGAACGTCTACAGAGACGGCAGGAAAAGAAGTAGAGGAAAGTGGAGGTTAGGGTTGGTACTTTAAATGTTGGAACTATGACTGGTAAAGGGAGAAAGGTAGCTGATATGATGGTAGATATATGGTAGATATGGTTTGTGTTTAGTGGTGGTGAGGAGGTGCTGGATGATTGGGCAACTACTGCAGACATGATAAGGGAGGCAGCTAGAAAGGTACTTGGTGTGACATCTGTAAATAGAAAGGAAGACAAAGAGATGTGGTGGTGATGTGAGGAAGTACTGAAAAAGCATAAGGAGAAAGAGGTTGGCAAAACATAATTGGGATTGACAGAGTGATGAGAAAGTAGGCAGAAATACATGGAGATGTAGCAGCAGGTGAAGAGGGATGTGGCGAAAGCCAAGGGAAAGGCATATGAGGAGCTGTAAGAGAAGTTGGACACTGAGGAAGAGCCCCACAGATGCATTATTTGCTTTGAGAATGTTGATGGAGAAGTATAGAGAAGGTCAGAAGGAGTTGCATTGTGTGTTTGTGAATTTAGAGAAAGTGTTTGACAGAGTGCAGAGAGAGAAGTTGTGGTATTGTATGAGGAAGTCAGGTGTGTCAGAGAAGTATGTGAGGGTGGTGCAGGACATGTATGAGGACAGAGTGACAGCAGTGAAGTGTGCAGTAGGAACGACAGACTGGTTCACGGTGGCGGTTGGACTGCATCAAGGATCAGCTCTTAGCCCTTTTCTGTTTGCAGTGGTGATGGACAGGTTGACGAACCAGGTCAGACAGAAGTCTCCACAAACTATGATGTTTGTGAATGATATTGTGATTTATGGTGAGAGTAGGGGGCAGGTGGAGAAGAGCCTGGAGAGGTGGAGGTACATGCTGGAGAGAAGGGGAATGAAAGTCAGTAGGAGTAACACGGAGTACATGCGTGTGAATGAGAGGGAGGGCAGTGGAGTGGTGCAGTTGCAGGGAGAAGAGGAGGAGAAGCCCTAATGGGAGAAGCCAAAAGAAGAAGATAATAGCAAAAATCTATATAAGAACATATTTTTGGGGAAACACGGTATGTTTCATGTCTTAGGTAAAACAAGACATCACATTGTAAATAGAAGATGTTTTTATCCAAAAACGAGTCGTTAAAAAAAAAAAAAGAAAAGAAAACAACAAAACCCAAGAAAAACAACAACATATATACACATACACACTTCACCTGCTTTCTGACAAATTGATTAGGAAATAATGATACAGTGATGAATGTCAGATAGGATATTTATATAAAATTAAAAAAATCTATTGTTCAGAATTTGTGACAGATTTGTGACTTATTATGAGACTCACATAATAATATACTGTGAAGGGATTGAATACCAACAGTATGTAAGGGTTAAATGAGTTTACATGCACAACAATAAGAGCATCACAAGACTGACATATAGACCAGAGACACGTCTTCATTTCGGTTTCAGCACCACCGTAACTGTCACACACCAGGCCTGTTACCGTCGCACAGTGCACGCTCGATAGATCCTGACACATGGTTATGTTACTCCTTGCTATTTCCTGGCAGATCCTACATGTTGATGTTGATCCTTCCTGCTGCTGCTCTGCAGAGGTGAGCCACTCTCACACATTCACCAAGCACCGAGCTAGCCTCAGGGCACAACCTCGTCTCATCTCACAAACCCATGCATCATTAGCTTGTTCTCTGCCTGCTCCTTCTCTCTCTCTCTCTCTCTCTCTCTCTCTCTCTCTCTCTCTCTCTCTCTCTCTCTCTCTCACCAGACAATATCTCTGTCTCTTTTGCTCGCTCAATAATGGATCAGGAGATGAAGACGATACCGCGTATCACTCCTTAACATCTGCTGTTTGTCACCTGGCCTCACATCACTTATCTGCACACGCCTCATGCCTGGAGGGGTATATAAATGACCTCAGCACGGAGACAGCTTTATGCCTTGCTTTGCCATTCACATGACATCCTTCGAAATAGCATAACTGTGCGGTCCTAACAAATGAGCCTGTTCGACTGTGAGGGCAAAGGAGAAGAAGGAAAATCGAACGAAAAAAATGATGTTGAAGTACGGTCCGGGTGCTTTCGGAGATACACTGGCAATTTTGTGCGTATTCTGTTTCCATCACTTTTGGAATAATGACCAATTTTTCGCTTCTGATCTATTTGGGAGGTCAAATAAGGACACGGTGGAGTGCAAACAAAGGCGTGTCAGAGACATGATTTAGAGGGAAAAAGAAACGCTTTCTAAAGTCCACTAGGCTGAACAAATATGAAGCCTGTTGAGTGTCAGGGAGCTGTAAAAGAAACGAATGAACAATTATAGTCTGACTGTGAATAGGAAGCCAGGCGGCTAGGAATATGATCCTTCATTATAGTTCATTCGAGAGAGCGAAAAAAATGTACAAATAAAATGATCTAAAACTATATATAATCTTTGTATGTATTAATCAAAGACCAATTTTCCTATGTCTTCGCCGAATGCCCAATTATACGTCGATTTAGTCTTTTGTTTCGAAATTGCAAAGATGAATATATCAAATAAATATAAATAAGTTTGAGGAAACAAAACCTTTTTTTACTATTTTGTTTTGCAGGCGAATATTGATTGAGGCAACAAAGTGCTGTAATTTTCTATCATTTAAAAGAAAACTCTTCGTTCGAACTGTTCGACCTTCTGCAACTTATATATGAGAACGAAAAGGCTAGTATACACTTTGATAGAGAATCTTCACTGTAAATGCAACACTGCAAGGATGTATTTCTTCATGTTATAGACCTTGTAAAAAACAGGTCTATTATAGATCAAGGGACAGAGGAGGAAATTCAAAAGTATTGGGACACCCAGCCATATGTGGTTCCCTTTCAGGAACTCGAGCTGCATCAAAATGCTTTGGGAATGCGCCCAAGTGTTCACGCTCTGAAATAATGTGTGTAATTGGTCAAAAATTGGACGCTGGCCATCACCGGTGGGGTGACGTCACGACCAGGAGTATAAAAAGCATATGAGTGAGGGCAGTGCCAGTTTCTATCTGTTCACAAAGTGCTCTGTGTGTTTGTGTTGTCTATCAGATTGTTTGTCAAAAAAGAAAGAAAAAACAAAGAAAGCAATCAAAAAATTTAAGCACATTTTCCGGCTGTGCTTTATGAAGGGGGGGTTTGCACAGCTTGTGTGTCGCTTGCTTGGGAGCGGGGCATGCGAAGTTGGTTTTCGAGGGAACCATCTGTGATCACTGTGCTTGCATATGTTTGCTCTCGCTCCGCTCCCACTGGGCATTCTTCAAGGAGGGTGCCCTAGCTCTTTCCGGGTCTGGCCCTGCTCTCACCGAGGCAGAGTGCCATGCCAGCTCCTGGGGTTCACAGCTCGACCTTGCAGAGGGTTTCAAAATAGGCATGTCCCTATCTCCAGCATCACCTGTTCGGTCCAGCGCACGCTTGCAGGCTTCGGAAGCATGCCTTTTGGTGGATTCTTCCCCCTGCGACAAGCTCATGCAGCTCCTTTGCATCGCTTTGTGATTCGGAAGCCAAGGAGCTTACAGAGGTTGTAACGCGTGCAGTTGCCAAGCTTGATATAACTTGGCCGGTTAATGAGCAGAAATTGATTTAATCCATTAAATTAGATGAGAGCTTTCTGACACCCGTGTCACAAACTCCGCGTCAGGGTTGTCCCTTTTTTTCCCTGACCTGCACAACCAGGTGTCATGGGTTAAGCATTTTTCAGCCTGCACCTTCACCCCCAGTTCTACTGTGTATTCCCACATTATGGGGTGGAAAGAACATGATTATGAGGCGATGCCACGGGTTGAAGAGACACTTACCACCTATCTCTCTCCCGGAATCGCCTCCTCCATTAAGACCCCCCGACATTACCCATGAAGCCCCTACGCAACACATCAGCGCTTATTAGTAAAGCGTAGGCTTTGGCAGGTCAAGCCGCTGTGTCTGTGCACATCATGCCGGTGTCAAAAGCATATCAGGCTTACCTGCTGCATGAGTTGGATGCGGGAAGTGCCCCTTGCAGCCATTTTGATGAGCTTTGCTGTACAACAGATCTGGCTCTCAGATCCACTTAAGAGACCGCTAGGGCAGAAAGGCAACTGTGGCTCACTTTGTTAGAGATGTCTGATAAAGACAGGGCCGTACTGCTGGATGCCCCACTAACCCCTTCTGGCCTCTTCTGAGACTCCATAAGCTCGGTGGTCGAAAGGTTTCAGGAGAATAAGAAACAGCGGTACCTCCCATGCCACTCACATGGTCCCACCTGGAGGTGCAGAAACGCAGCGGCGCAACTCGCTCTCCCCCTGTGAGGGATGCTCCTCGGCGTTAAAGCCTCGTGAGGTGACAGATCTGAGGACTGTCATCTTTAACAGGAAGACTTCGATGAAAAGTTCCTGATGCGGGACTTTCTGGGGATCTGGCCATGAAGCACCACTCTATCCAGTGCCTGCCCTGTCACGGCCCCCTCAGAGACCTGGTCCATTAACCCTGCCATCTGCGGTGCCTCAGGGCACGGTCAGCCCCAGCTCATTCTCTCTTTGGTCTCCACCCAGCATCATTATGGTCCAGGAGATCTTGCCACCCCTAGAGCCATCTCAGGGCGCTGCCCCAGCTCTAGGCACACTGGAGGTCGGTCCCGAGGGACTAAGGCACTTTCTGGCAGCTTGAAAAGCTGCACACTGTAGAGCGAGGCTACTCGATTTAGTTTGGGTCTCCTCTGCTGCGTTTTCATGGGGTTCTTCCCACCCTGGTGGGAAGCCAGCAGGCTCTCGTCATGAAACATAAAGTGAACACTATATTAAGGTGGTCCCTCTATCAGAACGAGAGTCCGGGTTCTACAGCTGGTACTTTATAGTTCCCGAAAAGGACGAAAGGTTGCATCATATCTTAGATCTATGTCAGCTGAACCGCTCTCTCATGACCCTCAAGCAGGTCGTGCTTCAAATCAGATCTGAGGACTGGTTTGTCATGGTAAATCTAAAGGATGCGTACTTTCATGTATCCATCCTACCTTCTCACAGGAAGTTCCTGAGGTTTGCTTTCGGGGCTGAAGCTCACCAATACCGGGTTCTTCCATTTGGCCTTGCACTTTCACCCTGTACCTTCACAAAATGTGGTTTCTCTGATTTCCTTGAGGTTTTAGGGCATCCGCATTCTCAACTACATCGATGATTGGTTGATCCTAGCTCAGTCAGAGCTGTTGGCGGTCCGGCATTAAGATGTCGTTCTCGCAAACATAAAGGCGTTGGGGTTTTGGCTGAACGCCGGGAAGAGTGTACTTTCTCCATTACAGAGAACCACCTATCTCGGTGTCATATGGGATTCGACTACTTTGCGCGTGCAGCTTTTCCCCTGCCCGCATTGTGGCCACCCTTACAGCCATCAGGAATATCAGAGGATGGCAGACTCTCACTGTCAAGCAGTTCCAGAAACTGCTAGGGGTTATAGCAGCTGCATCCAGTATGATTCCACTTGGCCTGCTGTACATGAGACCCCTTCAGTAGTAGCTCAGGCAACCTCCTCCGCTCCATCAAGGTCACGCAGCAATGCCTATGTGCCTTAGATGTTTGGAGAGATCCCTGATTCCTATCTCTAGGCCCCGTGCTGTGAGTCCGCGGTCGTCGCTTAACTCTAATGACGGATGCGTCCCTCACAGGGTGGGGAGCAATCGTGAGTGTTTGCTCTGCCTGAGGTCTGTAGGAAGAGCCCCATCCATGCTGGCACATCAACTGCCTAAAGATGCTGGCCGTGCTTCTAGCACTGAAGCATTTCCTCTCAGACTTCGGAGGTCACCACGTGTTGGTCTGTACAGACAATACTGCGGTGGCTTTCTACATCAACCATCAAGGAGGTCTGCGTTCGCACCCCCTGTGCAGGCTGGCGCACCAGATCCTCCTTTGGGCCCATCGAAAACTCCTCTCTTTGCGAGCAGTTTACATCCCTGATGTGGTGGAGCAGGTTTGGGAGAAATTCGGTTCCGATTGTAATGCGTTTTCTCTGCGGCACCCGAAGGCTGAAGCCCCCGGTATGACCTAGAGGGCCTGGGTGGGACCTGGCGGCCGTATTACCTCTAGCTAAGGCATCTTGGAGGCACCTTTTAATCAAGACCACATTCTTGTTAACCATCTGCTCTATCAAAAGGGTGGCCCCCTCCTTCCTTCCGGTGATGGCCAGCGTTAATTTTTTGACTGATTACACACATTATTTCAGAGAGTGAAAAAGCATTTTTAATGCAGCGTCTTGTTCCCTCAGGGAACTAGGGTTACATACATAACCTAGAGGAGTTCTTACCCAAACTGCTACCACAAAGCTGAAGGCACACAATTTTAGTTTAAAGATGCAGAAGTATTACATTTTCTCTTCATTTGAACTAGTAGAGCCAAACCTGTTCCAGCATGGCAATGCACCTGCACACAAAGCCAACTACATAAAGATATATATTTACATGGTTTGGAGTGGAAGATCCCCAGCTATAAAGTTTTGAACTCAACCTTATTAAACACCTTTGAGATTAATGTGCACGCTGACTGCACCCCAGGCCTCCTCACCTCACCTACATTAGTACCTGACTTTACTAACACTGTTATGGCTGAATGTCTTTTTTTATGGCTTTACTATTGTTTTATGGCTTTACTAACACCATTGTAGCTGAATGATCACACATCTCCACAAGCACACTGCAAAATCTAGTGGAACATCTTTCCAGGTGAGTGGAGGTTATTATAACAGCAAATTGGGACTAAATGTGGAATGACATGTCCAAGAAGCAAATAACAATATGGATACAAGTTATATAATATATAGGAGGACATAATATAGGATATTTCCAGCCAGACAATTGGCACAATATAGAAGAAAAATGTGATATGCAACACGTATACAAGCTTTGGCACCTAATTTTTTGCACGGATTTACCTTCATATGCAGCACAAATAACCCATGACCAGTCTATTCTCAGCTCTCTACACTGCCATAAAACTTTAACTGGTAAATTTTTTGACCTGTTGAGCCGTTTGCGATACTACTATGATTATGTACATTTAGGATATTTCAATATTCTTGTGATATATCTTTCAGTTATACTGATAATGACTCAAGAGTTCCAGTTTAACCTCCAAATACCATTCAAAATAGCCAGAGCGAGATCCAATAGTAATTTAATTCAAACCTACAGCTCAAAAAGCATTGTTTTACACAGGCCGGTCTCACTCAGACCCAGAGCAACCATTTTATTAAACTTTGAAGGACAACAGAAGTAATTTCTGGGGGGAAAAATCAAGAGCAGACTGAATTAAAATTATAAATAAATACATAAATAAATAAATAAATAAATAAATAAATAAATACATAAATATATAAATATATAAAAACTTGATAGCAAGTTATGAAAGTGATCTCATTCCATAAAAGCAAAAGAAAAGCGCAAGAAAATGCTAGATTTCCCAGTGTAGCCTGACACGGTGTGCAGTTGCTGTATAATTAGCTTCATCCAGTCTGAAATATCTAAATGACAAAGTAAATTGAGCCTGCTTCCTACATCCCTGACAGGGAAAGTCTGACATGAAAAGAGAAAAAACAGTGTTTATATGTGTTTGGTTTTTATTTAAAAATAAAGAAATTTGAGAACAAGAAGACATTTCTACAGTTCCTATGTGTAACAGTGACCACACAATGCCATCTACTTAACAGCAGAGTTGTCAGGGATCCACCTGCCACGCCCCCCTCGGAGGCTCTCACGCTGCCTCTCACTGCTCTAATCAGCAGCACCTGTTCATCATTACCGTTCCCCTTTAAAAGGTCCCGGTTCCTCCTCATTCGCTGTCGGACCTACTTGATGGCTAGAGTGATCCATCTGGTTCCTGACCGCCCACATTCCCCCTGGTTCCTGCTCCGCATTCCGATCCTAAGGATTACTTCCGCCTTACGGAATACCCTCGCATTAGGGATCACACCCACTTTACGGAATATACCCGCATTCTAGAATATCCCCGCGATACTGTTCATAACTCTCCCTGACTAAGAATAAACATGATTGAGTTACTCCCGTTTCCTACGCATGATCACTTCCCTGACAAGAGTAAAGTGGCAGAAACAGAAAGCTATTGTTGTTGCAAAGTACAACTTCTTCGAAAAGTTATCAATGCAAAGAGACTTTCCATCAAAAATACAAAATTCCTATTCAAATCAAATAAAATTGTATTTGTCACATACACATATACATATACAGGATGCTTATGACAGTAAACAGTAAAACAGTAAAAATTTAAGGTGGTTGATGTTATTGTCCTTAAAGTGACCATGTGCGGTATGGTTTGGTATAAAGTGCACTGTGCTGTGCAAGTCCAGAGTTAAAGTGACAGTCCAAAGATTAAAGTGGTTAAAGTGTCGTAGTGCGAAAAGAAAAAAAGAAATAAAATTGTGCAGAAAAAGTGTGGCGATGGAGAGAGTGAACCAGTTTTAGATAATGGGTGTCTCCTGGTTTAAACTCCGAATGGCCTGCGGAAAGAAGCTCCTTCTCATTCTCTCTGTGTTCGCTTTCAGGGAGTGGAAGCATTTTCCTGAATGTAACAAAGAATATAGTCCATTGTTGGAATGGCTGAGGTCCTTCACAATCTTCCTGGCTCTGGTCCGGCACCGCGTGCTGTAGATGTCCTGCAGGTTAGGGAGCTCGGTGTGGATGGTATGTTTAGCTGAATGCACCACCCTCTGGAGGGCTCACCTGTCCTGCATGGTGCTGTTCCTAAACCAGGAAGTGATGCTACCTGTCAGAACGCTCTCAATGGTGCCCTGAGAGGGTAGTTTAAAGTCTCTAAAGCGTCTCAGATGGTACAGACGCTGCCGGGCTTCTTTACCAGGGTGTTGGTGTGACAGACCCAAGACAGGTCCTGTGTGATGTGAACAGCTAGGTACAGGAAACTGTCCACTCTCCCCCATATTTTTTAATTTTGGAAGCGATTTGAAATGTAAATTTAAAAGTTGCTATATAAAATTATAATAATAATAATACAAATTAACAATATAATAATAATAATAATAATAATAATAATAATAATAATAATAATAATAATAATAATAATAATAATATCAATCATTATAATATCAAGCATAATAATAGTTGTACATGATCAAATATGATTATGCATTGTTAATAAAGTATTCTATACTGTTAGCATGCAAGCTAGTTTGTACCAGCAGTGCTATTAGCATGCTGTTGTTTTGGTTTTCTGGATTAATGTAATTAATTATTGTTAACTTTTAACAAGAAAAAATAATTAGCATACTGGTTAATATTTAAGAGATTTGCCAGGGATTATTTGGATTGTTTTGTTAGATTTAACTCGTGTTTGCTCGCATTTCTCAATGTTGTGCATTTAGTATGAAATTTAAATAGACATTAACACTGAGCACATTTTTGAATTTCAGATATTGAATTTGACATTGCGATCAGGAATTGTGTGTTTTGTGTATCAGCCATCTAATATAGAAAACTTCGAAAAATGTCAACTGATATCAGATTTTTCACAAATAAGTTTTTCTCAATTTTACCTCAGCAACTTCATTTTTAGAGCTGAGTTTCCTGAGTCGTCCAGTAGAACCTGGAAACCTGGGGTCTGCACTGCTGGGTTGTTCATTATCCAGAGAAAAGTAGGGCATTTATTGAGTCAAGGAAGGAGAGAAAACAAGAAAGAGGGAGGTCGAGGACAGGTATAAAGGATGAAGATGAGCAGAGAAGGGTGCAATAAAGTCGGCTTGGCCCTGCTTGTAACACACTGGATTTCCAGAAGAGTGATCCTGTTTATAGTACCAGGAGGGTGTGAAAAGTGTATGTGGTGGAGCCTGAGATGTGCAAACCCACATATATCCAAGAAAACAATTACATAGTGTACCTACAGTATGATTGCTGAAAAAAAATACAGTATACATATGCCTATATAAATGCAATTATTTTAACAACAACAACAACAATAATAATAATAATAATAATAATAATAATAATAATAATAATAATAATAATAATAATAATACATTTTTAACAGATTCATGGTTAATCATGCTGAAGTACCTACATTTACATTTAGTTTAACATAATGTAATGGCAAATAAAAGAATGGACTAACCAAGAAGTAATAATGGGCTAACCTTAGATTTAACCATGTGTTTTTATATTAGTAATAACAATAATAGTAAAAAATTAATTTTGCAGTCAAATCTTCACAAAGGTGTAATGAAATGAGGATCCTGCTATTTTGGTTATATAGGGAAGCTCGATGTCTGTTTTAATATAAAACTACCGTTTTTCTCCCAATAAGTTAATATACAACCTATTATGATAATCCTGTAAGTAAAAATGTAAAAAGAAAGAAGCTTTTAATAAATATTTTTAACAAGCCTAAATAAAACCAACCCCTGACACAGGAAATGGAACAAATTTACCAACCAGCCACTACCGATTAATAACTAATAACTAACCAATTAACCAACTCACCAGTCAACAAGCCACCAATAAACCCACCAACCCAACCAGCCCAATTAACCAACTTACCCACCAACCAATATATCAACCAACTAACCCCTTAAACAAACTAACCAACCAAGCAAAGGACAAAAGAACACACAAATGAATGAATTAACTGTAAATTTCTGTAAAGCTGCTTTGAGACAATGTCTGCTGTGAAAAGCGCTATAAAAATAAACTTGACTTGACTTAAGAAATAAATGAAAACTAAAAACAAATTATCCATAGGTGTACATCCAGTGAATCCAGAATTATTTCCAGACCCAACACAATTTGTTTAATTATTTTTTGGGAAACAATAAATTATGTTTTATTGTAAACCATCAAACCTTAGACTGACAGAAAGACTGATGTAGGACACAGGCAGGTATAAAGTCATCTTTTAGTGTAGAAGGATGTGGAGGGGTTGTTGATGCATTCCAGATAAAAGGATTACAGTGCGAGCATCTGAGATTTCAAAGCAGCTGCGATCCTCCCAGGGATCTGCCATATCGAGGGTACTAATCTCCTGTGCTTCAGTAGGAGGGAGCAATTTCAAAGCCTGCTGCATATGCCTGGCTATCGTGCCCCGGGCCACATATGGTCACCGATGTGCAAGTTTAAAAGGAAAATTAGATTAGGATTAAAAAAAAAAAAAAAAAAAGGGGTCAAGATGAATCGTTAGTCAACTCTGCCCTTTGTGACCCTTTATGAATTTTTGAAAAGTGTGGTGCTGTTGATAAAACATTCATACATAATGCATTTAGATATTTAACATTTATAATCTCTGTTATTGCCTGACAAAATTGCAACAAACTTAATGTAACTCAAAAGAAAATGCTGAACATACATTTATTAGGTTAATTGACAACAGGTCAGTCAGATTATTGAGAACACAAAGACTATTTTAGAGAGGCGGAACATCTAAGGTAAAACTGGGCAGAGGTTCTGCATCTACAAATTGAACAATTCCAGAAAAATGTTTCTCAGCATACAATTGCACTTTGTCTATGGTACATTATATTCTTAAAAGATTCTGGGAAAATTTCTTTATGCAAGAGACAAGGGCAAAAGTCAATAGTGGATGCCTGTGGGCCTTCAGGCAACACTGCATTAAAAACAGTTTTGATTCTAGATTGGAAATCATGGCATAGGCTTACAAACACCACCATAAATCATTGCTTTTAAACACAATTCACAGGGTTATAAACAAATGCAGCTTAACGTTCTATCATGGAAAGAATCTATATGTGAATACGATTCAGAAACAATGCTGCTCTGGGCAATAGACGCACAGTAGACGCTGTATGCTCCAGACTAAAGAGCCAATGGATCACCTGGCCTGTTCAGTTTAAAACCCTGCATCTCTGGTAGTATGGGAATGCATTAATGGCAATAGAATTGGCAGCTTTCACCTCTGGGAAGGCATCATACAGGTTATAGTGCAACAAATGCCTCTATCCAAAAAACATCTTTAGGAGAGACTTTGCAAATTTTAGCAAGACAATGTTAAATAGCAGACTGCAACTATTATAACAGCATGGCTCTGTAGTCAAATAGTTCATGTGCTGAATTGACCTGCATGCAGTCCAGTGTTTTTCAAATTAAAAATGGCACATTATAAAACAAAAATAAAACAAAGAAGACTGTTGAGCAACTAGAATCCTGTATCAGTCACAAATGGAACAACTTTCCTCTCCTAAAACTCCAGCAACTGGTCTCCTTAGTTCCCAGACATATACAGACTGTTGTTGGATACAGACTGTTGTTTAAATAGGAGGGGAAGCTACACTGTGGAAAATATATGATTAAGTTTCTTTTTGAACAACTTACCCAGATTAGAAGAATCCACCCTCCTGGGAACAAGAATCTTTGTCTGTTGAACAACCCATTCCAAATTAATTTCTATTTTTTTCTTTAATAATAACCTGCATTCTTCTGGGAACAATTTTCCCTTTATTTCAGTTAGAGAAATCAGGGACCGATGTTGAGGAGGTAAGAAGGTGCAGGGTTCAGTCGGTGTATTAGTTTTTTCCAAATGTGTTCCGTGGGGTTGAGGAGGCCAGAGCTCGTTCCTGGACACTTAAAATGTTTCACTCCAACCCTAAAAATACGAGGTCTTCATGGAGCTGTCTTTTTGTGCCCAGATGCATCATCATGATGGAACAGTGTTTGGACATCCTAATTCCAATAATGAAGCATATAAATACATACCATACAATTGTTTGTGCCAATAATTTGTGGAAAAACGACATATGAGTGTAATAGTCTGATTTTTACATTATTTTTGCACATTGTGTACAATTGTAGAATGTCGAGTCTCAAGTGTCAGTGTTTTGTGCACAGGAACATTGTCATGCTGAAACAGGTTTGGGTCTCCAAGTTCAAGTGAAGGGAAAATGTAATGCTATCCAAAGACATCTTGTAAAATTGTCTGCATCCTATTTGTATTTCCCAGTTTGGGAAAGAAATATGACTGGAAAAGTTATAGGGGGTCTGATTTTTTAAACCTGGATATTACTGTATGTAGAAGAGCCAACTACAAACAAATACAATACTATGAATCTATAATAAAACGTTTTTATGCAATTATTTTATCAATAATTTAACATATTGTCAAAGAGCCACCAGCCACGCCTCCCTACTTAACGCATCACTCTCGCTCAGCCTCTCCCTCCTACTAATCACCTACACCTGTCCTCCCTTTACCCGTCCCCTTTATATGGTCCTTCTTCCCCTTCATTCACTGTACTATCTACAGGTTACGACCATAGATCATCCGGATTACCTACTGCTCTTGTCAGTTGAGTTTTCATGCTCCTGGCTACGCTTCAGATCAAGCAGCCAGTTAAGTTTGCCTTTTGCTACAGTCTCATCTCCTGCTCTCTTGTGTTTGCATGTTTAGACCAATAAATGACAATCTGTTTTACTCCCAGTTTCCTATGCCTGGTCTATCCGTGACACATATTCACTGGGAAACTGCTGCAGCTTTGTGTAAAAAAAGTTCCTTTATGAGATTAATATAATAATAATAATAATAATAATAATGATAATAATAAACTTGGGGTGAATTCAGAAATTTGACCTCATTGCTGATTATTCCAATAGTTTATTCCATACACAGAAACAAGTTCTTACGGCGCGATTATATACACTATGATTATCCTTCACTTTATAAAGCTTGAAGGTATGTTCACACTAGAAAGTGGCAAAGCAACAGGAGGCCGTTTAGAGCTGTGTGACACAGAGCTGCGATCTCAGAGACAGCAACAAGAGACAGAGTGACATTGAAACAAAGTGACAAGTGACTAGTGAGTTGAGATTAGCTCAGCTTCATTCAAATTATGTATCATGGACTATTCTGTCTCTGTTGCACTCTGGAAAACACTTCTGCTCCAAAAAGGCCAGCACAGAAAGAATGAGGACGAGATTCTTACCCTCAGACAATTTAGGCCTTAAAACTGGACAACACCAAGGACCACAGCCTGGACAGGTTACACACAACATTCACTACCTCTGCTTTAGGCACACAAAAAACATACAGTTCATAAAATTGAACATTGTGTGCAGCTACACTTTATTATGTAACTCATAACAAGTCACATTTAGTCCTATTCGCAGTTATAAAATTCTTCACTCATCTAGGAAGATATTCTACAAAATTCTGAAGTGTACTATACACTGGACAAAAGTTAATGGACACCTGACTATAAGATTCTTATTTGAATTTTTGAACATCCCATTCGACAATTAGCCCTCATTTGCTGTCATAATAATGTCCACTCTTCTGGGAAGATGTTCCACTTGATTCTTCCAGTGTTTTTGTGGAGATTTGTTCTCAGGATGTTAGTAAAGTCATGTACTGATGTAGGTGAGGAGCCTTGGGGTGCAATCAGTCTCAGTGTTCCAATTTATCCCACAGGTGTTCAATAGGGTTGAGGTCAGATCTCTATTGCAGGTCATTCAATATCTTCCACTCCAACTCAAGTAAACAATAACTTCACATAGCTGGATTTGTGGACAGGGGTATTGTCATGCTGGAAAAGTTTTGGGTCCCTTTTTTGAGATTGGGTGTCTTTTTCTTTTCAATTTATGTCATGGACCATGGGGGTTTGGGTCTCTTCTTTAAAATGAAGGGAAAATTTATTTCTACCGCATCCAAAAACATTCTATACAATTGTGTGCCTCCAACTTTGTGGTAACTGTTTGTGGAAGAACAACATATGAATGAATGAATGAATGAATGAATGAATGAATAAGATGGCCGGTGGCAACTGTGGCAAGGAAAAACTCCCAAAGATGGCATAAGGAAGAAACTTTGAGAGGAACCAGACTCAAGAGGGAATCCATCCTCATCCTCAGACCAATCACAGGATGTGTTCGCACATTTCTATTACTTTCCCTTCAACAACTTTAGTTCCTACCTGCAGCTAGCTCAAAAACCTAAAACATCTTTAAAAAAAACTCAAGCAAACAATTTTCACACTCTTTAGAGCTTGATTAAATTAATTTATGTTTTGTTAGAAGACAATATGAATGAATATATGAGCATATGGTGGTGTGCTTTATAGTGGATGTAGTTGTGGCTAGTATATTTATTTGCAAATAGCAAATATTATATTAATTTGACATGATTTTTACCTAATTTAAATATTATAATTGAGTGTACCGTAAAATATACTTACAGTACATTATATAATGACATGCTGTAGGTGAAATTCTGGCTGCTACTGTTTGTCCTCAAAGCCTTAAATGCTAGATAGATGACACACCCACCCACACACACACAAGAGACACAAGCAAGCACTTTTGTCAAGGCCGGAAGAACTCGCCGGGAACCGAAGTTCAGAGGTTTTAATGAAGCAAATAGAGAATAAGAGAAAACAGCAAACAATAGAGTACTTAAAGATCCAGCAAACTCGGGTAATCCTTTAGAAAGGCTAAGTTCATGGAAGACACGAAATCCTAGAAAAGGTAGTAATCCAAGTGATGGATAATCCGTCTGTGAGTGTTCTCCAGCCTAAACTGTAGAACGGACGTTGACATGAGGAGATAGAGGAGCTTAAATAGTGTGGTGTGCTGATGAGTGCGAGGTGCGGGTATCTAGTATGATGGGGAGCTGCTGGGTGCATCTAGGGAAGATGTGGCTGGTGGATCCCTGACAACTTTATAGGTTTTCACTAACATTTTCAAAGACTACAACCATCATACCAGTGCCTAAACATTCGGCTGCAGAATGTCTGAATGATTTTTTCCCAGTTGCACTCACTCCTACTGTTATAAAATGCTTTAAGAAACTGGTTCTGAATCACTTACACTGGACCCACACCAGTTTGTCAATCGTCTGAACATGTCGACAGAAGATGCAGTTTCCACAGCTCTTCATTTATCCAAAAACAACACCTAAATCAGAATGCTGATTATTGACTTTAGTTCTGCATTCAATACAGTCTTTCCCACTGTACTGATCACTAAGCTCAGTGACCTGGGTGTCTGCACCGCCACTTGCAGATGGAAAAAAAAAAAAAAATATATATATATATATATATATATATATATATATATATATATATATATATATATATATATATATAAATACAGTGAGGAAAATAAGTATTTGAACACCCTGCTATTTTGCAAGTTCTCCCACTTAGAAATCATGGAGGGGTCTGAAATGGTCATCGTAGGTGCATGTCCACTGTGAGAGACATAATCTAAATAAAAAAAATCCAGAAATCACAATTATATGATTTTTAAACTATTTATTTGTATGATACAGCTGCAAATAAGTATTTGAACACCTGTCTATCAGCTAGAATTCTGACCCTCAAAGACCTGTTAGTCTGCCTTTAAAATGTTCACCTACACTACATTTATTATCCTAAATTAGTTGCACCTGTTTGAGGTCATTAGCTGCATAAAGACACCTGTCCACCCCATACAATCAGTAAGAATCCAACTACTAACATGGCCAAGACCAAAGAGCTGTCCAAAGACACTAGAGACAAAATTGTACACCTCCACAAGGCTGAAAAGGGCTACGGGGAAATTGCCAAGCAGCTTGGTGAAAAAAGGTCCACTGTTGGAGCAATCATTAGAAAATGGAAGAAGCTAAACATGACTGTCAATCTCCCTCGGACTGGGGTTCCATGCAAGATCTCACATCGTGGGGTCTCAATGATCCTAAGGAAGGTGAAAAATCAGCCCAAAACTACACGGGAGGAGCTGGTCAATGACCTGAAAAGAGCTGGGACCACCGTTTCCAAGGTTACTGTTGGTAATACACTAAGACGTCATGGTTTGAAATCATGCATGGCACGGAAGGTTCCCCTGCTTAAACCAGCACATGTCCAGGCACGTCTTAGGTTTGAAAATGACCATTTGGATGATCCAGAGGAGTCATGGGAGAAGTCATGTGGTCAGATGAGACCAAAATAGAACTTTTGGGTCATAATTCCACTAAACATGTTTGGAGGAAGAAGAATGATGAGTACCATCCCAAGAACACCATCCCTACTGTGAAGCAGGGGGGTGGTAGCATCATGCTTTGGGGGTTTCTCTGCACATGGGACAGGGCGACTGCACTGTATTAAGGAGAGAATGACCGGGGCCATGTATTGCGAGATTTTAGGGAACAACCTCCTTCCCTCAGTTAGAGCATTGAAGATGGGTCGAGGCTGGGTCTTCCAACATGACAATGACCCGAAGCACACAGCCAGGATAACCAAGGAGTGGCTCTGTAAGAAGCATATCAAGGTTCTGTCCTAGCTAGTCTCAGCGACAGGCCAGAAACCTGACTGATCTAGAGAAGACCTGTGTGGAGGAGTGGGCCAAAATCCCTCCTGCAGTGTGTGCAAACCTGGTGAAAAACTACAGGAAACATTTGACCTCTGTAATTGCAAACAAAGGCTACTGTACCAAATATTAACATTGACTTTCTCAGGTGTTAAAATACTTATTTGCAGCTGTATCATACAAATAAAAAGTTGAAAAATCATATATTGTGATTTCTGGATTTTTTTTTTAGATTATGTCTCTCACAGTGGACATGCACCTACGATGACAATTTCAGACCCCTCCATGATTTCTAAGTGGGAGAACTTGCAAAATAGCAGGGTATTTAAATACTTATTTTCCTCACTGTATATATACACACACACACACACACACACACACACACACACACACACACACACACACATTACTTCATTATAATGTGAAAGAATAAAATGTCTTCAACTAAACAAACAAGTCATTTTTCTTTTGCTGTTCCACTTCTAGAGACATCTGTACAGTGAACACAGCACACAGAGTTTAAAGAATAGCTCAAGTCGGTCATTAAACAAACTGGCCTATCGGCTCTTCTGTGAAACCTGGCTCTAATCCTTAAATCCGTCAAATCATATATATATATTTATTTAAATAAAATCCCTCATCAGAAGTGGATTAGACATGGCACAGAGCTGATGTGTTAATAACCTCGTCCATGGTTTAGAGATTAGCAGTGAAGTAGCAGTGAAACATGACACGAACACAGTGAAGAGAGTAATTACACTGTGACAGAAAACTTAATAACCTCACTAAACACTGGTGGAAGAGAAGTCCCAGAACATGAGTATATTTCTAAATTTTTTTAACAAAAATTATTTTCTAACCATATTCTGTTTATACTTTATACTTTTAATATACTTTTAATATACATTATTTACTTTTGTATTTTTTTTATACTTTATTTCTATTTACATGTGGCATTCTGGGGAAGCAGGCTGAGACACTAACAGACTTAACAATCTGATCTGCAAGGGGAGGAGCTGGACTCTGACCATAGTGTCTGAACAGAGGATGCTGTCCAAAGTACAACTACATCTTGGATAACTCCTTACACCTACTACATAAAACACTGGTTAGTCCAAGAAAAATGTGTAGCGAAAGACTCATACAACCACGATGCACCACAGCATGCTACAGGAGACCATTTCTGTCTGCGGCCATCAAACTATAGAACTTCTCCCTCTGAGGGTTAAACAGCTGCTTCACAATATAGTTGATATTTTCTTTTACTGTGAGCAATTGCAACCAAACAATTTCCCTATAGGATCAATAAAGCATTCCGATTCTGATTTTTATAGCACCAGCACACCATGACAAATTCCTTGTACATGCAATTCATGATACTTGGCCAATAAAGATGATTTTAAGAAGGTTACAGAGGACTCGTGCAGCAAATTATGGTGCAGCAGTCTGACAAGGACACAGATACATCAGGTTTTTTTTACATAGATTCTGGTTGTTCTTCCGCACGTCTACTAAAAGATGTCGGCTTTCAACTCATTCTGTGGCTATTAGCTCAGACAGAAAAAACAAGTTGATTAGGTCATGTTCAGGTATGTACAGGCATGCACTGCTAAGGTAAAATAAATGATTACATATAATGAAGATTAACAGAAGTCTTAATGAGAAATAAACTATATGGACAAAATATTATTAACCTTTAATCAGTCCTTGGGGTCTATATGACCCCATTTGACATTTCCTTGATTAAAAAAAAGGGTTTCCTTCATCTGAGTGGAATAATATTTTGTGACTTTTCCTACATATTCTATCTATACACACACAAAAAAACTGGGCTTGATTCGGTTATTCTGAAACTCAATATTTTTTCTTCATTTGTCAAAAAAAAATCTATAAATCCAGCATAAATCAGAAATTTAGATCATCATTTAAGTGATTTTTTCATAAAAAATTAATATTTCATATGCAAGCTTATGGTGTAGTTGAGGAATTGTGTGGTAAATAGGTACAAAAGTACTTCATATCTCCCAAAACACAGCATTAATGAATAGATGAGAAGTAAACAAAAAAATATATATATTATTTGTATAATTAAAAATGTATATTTTTTGTATACTTTCTCTATCAATTGTTGGGGTCATATAGACCCCAAAGACCAGATTTGTAAACAGGAAATGAAGACCTTATGAGGGTTAAAAAAGATGACTTTTCTTTCCAAAACCACAAAGTAGATGGCACACAATTGTATCTAATGTCTTCGGATCAGGGATCAGGGAAGTAACAATATATACAGTGGGTACAGAAAGTATTCAGACCCCCTTAAATTTTTCAATTTTTGTTATATTGCAGCCATTTGCTAAAATCATTTAACTTCATTTCTTTTCCTCATGAATGTACACATAGCACCCCATACTGACAGAAAAACACAGAATTGTTCATCTTTTTGCAGATTTATTAAAAAAGAAAAACTGAAATATCACATGGTCCTAAGTATTCAGACCCTTTGCTGTGACACTCATATATTTAACTCAGGTGCTCTCCATTTCTTCTGATCATCCTTGAGATGGTTCTACACCTTCATTTGAGTCCAGAAATTTTTTATTATACTGATTGGACTTGATTAGGAAAGCCACACACCTGTTTATATAAGACCTTACAGATCACAATGAGATCTGTAAGAATGAGAATCATTAAGGTCAAAGGAACTGCCTGAAGAGCTCAGAGACAGAATTGTGGCAAGGCACAGATCTGGCCAAGGTTCCAAAAAAATTTCTGCTGCACTTAAGGTTCCTAAGAGCACAGTGGCCCCCATAATTCTCAAATGGAAGACGTTTGGGACGACGAGAACCATTCCTAGAGCTGGCCGACCGGTCAAACTGAGCTATCGAGGGAGAAGAGCCTTGGTGAGAGAGGTAAAGAAGAACCCAAAGATCACTGTGGCTAAGCTCCAGAGATGCAGTCGGGAGATGGGAGAAAGTTGTAGAAAGTCAACCATTACTGCAGCCCTTCACCAGTGGGGCTTTATAGGAGAGTGGCCCGACGGAAGCCTCTCCTCAGTGCAGGACACATGAAAACCCGCATGCAGTTCTCCAAGATGGTGAGAAATAAGATTCTCTGGTCTGATGAGACCAAGATAGAACTTTTTGGCCTTAATTCTAAGCGGTATGTGTGGAGAAAACCAGGCACTGCTCATCACCTGTCCAGTACAGTCTCAACAATGAAGCATGGTGGTGGCAGCATCATGCTGTGGGGGTGTTTTTCAGCTGCAGGGACAGGATGTCTGGTTGCAATCAAGGGAAAGATGAATGCGGCCAAGCACAGGGATATCCTGGACGAAAACCTTCTCCAGAGTGCTTTGGACCTCAGACTGGGCTGAAGGTTTACCTTCCAACAAGACAATGAACCTAAGCACACAGCTAAAATAACGATGGAGTGGCTTCACAACAACTCTGTGACTGTTCTTGAATGGCCCAGCCAAAGCCCTGACTTAAACCCAATTGAGCATCTCTGGAGAGAACTAAAAATAGCTGTCCACCAACGTTTACCGTCCAACCTGACAGAACTGGAGAGGACCTGCAAGGAGGAATGGCAGAGGATCCCTGAATCCAGGTGTGAAAAATTTGTTGCATCTTTCCCAAAAAGACTCCTGGCTGTATTAGATCAAAAGGGTGCTTCTACCAAATACTGAGCAAAGGGTCTGAATACTTAGGACCATGTGATATTTTAGTTTTTCTTTTTTAATAAATCTGCAACAGTGTCAACAATTCTGTGTTTTTCTGTCAATATAGGGTGCTATGTGTACATTAATGAGGAAATGAAATGAACTTAAATGATTTTAGCAAATGGCTGCAAAATAAAAAAGAGTGAAAAATTTAAGGGGGTCTGAATACTTTCCGTACCCACTGTATATACTGCTAAGTAGATTTTTTCAGGTATCAGTATTTCACTCCTCTATTTATTTTTTTACTTTCACTCATTACATTTTGACACAAATATCTGTACTTTATACATTTAAAATTTTCAAACCAGCCTTGTTACTTTAGTTTTAATCTATTTTTAGACATGATCAATATTTTTTCTTCTCACTGCACGCCGTTTTCAGCCCATCAACCTATTTTTTGTCAGTGCGTGACTTTTTTAAACTACCACTGGTGTATCATTCCAGATGTAGGCTAGTTTATTAAGCTAATAAAGAGCAGGGCAGAAGGGAACAATGTGTACGGCTAATGTTGATGAGACAGAGGGAGTCACTGATGTAAACATGAATGAGAACAGAGACATTCCTGATTACCTGATCATTTCTCTGAAAAACCAAGTGTTCGAAAACTTACGGCGCGAGTCAGAGAAAATCAAAAGATCCGAAACCAAAACCATGGTGTCAGGAGTCCACCTGCCACGCCCCCTTCGGCAGCTGTCATTGCCTCCGCGTGCTCCTGAGCTCTCGGCTTCATTGGGCACACCTGGGGCTCATTCACCCGCTCATCACCAGCCAATACTTAAACCCTTCATTCACCCGCACTACCGTTCGGTTATTATAGGTTCATGGTGGAATGTGTCATTGTGTGTGCGTATCCCGCTATAACCTTTGTCTCGGACTCCTCACTCTCTCCTGAAGCGCACCTCGGACTACCCCAATCCTCTCGGTACTGCTTACTGTGTTAATGCTGGTTGGATAACGTTCCTCTGTTCCCGCCCAGCGCGCTTTTCCCAGCGCGCTAGTGGAATGTACTTACGGACTGCCTCTCGCCAGTTCGGCTCCCGGAGCGCACCACCGGATTATTCCCCAATACAGCGTGTATTTGTGTTTGGTCTGCCGTTTGTTTGTATAAACATTGTTTGCGAGTACTTCGGCTTCCGCTTCGCATTTCTCGCATGACACATGGAGCATGCTTGGACCGGTTTGTGAAATGTGGAAGTATGTAGCACCAGGGTTCAGGAGGAACATTGTTTCATTTCACTGTGTAATGAAATGACAATAAAAGTTTCTTGACTTGACTTGACTCGGGGAAGGCGGCGTGGGACTGCCACAGGGTTGACTACTTTGGATATAGGAAAAGGTCCAATAAAGTGAGGGGCTAGCTTCCTGCATGTGACCTTCAAGGCCAGTTCCTTGGTAAAGAGCCAGACCCTCTCGCTGGGGCGGTAAGCAGGTGCTGGTCTGCGACTGTGGTTGGCCCAGCAGGCATAGGATTGGGAACCTGAGGAGAGCAGCCCAGGTCTTCTTCCAGGCATGGCAGCAGCGATTGACCAAAGCTCTTGCTAACTTTACCGAGGCCTCAACTTCTTGGAAAGAAAAAATGGTTGGGTGGTAACCATAGGCGGCCTGAAAGGGGGGAGGCAGGTTGCCGAGGATGGCAGGGTGTTATGGGCATATTCAGCCCATATAAATTGTGAAGCACATGAGGCGTTGTCAAGCCTTCTGCTTGCCCGTTGGTCTGAGGGTGAAACCCGGAAGATAGGTAGACAGAGATACCTAGGAGGTGGCAGAATTCTTTCCTAGATATCTTTGGAAAGAAGACACTTTGAGCTTTACTGTCAATCATCGAAGTTGATATTGCTCAAAAAGATAATAATGATGGAGTGCTATGGATATACATTTCCTGCATTGAACATTATTTTTATCAGTCCTGGAGCAATCCAGAAAAGTACTGGATTGAAAGCCACATGTCTCATGAGTTTATATTTCAAAATTTATGAAGATTTTCATGACAAATGAGATTACTACAAACATTTATCTGAGACTATGTCTGATCCTTTTCTCCCTTGCCCTGTCCAACTAATGCCGCCATTCTTAAAGCATCAGACTGCCAGCAGCTTGTGGTTCCCTGATGGAGTAGTTCTGTTCAGCGGGATTTAATCGGTATAAGAAGAAGGCACATGGATTGAGGCAGTTGTCAGTGGATCCTTACGCACTTGTTGGAGGCATTATCCTTCATAATAAATTGCCAGAAATGGTCAGGCAGAGTAAGGATAGGTGCAGAGGTGAACTGGGTCTTGAGTTCCAGAAAGGCCTGTTTCACCTCAGGATTCCAAGAGAAGGGCTGATAAGTGAAGGTGAGTCGGTGTAGGGGTGGGCAGCGATGGAGCTAAAACCTCGGATGAACTTGAGGTAGCAGTTAGCAAAGCCGAGGATCCATGTGCAGGTTCACTGCAGATCAATTGAAGCCCAGTAAAGATGTGCTGGACACATTAAACTCGCATTTCTTAGTCTTAACATTCAACTGGCTCTAAAGTGGATGGGTGAGCACAGCACGTACATGACAGCTGAACGGGTCGGAATCTGAGGGATTGAGGTGAGACAGCTGGTTTATAACAAGATCCCCCATTCCAACATCGAGCCACTGGTCCAGTCAAAGCGAGGGATATGCCTCTGCAACCACAGAAAACTGAATATGGCAGGTGCTCGTGGGGTGATGAGGAATAATAACCATTCATGATGCTGTTCAGCGGTGGAGATGAGAAGGGGCTTGGTTGCGATGGGTGACCCAATGGAGAATGAAGGCACAGACCAGGAGAGGTGCTGGGAGTGGTTTGGGTTCAATCTCCAGTTGGCGAGCAAGTTCATCATTGAGAAATTTGGCATCCGCAAACACCAATTCATGGCTGTGGCCCTTGACCTTAGTCCAAACCTTCGTACTGGTTTAAAGGCGGCGGTATATACAGAATTTAAAACCATTAAGAACATCCTTTTTTTTTTTTTTTTTTAAAGCAACATGTGGCAGCATCCCTTATATAAAAGACAAACAAAATTGTAAAAAAAACTTTAAACATTAAAATGGCTCATGACAAGAAAGATATAACAATACAACTTTAGATTACCTGTATGTGCTTTCTCAAATTTAAAGCCGAATTCTTTAGCACTTTTTTACACCGATAACTTCAAACATCTCTCTTATATATGGCAATGGGTGTCAAGGAATGTCTTTGTTTTTATTTATTTTCAAATCGATTACTCCCTCTATATTCACATTAACCATTCTTCTTGTTGCCTATGTCTACGTCTGATAGCTAGGAAATAATACACCGGTGATATGGTGAAAAAGCCAAGTAATGATATGTTGATAGGCTGGAAACAGCACTCAATGAGAAGAAATAATACTAAAAGTAACAAGGCTGTTTTGAAAATGTAAAAAAGTAAAAAGTACAGATATTTGTGTAAAAATTTAATGAGTTAAGTACTGATACCAGAAAAGTATTTGTACTTCCTTACTTCCACCCTGTATGGGTGACGAGTTTAAATAGTGCATGTTCCCATCGTTAGGCCATACAATAAGCATGCTTGAATTAAACAGTCCTCACTTCCAACAGCTCCACTTAGAAGGTCTGCAGAGAAAAAAAATAAATACAGAGGAAAAAAGGAGATTAAAAATAGTTTCTCCCCAGGCTTTCTTAGGAGACTTCATATCTCATAAGAATCAAGGCATTGCTATTACATTTTTTTTGTTCTGGAGGCTGAAGGGCAGGTGTGTCATTGTGCACATGAGTCAGTCTGTGGGATCAATCGGGCATGACTGGACTCATCTTTAAAGTCATCACTCATTGTTTTCATTACATCGTTTTGCAGGGTGAGTTAGTTTCATCTGATTACGTGATTAACATTCAGATGTGCAAGAGCTAGCACTTTTCAATAATGCTTCTACAATTCTGTTCTCTTGCTGTCTCCATCTTTAAAATACAACTTTATGCTGGTATTTTGCTTAGCTAAATACCAGCATAAAGTTGTATTTTTAAGATATCTATCTATATATCTATATCATCTATAAATGTCTTCAAATGTCTTAGATTAGTCAGTGTGCAGCTTGTATAGCAGAATATATATTTACTGTCCTCTGAAAATAACTCAACATACATTAATTGCTGTCATAAGAGCTGTCAACAAAATTAAGTACACCCTAAGTGTTAACAGCTTTGCGTTGCTTAACCATGCAAAGCCACATGTCCTACTCATTCAATTCAATTCAATTCATTTTTATTTGTATAGCGCTTTTAACAATGAACATTGTCTCAAAGCAGCTTTACACAGATAATGCGGTGATTAAAAATGAATATGTTCTTTATGAGTAAGTTTGTCCCTGATGAGCAAGCCGGTGGCGACTGGCGACTGTGGCAAGGAAAAACTCCCCGAGATGGCATAAGGAAGAAACCTTGAGAGGAACCAGACTCAAGAGGGAACCCATCCTCATCTGGGTTACACCGAATGTCCATTTGTGGCGGGTATACAATGTTGCGGGGTGCAGTGATGATGATCAAAAGCGAAGTGTATTTCTGAGTCAGTGTAGGAGACTGTTGACATCAGTGTAGGAGACTGTTGACATCCAATCCAGGCAGGCCTCATCATGTTCATGTTTTTGTCTACTTGACAGGACCATACAAATTTGTGTATCTTGTATTAGAGCAGTTAAAATTTTGTGCTTTGAGTACAATTCTCTCATACTGACCACTGAATGTTCAACATGGCAACTCATGGCAAAGAAAGGATTTAAGAATTAGAATTGTTGCTCTACACAAAGATGGCAGAGGATATAAGAAAATCGGTAACACCCTGAAACTTAGTGACTGTACATTGGCCAGGGTCATATAGATGTTTTCCAAGATGCATTCCACTCAGCACAGGTATCGCAAGGGTCAATTCAAGAAGTTGAGTCCTCTTGCTGTTCACCATGTGCAGAAGCTGGCTTCATAAAACAAATGTATGAGTGCTGCAGCATTTCTTTAGAGGTTACAGAATCAAAAAGTGTTCTTGTCAGTGCTCAGACCATATGCCTCACATTTCAACAAGTCGGTTTGCATCGCTGTTGTCCCAGAAGGAAGCCTCTTCTGAAGCTGGACAAGAAAGCCTGCAAAGAGTTTGCTAAAGACATCCTGTCCAAGAGCATGAATTACTGAAACCATGTCCTGTGGTCTGATGAGACCAAGATAGACTTGTTTGGCTCAGACGGTGTCCAGCATGTGTGTGGTGATGCCCTTGTGAGGAAAACCAAGAAAATTGTGTCTTTCCTACAATCAAGCATGGTGGTGGCAGCATCATGGCCTGGGGCTGCATGAGTGCTGCTTGTACTGGGGTGCCATGATTGATTGTGGGAAACATGGATTCCAACAAGCATTGTGACATTCTGAAGCAGAACATGATACCCTTTTTTCAGGAAGTGGGAGGAAACGTCAGTCTTCAAACATGAAAAAAACGACCTCAAACACACCACTATGTGATGATGACGACGATGTGTTGTCCATGATGTGATTACGGATAAGTGGAAGAGGATCCAAGCAACAACTTGTGCAGCTCTGGTGAATTCCATGCCCAGGGGGATGAAAGCAGTGCTAGATAACAGTGGAGCTCACAAATATTAGTAACACTTTGGACACAATTTTTACATGTTCACTTAGGGTGCACTTAGTTTTTTTGCCAACTATTTAGACAATAATGGCTGTATGTTGAGTTATTTTCAGAGGACAGTAAATCTGTACTGCAATACAAGCTGCACACTGACTACTCTAAAATATGTCCAAGTTTTATTTCTATTGTATTGTCCCTTGAGAAGATATACTACAATATTAGCTGAACTGTGAGGGTGTACTCATTTTTGTAAGATACTGTATATAATGATAATATTCTGGTCAATTTATGTGCAATGATTTCAGTTCAATAATTGTTACATGTGCAATAACTTACGGTTTTATACTGTAAACAATAACTGTTAGATTTTTTCTGATATCTGTTTCACTGCTGCTACATATTTTGTACAGTATATTTCAATAAGATTATAAAATCATTGATTTTACAGCATCTACACTTAATATAATACATATGTTTAATTCTACTTTAGATTTCTTATATTTTATTTTGATTTATTTTTCAGTTAACTTTAATTGCAAGCAACTGCAACCTAAATATCTCCCTGTGGAATCAATAAAGTATTCTGATATACATTTACAGCATTTGGCAGATGCCCTTATCCAGAGTGACTTATAACTGAGGAAATTGAGAGTTAAGGGCCTTGCTCAACGGCCCAGCAGTGGCAGAATGGTGGGGCTGGCTTCATAAGAAAGGCAAACAAAAAGCTTTTAAAGGAAGTACACTAACTATAAAGCAAAATATAATACAAAAACCATGAGTAGAAATAAAAACCATCATGTGATGTTTAAAAAACCTATTGCGGCATAAACTCAATAAATCACTACACAACATGCTTTAATATAACTGATTAATTCCCAGAAAGTAACAATTGTGTGAAATGTCTGCTATTACAACCCTACAAAGGTGATAGAGCTTACAACCCTTCTTCCGGCTTCTCCCATTAGGGGTCGCCACAGCGGATCATCCGTCTCCATACACCCCTGTCCTCTACATCTGCCTGTTTCAACCCAATTACATGCATGTCTTTCCTCACTACATCCATAAGTGACCTTCTTGCCCTTCCTTTTTACCTCCTTCCTGGCGACTCTATTCTCAGCATTCCCTCTAATAAACTTATTTATAATCCCGTCCATCGTCGTCACTCCAAACGAAAACCTTAACATCTTCAGCTCTGCTACCTCCAGCTCCACCTCCTGTCTTGTACTCAATGCCACTGTCTCTAAACCATACAAAATTTCAGGTATCACCACTGTCTTATTCACTTTCTCTTTCACTATTGCAGACACCCTTCTATCACAAATCACTCTTGCTATTACTCTTCTTCACCCACTCCACCCTCCCTGCACTATTTTCTTCACTTCTCTAACACAATCTCCATTACTTTGCACTGTTGACCCCAGGTTCCTAAATTTCTCCACCTTCTCCACCTCTTCTCCCTGCAACCACACCACTTCACTGCCCTCCCTCTCATTTACACACATGTACTCTGTCTTACTCCTACTGACTTTCATTCCCCTTCTCTCCAGTGCGTACCTCCACCTTTCCAGGCTTATTTCAACCTGCTCCCTATTCTCAACACAAATAACAATATTATCCGCAAACATCATAGTCCATGGAGACTCCTGTCTGACTTTGTCCGTCAACCTGTCCATCACCACTGCAAACAGGAAAGGGCTCAGAACCAATCCTTGATGCAGTCCAACCTTCACCTTAAACCAGTCTGTTGTTTCTACTGCACACTTCACTGCTGTCACACTGTCCTCATACATGTCCTGCACCACCCTCACATACTTCTCTGACACACCTGACTTCCTCATACAGTACCACAATTCCTCTCTCGGCACCCTGTCGTACGCTTTCTCAAAATCCTCAAACACACAATGCAACTCCTTCTGACCTTCTCTATACTTCTCCATCAACATTTTCAAAGCAAATAAGGCATCTGTGGTGCTCTTCCTCGGCATAAAACCATACTGTTGCTCACAGATGGTCACCTCTTCTCTCAGCCTGGCTTCCACTATTCTTTCCTATAACTTTATTGTGTGACTGATCAACTTTATTCCCCTGTATTTACTGCAGGTCTGCACATCTCCTTTATGCTTAAAGATCGGTACCAGCACTCCTTCTCCATTCCTCAGACATCCTCCCACCTTCCAAAATCCTGGTAAACAAACTTGTTAAAAACTCCAGTGCCATCTCTTCTAATCATCTCCATGCTTCTACCAGTATGTTGTCTGGTCCAACTGACTTGCCATTTTTCATCCTCTTAATTGCTGCTCTGCCACCATCTCCACACCATTTAACCTTCTCTCTCTCATTTTCCTCGTTCATCAGCTGCTCAAAATACTCCTTCCATCTTCTCAACACCCTCTCCTTACTAGTCAACACATTTCCGTCTGCATCCTTTATTGCTCTAACTTGCAGCAAATCCTTCCCCGCTCGGTCCCTCTGCCTGGCCAATCCTTTTCTCCCTCCTTAGTGTACAACTTCTCATACAGCTCCCAATATGCCATTTCCTTGGCTTACGCCACATCCCTCTTTACCTGCTGCTGCATATACTTGTAATCCTGCCTGCATTTCACATCCCTCTGTCGATCCCAATTCTGTTTTGCCAACCTCTTTCTCCTTATGCTCTCCTGCACATTCTCATGCCACCACCACGTCTCTTTGTCTTCCTTTCTATTTCCAGATGTCACACCAAGTACCTTTCTAGCTGTCTCCCTTATTACTTCTGTAGTCGTTGCCTAATCATCCAGCACCTCTTCACCAGCACCGAGCCCCTGTCTGACCTCTTCCCTGAATCTAATACTACAGTCATTCTCCTTCAGTTTCCACCACCTTATTCTTCTTTCAGTCCTTACTCTTCTCCTCTTCCTTATCACCTCCAAAACCATCCTACAGACCACCATTCGATGCTGTCTAGCTACATTGTCCCCTGCCAACACCTTACAGTCTCCAATCTCCTTCAGGTTGCATCTACTACATAGAACATAGTCCACCTGTGTGCACCTTCCGACACTCTTATGTGTCACTCTATGATCATCCTTCTTCTTTCCATCCTTTTAGCAAAATCTACCACCATCTGCCCTTCCACATTCCTTTTCTTAAAGCCATACCTACCCATCACCTCCTCATCACCTCTGTTTCCTTCACCTACATGCGCATTTAAAACTGCCCCAATCACCAATCTTTCATTCCAAGTTACACCTTCTTCCACTTCATCTAATTCACTCCAGAATTTTTCCTTCTCCTTCATCTCACAACATACTTGTGGGGCATAAGCACTGATGACATTTATCATCACACCGTTCAACTTCCAGCTTCATGTTCATCACTCTATCAGAAACTCTCTTCACCTCCACACCTCTTCCTTCAGGATCACACCTACAACATTTCTCTTTCCATCCACACCATGATGGAACAGTTTAAACCCACCTCTAATGTTCCTGGTTTTACTCTCCTTACACTTGGTCTCCTGAGCACACAACATATCTACCTTTCTCCTCTCAATCATATCAGCTACCTCTCTCACTTTACCAGTCATAGTACCAACATTTAAAGTACCAAATCGAACCTCCATTCTCCTACACTTTTCCTGTCCCTGCTGTCTCTGTAGACATCTTCCTCCTCTCTTTCTCCTCCTTTGGCCAACAGTAGCCCAATTTCCACCGGTATCCTGTAGGCTAACAATACCTGTGGCGGTCATTGTTAACCTGGGCCTCGACCGATCTGGTATGAATTTCTCTTTCGTAATCTGAATATTTGATTTGGCACATATTTACTCTGGATGCCCTTTCTAACACAACCCTCTCCATTTACCCAGGCTTGGTACGGGCACTAAGGGTGCACTGGATTGTGCAACCATAATGGCTGGGTTAATACAGTATACAACCCTACAGCGACAAAATGCACATATATTGTACATTGAATGAACTTTACACATCTATAGTGAGGAAAATAAGTATTTGAACACCCTGCTATTTTGCTAGTTCTCCCACTTAGAAATCATGGAGGGGTCTGAAATTGTCATCGTAGGTGCATGTCCACTGTGAGAGACATAATCTAAAAAAAAAAATCCAGAAATCACAATATATGATTTTTTAACTATTTATTTGTATGATACAGCTGCAAATAAGTATTTGAACACCTGTCTATCAGCTAGAATTCTGACCCTCAAAGACCTGTTAGTCTGCCTTTAAAATGTCCACCTCCACTACATTTATTATCCTAAATTAGATGCACCTGTTTGAGGTCGTTAGCTGCATAAAGACACCTTTCCACCCCATACAATCAGTAAGAATCCAACTACTAACATGGCCAAGACCAAAGAGCTGTCCAAAGACACTAGAGACAAAATTGTACACCTCCACAAGGCTGGAAAGGGCTACGGGGAAATTGCCAAGCAGCTTGGTGAAAAAAGGTCCACTGTTGGAGCAATCATTAGAAAATGGAAGAAGCTAAACATGACTGTCAATCTCCCTCGGACTGGGGCTCCATGCAAGATCTCACCTTGTGGGGTCTCAATGATCCTAAGGAAGGTGAGAAATCAGCCCAGAACTACATGGGAGAAGCTGGTCAATGACCTGAAAAGAGCTGGGACCACCGTTTCCAAGGTTACTGTTGGCAATACACTAAGACGCCATGGTTTAAAATCATGCATGGCACGGAAGGTTCCCCTGCTTAAACCAGCACATGTCCAGGCACGTCTTAAGTTTGCCAATGACCATTTGGATGAGCCAGAGGAGTCATGGGAGAAAGTCATGTGGTCAGATGAGACCAAAATAGAACTTTTGGGTCATAATTCCACTCAACGTGTTTGGAGGAAGAAGAATAATGAGTACCATCCAAAGAACACCATCCCTACTGGGAAGCATGGGGGTGGTAGCATCATGCTTTGGGGGTGTTTTTCTGCACATGGGACAGGGCGACTGCACTGTATTAAGGAAAGGATGACCGGGGCCATGTATTGCGAAATTTTGGGGAACAACCTCCTTTCCTCAGTTAGAGCATTGAAGATGGGTCGAGGCTGGGTCTTCCAACATGACAATGACCCGAAGCACACAGCCAGGATAACCAAGGAGTGGCTCTGTAAGAACCATATCAAGGTTCTGGCATGGCCTAGCCAGTCTCCAGACCTAAACCCAATAGAGAATCTTTGGAGGGAGCTCAAACTCCGTGTTTCTCAGCGACAGGCCAGAAACCTGACTGATCTAGAGAAGATCTGTGTGGAGGAGTGGGCCAAAATCCCCCCTGCAGTGTGTGCAAACCTGGTGAAAAACTACAGGAAACGTTTGACCTCTGTAATTGCAAATAAAGGCTACTGTACCAAATATTAACATTGACTTTCTCAGGTGTTCAAATACTTATTTGCAGCTGTATCATACAAATAAATAGTTAAAAAATCATACATTGTGATTTCTGGATTTTTTTTATTTAGATTATGTCTCTCACAGTGGACATGCACCTACGATGACAATTTCAGACCCCTTCATGATTTCTAAGTAGGAGAACTTGCAAAATAGCAGGGTGTTCAAATTATTATCAAATTATTACTTATTTTCCTCACTGTAGGTCCTGTTATTAGAATGTCTATCCAACATATCTATCCAGCAACAAATTAAAATATTATATAGTGATAATTCATTTTTTTAAAAGAAAGAAAAAAAAAAAGAAAAGAAAGAACAGAATTCCCCACTAATGGAACACCAAACAAATGGACGTTAGCATGCAGCTCAATAGACCAGAAAAGCATTTCAACACCTTCTACCCCCAAGCATTTATAAAAGTCACAACCTCATTTCTTGCTAGAATTTTTATTATCCTTTAAAACCTTGGTCTCTTGAAAAATATTACTGAAAGTCCTACAACTGTGGCTATAACTCCGACTCTGACTTTTGTTCACTCACCAAAAGGAAAACGTGAAGTATTCATTTCGGTAAATGTTAAACTAATCATGACCTGACAATAAAGATTTAAAGTAGAAGTTTAAAATATTGTCATTGTGGACTGGTACAAGGTTTTATTTTTTAGACATTGCTAAAATTGCTATTTCTGCCTAAAGCACTGTGAAGGCTGTATAGAAGCAGAAAAAAAAAGCAGTCAGGCATTTGCAGTATGATTGTGGACAGACAAGCAGAAAAGCTGTCACAGATTTGCCTTTCAACGCCGTCTGTGCTCCAGAAGACAGTGATGTACCTCTGGCATCAACAGGAGAACATTTAAAGGCACATTTTGACAAAATTGGCCTAATTTTTTCTCATGAGAGAACAAGGCACTCCAGCCTTTAAGGATGAAGGCTGAATTGGCACTGAAACCACATAATGGTCCGATTTTAAATGAGAAGAACTCGCCTGAGAGTACACTAGCTCAGAAAATATAAAAATTTAAATAAAATTGACACAAGGAATTTGTGTGCTTATGCTTTCAGGGTGTACTGCAAGTGCTGAGCACTTTCTTTTGTTGTGTTAAGTCCTGGTGCACTTAACATGCCTGCAGAGGACATACCTGGAAGCACTTGTGTGTACTGGAGAAGAATGCAGAGCATCAGTTCTCCTGTTGACTCTGAATTTTGAGGAAAAAATATATATATTAAGATGTAATTTTCCACTGTGTTGTTCATCATGCATTTGTCATATACATTAAGGCCCTAGCAAGGGCAGCTTGAAGGTGGTGGGACTTAAATTTATGACCTTTCAAACCAGGGTGCAATGCTTAAATAGTAAGCTACCACCTACAATATCCACATACTCATGTCAATTTCTCCTTCACATTATCAGGAGAATTCATCCTTTTCTATCTACACAGGTCACAGGGATGCTTATTCAGTCACTTGTCATCTCAAGACTACACTTCTGCAACTTACACCTAGCAGGTCTGCCCTTGAAAAACCTCTGCAGCTGATCCTGAAGCTTTTTTTTATTAATTTTTTTAATTTCCTAGGTTTTCCCAAACACAACCCACTGCTAAGTTCTCTTCACTGGCTTCTTGTAGTATCTACATTAGATTTAAAACACTGATGTTTATCACAAAAGCCATTAAAAAACAGTATTTCTCTTTTTCACAGTACATCTCATTCTGCACTGCCGTTACTCCACAGGTCCCACAATTTCTAAGGGTACAAGGAAGATGACTCTTCCCTGTTCTAGCAGCGAGGTGGTAGAACAAACTTTAAAATTCATGTTTAAACAAGTCACTACCAATCTTCAAATTGTGTCTAAAGAATTACCCTTCAGTATTAATTCCACGATCATTTCTTCTATTAAAAAATTATAATAATAACTTTTTAACCATATTCTCTCTCTACAAAGTTTTTAGACTGATGGTACTTTTTGTCTCAGCATTAGGATGTCTTCAATGCACTTTTGGAAAATTGCATCTCACAAATGCCAGAATTGCAAATGTGTTGAACAATTTTCTTTTGCAGCCACAGATAATACTGCAGCCACAAATCAGTCTTGGTTATAAGAGTTGTCATTTCTATAGTAGCAGTTTCCAAAGGGACTAACATGGCAAACACTTCAACGATTCAAAAATAACTTTGAATCTGAAAGAAATCTGAAAGAAATGGAATCTGATTCTGAAGCATAAATGGATCTGATTGCTAGCCATAGCTCATTTAAGACTATTACGTTTTCCTTCGTTTTTTATTTTATTTATAACAAGCTAGAATATGAAACTTTGGAAAAATAACCCATTTCATTTGAGTAACAATAACTTTCTTTTAAGCTTTTTTTTTTTAAGTAAAAAAAAAAAAATCTGATTTGACCGCGGAGGTGGAAAGGAAGGGGAAACCGAAGGTCAAGGTCATGAGTAACTCAGATAATATTCAGGGACCAGGATATTATTTTGATGTGCTCAAAATGTATCTTTGTACTTGTGCTTATCTATATCACAAATACTCTTGTCTAAACTGTAGATTACCAGCTAGTGAGAATACAGCAGTAACCACCTCTCAAGAATATACACATAGGGAAGATTTCATGCAGAAATTGTACATTTGGATTCATACCATGACCATTTAAACATATGCAATATTTCTGAAAGAATTTGGACACCTGGCCATCACAACTCCAACAAGTTTCTTTCTTAAACAGTTGCCCCAAAGTTGGATGTACACAACTTTATAGAATGTGTTTGTCATGTTAATTTTCCTTTTACTGGATCTAAGATGCTCAAACATTCTTCCAGCATGAATAAACCCCAGTGCGCAAAGCCAGTTCCACAAAAACATAGTGTGTTACTGTTGGAGAATAAGAACTCAAGAATCCTGACCTGAACCCCACCTTTGGGATTAACCAATACTGAATGAACCCATTGATCATCAGTATTTGATCTCACTAATTTCTTTCGAAATTCCAGAAGAGTAAACCTCTTATAATGTAAAAAAGAGAGAGGGGGGTATGTATAGAATGAGGTGTTCAACAAACAGATAATGGTTAGGTGTCCATTTGACATAGTGAAGCAAGTGTTGTATGTATGAGGTGTAGTTTTACATTAACAGAAGTGTGTCTGACCTTGCAGTTTGAACTAGGAGCAATGCTTCTCTGACAATTTGGATATTAAAATGTATGTTTTGAAATGTCTTTCAAAGAAAGTACCGTTAAAAGGTGGAGGTCTGTTTTTTGTCACACAACCCAAATCTCTGAAGCTTCTACTTTTGGGAATTCTTACATCTCTGGAGTCATAAACTAACAACAGGTGAATTTAATGATCCATTCAGGGAACCAAGAAAAAACAGTTGAAGTTGACTTTGAGAATTACTTGAACTGTCCACTTTGTTGTGGTCAGGTAAATGACTGCTGTACTCGAAGGGCAACCCAAAGAGACAGGATATGAGCTTCTTCCGACAGTTCATTGATGTTTCAGTGGTTAAGGCTTTGAATTACTAAAAAGAAAGCCACTCTTGCCGTCACAGGCAACTGTCCATGTTGGACACTTGAGCGAAGCCCTCCAGTGTTCTGTCTTGTGGTTGACCTTGTGATTCGACAACAACTTCTCATCTGTGAGGAATAGAATTTCACTGTGTATTGTATATGTTAATAATTTAATGTATAAGTGAATTATAAAGGCTGCCTGTCTTTCCCCAGGCAATTTGAGCCCTCAACCAGAACACCAAGGATGAGAGCATGGATTCATATGCACAACACTCACTACTTCCACCCGCTTGTTACACACAAACATTAAAAATCTGTGGAATTTAGAGGCAAAGTGAATAAGAGAAAATGTAATTTATCAGATCAGGCCACTTTCTGCTGTTGCTCCTTGCTTAAGCTACTTATGCTCACGTGCCATTTGTTGGCGCTTTCAGTGGTAAACAGGGGTCAGCATGTGCACCCTGACTGGTCTGTGGCTATGCAGCCTCATATGTAACATCATTCTATCAGAACCAGCATTCATTTCTCCAGCAATTTGAGCTACATGATCGGACAATACGGACCAGCCTTTGCTCCCCTCGTGCATCAATAAGTCTCAGCCGTCCATGACCCTGTCACCGGTTCACCACTGTCCCTTTCATGGACCACTTTTGATAAATACTGACCATTGCAGACTGGGAACAGACACAAGAGCTGCAGTTTTGACACAGTCGTCGAGACATCACAATTTGGCCCTTGTCAAACTCGCTTAAATCTTTATGCTTGACAATTTTTCAGCTTCTAACACATCAACATTGATGACAAAATGTTCACTTGCTGCCTAATATATCCCACACACTAACAGGTGCCATGATGAAGAGATAATCAGTGTTATTTAATTCACCTGTCAGTGATGTGTGGATGTGTGTGTGTACCGTATGTATTCATATTGTATATTTAATTATTCTATTTATAGATTTATTATCAATTTGTTTTCTTCAATGTAGTCTATTGTAATATATTATATTGTATATTCTATATTATTCCTCTTTTTTATGTCTATGTTTTAATTAAACAAAGCAAACATACATTACATTTAGCAAACTGCTGCACAAATTGTCTTTAATAGTCTTTTCTTGACTGATTCGTTTTTGAAACATGTGAGCCAAACAACATGTCTGTTTAACAGCCAGTGATTTGCAAAATAACAGTGTGTTTGCTGAATTCAAGGTCAATTTCCCTGTGGAGTACCTGCTTAAAACTTGATAAAATGGCTGGAATAAACACAAAGAACATTTTTTCTATAGTTGACCCACCAAATATTGCATCAGTTTCTCTAGCAACCAGTGACACAAAAATAATTTTATCAATTGGGGAAATGACAAAAGGAAGCAGATATTTTTATGTTGTTGTCATAAACCAGAATCTTTAAGGGAACAGGCTGACAAGATTTGCATTTTCTGGACACAAATGTAAAATGCCACAATAAACCGAGACAGAATCTCACCTTAGATATAAGAATTACTGGTTAGTTTAAAATCATTAGTTCTGATTAGTTATGTTATGACTGATCATCCCTGAGTACCCCATAAACAGAGCTACACCAAGGGCATTAGTATTCATTCAGACGATATCATGCATCCCGAATGTATTGTGCATTCCACACCTCGCTCTACATCATGAGCTTTCATTACATCCCGGCCACTACATCCACAATGACACTTACGACAGCACCTGCTCGCTGATCTTGGCCTGTTTCCTTGACAACCATGAATTTTATGGCACTAGTACTTCGGATAGAGGAGTTCGACTTATCTACGGGGGTAATTGATGCCAGGAAGTCAATCAACCCCTTTCACACCCTTCCAACTGATGACTTTTTTCGGTCAGGCATGAAAAAGCTTTTTTTGTCCCTCCTGGGAGATAACTGCTTCCTTAAAAGAGCAAATTCTGCGGACTCGAGAAACAGGCCATTCCGTTCAACTTCATCACATTCGTACCCAAGGAAGGGTTGACTGAGTTTTAGTCAATGACACCAGTGCAGGGAGTAGAGAAAAGCAATCTGGATCCCAATGAAGTGTGTCCCTGGGCTTGTGCTGTAAATGGGGTCTTATATATATATTTATATATATAAATATATAAAAAAAAGAAAAACTTTTTAGTTGCCGGTAAAACCACATGACAGATCAAGGCTGAGAGCCGCAACATGAATGGAACAACAAATAGAGACCCAGTCATCTTGTGTTAGCCTTGGCAGTGGCCTACTTTATTGCGACATTTTATTACAGGAAAGAGGAAGCCGTGCCAATTGCTGGCATTAAAAAAGGGGCCACAGAAAGAAGAGTGGGCTGGAAACAGTGGTGGCTGAAGAGTGTCATGCCATGGACAGACTTAGCAGCATTTCTAATGTTCCGTTCTCAAGATTTAATGGCTTTCGCATTACTTTATAACGTCTATATTTTTACCTACACAGTATATTCCAGTATATTGTGTAAAGAATAAAACTGTATGAGGCATGCTGTAAAAGAGCAACAATGGGGTGTAAGGTGTGATAGGTTTGAAATACTATCACTCCATAACCGATTGTATTCCTATAACCATTTTATTTCTCTTTTAAACTAAATAAGTTGCCAATGCTAGCAATTTAGGTTGTTTTTTTATATTAACAAATACAGCATGTATCTATTACTGTATCCATACTGTGTCCATTTATAGCTACATATTGAACAACCACAAATACCATTCATCAGCCTCTCAATTTCTATAATTTGACATAATTAAAGAATACTGGTGTTCTGGAGCATCAATAAAAAGCACTAATGTTTGTGCAGGTATTCTAATAAAGGACTGTTTACCTGAGAAGTTCATGGTCTTTAATAAAATAAAATAAAAAATAAAAAACAAACCAAAAATATATGCTGGTTTCATTACTAATACAGACAAATTAGCTTCTCATAATATGTTAGAAAAAAAAGAAGTGCAAAGTCATGGTGGGAAAAAAAATATACATTTGAACTTTTTTATTATTCCTGCTACATGTTGCATTGGCACGCAGAGTTTTTTAGAATCCGAATAAAAATCTTTATTGCCAAGTATCATAAGTCTACAAAGAATTTGTCATATTGTGTGTTGTGGATTTTTTTTTTTATCAGATTAGAATAACTTGCCCAGAAGTCTTAAAGGTTTTAAATCCAGATAGACTTTATAATCTAAGTAACGAAGCCTTTTATGATTTCTGGTCGTGACGTCACCCCGCCGGTGATGCTGCGCTTTCCATTGGAGTAATTACACACGTGATTCAGAGTGTGAACAACGCGGCAGTGTTCCTTAAGTGTTTTTGATTCAGCGTCTCGTTCCCTCAGGGAACCATGGTTACATACATAACCTGGAGATGTTCGCTCTGTTCTAAGCACACACTGCAATGCTCAGTCAAAACAGTCAAATACGTATTAGTGGAATAATTTCCTCTTATGTATAGGTTTAATTTTATGTATTATACTGAATCCAGATCAGTGAATATATTACATATGTGTTGGTGCTATAAAATATGAAAAAAAATAAAAGCTAAGAAAAGAAAATAATAAAGGAATAAATAACTATATTTATATAATGTAGAACTATACATTAACTATAGAATTTGTGCAGGGTTTATTTTTGTTTCTGCTTAGCCTTCAATCCGTCTTCCGTCTTGGCTTTCTTACAGAGAATTGCTACACCAATCAGGAATGTGTGATACCAAGGAGGGGAAGCTTCCAGGATTAAAGCGCCACTGTGGAAGTAGAAAAGAGACAGATAAGCGAGGAGATAGAGGACGTTAAGATGAGTGTATAGTTTTGTGATTGAAGAGCCTGTAATTTTGTTCTGTTCTTTGCTTTGGCAGTCATAGAGTCGATTGCCACCATTCACCATGGTTATGTTGACATTTCATTGATCCTGCTGTTTTTTTTTTTTCCTTTTTCCCTTTTCTTTTGTCTATATAGTCTTGTTCATGATTGTAACTACTACTGGGTCTCGTTTATTAAAAAAAAAAATACTGTTCAACTGCTTAAAGAATGCAGGAGTATGCAGGAACTGTACACATTCTGATGTGACGTTCCAGTGATGCTTTTAGTGGCACACGTGCTTCAAGAGCGGAAACCTGTGCATAATGATCGTCGGAGTACAATCCACATAATCTCACTTCCGGACCCACCCCACTCACCAGATTTGGCTCTTGAAAAGTTTGTTCTCCTACCGAAGATAAAAATCCAGGTCATTGGTTGCCATTTTGACACCATTACAGAGATCTATTGTGAATAGTGTTTGACCTGCTTCAACTTGACTTCCAGGACAGAAGTGGCAGGAATGCTGGAAGCACTATATTGCTGTAAAAGAACTTGCCTTAAAACCAACCTTGTATGTTAGTAAAAGTTTGCTACAGTATAAACCACACTATAGGGACAACAGACCATAAGAGTCATAATCTCCACTTTTCTGAAAAGATGTTCCACTATATTTTAAGAGTGTGCTTGTGGAGATTTGTAAAGGGTGTTGGTAAAGTCAGGTACTGATGTAGGTGAGGTGAGGATGCCTGGGGTGCAGTCAGCATTCACATTCATCCCAAAGGTGTCCAATAGGGTTAGGTTTAGAGCTCTATAGCAGAAGATCTTCCATTCTAACCCATGTAAAGCATATCTTCATGGATCTGGCTTTGTGCACAACGATATTGTCATGCTGGAACAGGTTTGGGTCTCCAAGTTCAATAGAAGAGAAAATGTTATGCTTCTTCATCCAAAGATATCCGATACAATTGTTTGCTGCTTTGTGGAAACAGTTTAGGGAAGAACCACAAATGGCTGGAAAACTACATTATCGCAATTTTTTTATTATTATTATTTTGTAATGCATGTTAGCAATAAGGAGTTCTTATAGGTGATATGTAATGAAGTGCTAATAAAGTAGTTCATGTCTGTTAAAAAAAAGAACAAAACAGAACTATAATTTTCAGCAATGTTGCCCAACTGAGTTTTGCCCTTCGAAGCAAAATGCCTGATTGATCCAATCTGTAATAACATTGCATCTGTTGTGATGAGGATTTCAACATCGCTACCCAACACATCTGTGAAACAATAATACAAAAAGACAAGAGTGAGGGGCAAGGTCACGTGATGATCTGCTGATGTTTTTCCTGACCAGCATCTCTGTTTCATCCGATTTATTTATTTATTTTTTTACTTTTTCTCAATGCTGTCCTACTTTATTACCCACTCATCATCAGCAGCAAAATGAGCAATGCCTTCTCTGTGTAAAGACATCATCGGGGGAGTTGGAATGAAAAGGCAGAGGAAGAGATAAAAAGAAAAAGAAAGAAAAGTAAAGATATATTTGCAATTGCACTACAGGCTACAACACTAATCCCATTAAATGAGGGGGACGGGATAGCTTCCAATCCCATGTCAAACATAACCAATTACCCGGCTGATAAGGATTCAGCAGCTCATCGTGACAGAAACTGTGCCTGTGTGCGGAGGCTGCTGAGGACACTCGAGCATATGTGTCTCAGCAAGAAACATCTTTTTGGGTTCAAATGAGTAACCCTGGTTCTTAGACTGCGTTAATTAACAGTGTGACAGTACAGTATGACCCCTGTGTTTGTAGGGGATTAAAACCAAGACACAGATACAGTAGTAACTAGCACTATGTACTGTACATACACTAATGGACAAAAGTATTTGGACACCTTACTCTTTCATATGTGGTATCACTCCAAACTCTCACTATAACGTTGGAGGTACACAATTTTTTTAGAATGTCTTAGCATGATGTGCAGTAGCATGAACCTTTCTTTTCACTTGAACTAGAAGACCCAAGGAGAACCAAGATGGGGGCATCAATATGGCCGCTCAGGATCCAAAATGGTACTTTTCTCATATATGGCGTCCTGGCGGGGACCATGGTATTGTTTTACCATGTACTGCACGTTATATGGGTAGAAAGACGGCAATAGGCCACTTTACTTCACTTGACCTGTTCCAGCATTGCAATGCCCCTGTGGGTATTATAACAGCAAATGAGGACTGAATGTGGAATGGGATGTTCAAAAAACACATGGTCTTTTGGTCAAGTGTCCACAAACACACTATATGGACGGACAAAAAATAAATAAATAAATAAAAAACACTTGGCTGGACGAGTCAATACTTCCATATGGTCTATATACTACAATATGACCACTTATGCCTACAGAGGGTACCTACAGAGTGGAGGACAAAGCACTGTACAAGCAGGCCGGGAACCTACTGACAAAAAAGATCAGAATAGGCAAAATAAGCTAGTCTGGAAACCTGAAATGCCAGTTTTCAGCTAAGAATCCTGCATCAGTGTTAAAAGGCCTGCAAGATATCACAATCTACAGAAGACCAGCCGTCCCCACTGAAGCAAAGACCTGGCTGATGACCTCAATGCCTTCTACTGCAGGATTGAGACCAATATCTTCACACCTCTCATCCAACCTACTCCAGACTCCTAAAGCTCACTATAACTTCCACCATCTGTCAGTGAATCACCAACTTCCTGACAGGCAGGAAACAACAGGTGAGACTGGGAGGTATCACCTCTGGTATTCAGATAGTCAGCACTAACACTCCTCAGGGATGTGTCCTCTCCCCACTGCTATTCTCCCTCTATACAAACACCTGCACATCAAGTGACCCAACTGTTAAACTCCTGAAATTTGCAGATGACACCACGCTTATCAAACTCATCAGAGATGGCGACGAGTCTGCATATGAGAAGGAGGTGAAGCGGCTGGTGCTATGGTGCAGACAGAACAACCTAGAGCTAAACACACTCAAAACTGTGTAGATGATAGTGGACTTTAGGAAACACCCCTCAACATGACAGAAAACGGGCAGGAAAAATCACTACTGACCCTTTGCACACTGGACACATCTTTCAGCTGCTCCCTTCTGGTATGTGCTACAGAACTCTGTTTAGCAAAACTGCCAGACACAGGAACAGTTTTTTTTCCACAGGCAATCACCCTCATTAATATCTCACCTTAATTATATTTTTTTGCTTCATATCTATATGTAGTGCCTAATCAGAACTGTCAGTCATCACATCATCCATATATGTTACACACATTGTCATATCTGGTTGCCTCCTGTATTTGCAGTAGGTCTTTAAAATAATTTAGCAAAATCTAATGTGACTGCAGCTTGGTGATGTCAAATATGGTGAGCTGTAATTGCTCTTAGGTGTGTGTGTGGTTAGAAGCCAGGTGTTTTTACTTAGTAATCAGGGGAAAGCGATCATAACAGAGTCTGTTGTTAGAAAGTGTAGTCCACGGTGGGCATATTTGTAGCTCACGGTGTGTTCTTAAAGGATGTCAAAGTTTGCCTTGTGTGGCAATGTGGCAAAAAAACACTTTAAATTTGAATATAAATAATGTAAAATTAAATATATAAACAATTACTGTATTTCTGGAATTCTCTATATATTTTTTAGACCTGAAACAGCAGATATGGAGCAAATTGTAAAAATGTTGGTATTTGAGAGATACATTGATTTTTTTTTTTTTTCTTATATACAACAAACTAGGTTATTTAAGTGGATGAAGATTTACTTTGACCACACAAATATATAAATGTCCGGATTTTCCACATTATTTTTTTTTTAAATATTCCATTAGTGTCAAAAACAGCTTTACACACACTCTTGGCATCCAGACAGTTTGTTTCTCTACACATTTAGCTGAAATACTTGTGTTTACTTATTTTTTTCTGACCCGGTTCATCCCAGAGCAGTTCAATAGGATTTAGGTTTGGTGACTGGGCAGGTCATTCCATGATATATAACATGCCATCTGATTGTTTGCTCTCTAAAAAACACTAACAAAGCTTGGACATACACTGTGGCTCATTTTCTTGTTTTATGCTAAAGTCGGTTCCAGTTATTTGCAATAAGAATTAAATAGTGTTGAAGTATGGAATGGTTGCCATGTTGGTTCCTTTCACCTGGAATAAGTCTCCAACCTCCCCTGCTGCAAAACCACACCAAAACATTAATCTTCCACCTCCATGTTTGACCATGGGTTTGAGGCAGCCTGTTAAATTCTTCTCTCCTGTTTTCTGTCTTACATAAATTCTTCTATTTAAGCCAGAAATGTCACATGTGGACTCTATGCCTGCACCGGCACATGTCCATGCAGCCTCTTCCACAAATGGTTATGGTTATTAAAGATGATGCTACCTCTAAAACATGCTCTTATGCCAAATACAAAGAAAAATTAAGTACTGATTATGAGGAAACAATGTTTGTAATGTCAAGATCAAAAGAAAATTAATTTGTGATCACAAGAAAACAAGAAAGAAAAAAAATATAACGCATGGCCACTGTAGTCTTGTACATGTGCACTTTATTACATATTTTTGCAATTGCAACCTCTTCATTACATGCCAATATGATCTCTTCCACCTGTGTTATCTATAAAACTCTCTGATCTCCCCATCAACCAGTGCTCACAACTGCGGGGGTAACCATGTACAATCAACTGTCCTTTTCCACACGTTGCTAATGTGAAATGCTCTTGTCAGTTCCTCAGTTCAACATCAGAATAATTCGGCCATTTTTATCCACACAGGCTGCTCAGGTGCTTGTTCAGTCTGTTTTCATTTTGAGACTGGACTACTGCAACTTTCTGCTGGCAGTTCTACCTCTGAATACTATTCGTCTGATGAAAATGAAGATTGCCACTTATACGACATGTGCAACATATGTGGTTATTATAGTGCAATCTTGAGTATTACAGTTTGCATATTGTGTTTTATGAGCAGTCCAACCTAGAGTAAAGTGATGCAGTGTATAGAATTCAGTTCTGTGTGTGTGTGTGTGTGTGTGTGTGTGTGTGTGTGTGTGTGTGTGTGTGTGGGGCGAAAATAGAGGGAGCAGACCACCGGAAGGAGGCTGCACCCTGAAACACATCTTGTGGCAGGGCTAACAAACCGGCCTCCTGTCTCCGATCGGCTGGAGCAGCACCCTGCAGCTTTTAGGCCTCTTCATCCGCAGCGATCTTGGCCTGGCCTCTCGGTGGTGCTGGGGAGGTAGTGACGCGAGTCATGTCCAAGCTCGAGCTAGCTTGGCTGGGCGAAAAGTGTAAGCAGCACACACACAGCATTTTTGATGAGCGCTTCCTGCACCCTGCATCACAGCTTCCAAGCCACGGTCGTTTTTTTTTTCCAGATCTGTCCAGGTCCTTAGGATAGCCCGTATGCACCCCACCGCTTCACCCCACAAGCCTCGCTGTATGCGAATGTGGTGGGGATGAAAGAGTGCGGCTATGGGACAATGTCACGGGTGGAAGAGACGCTAGCTGGCTATCTCTCCCTGGGTGTAGAGGGCAGACCATGGTTAATGGACCTTGTGTCCCTCATTGAGGAACCTCCTTGGGAAATTCCTCCCAGGAGGGATCTCCTCTCCCAGGTGCTGGGAACTCTGGTTCACCCCCGCCCAGAGTTATGGAGGCTGTAGCTGTGGCCCCTGAGAGGGCACAGTTCTTAGCAGCTGATCTCTCTACTGAGGTAGTGGTGACCATCCACCAATCCAGAGCTCCCTTTACAAGAAGGTTGTTTGCCGCTAAATAGCGCTTGTTCTCTGCATGGTGTGAGCACCACCAATTGGACCCAGTTAACTGCCCGGTTGGTTCAGTGCTGGAGTTCCTGCAGTATCAGTTTGCCACAGGGTTGGCTCCTTCAACCCTAAAAGGCTACGTGTCCCACTCCAGAACATTAGCAACGCTGTGGGCTGGTCCACCCTGCTGACCTTAGGTTTTACGACCTCGACCTTACAGCCACTTCTGGCTCCTCTGTCATGCGTTCTGGTTGTGCACTCACACACTAGGCAAGGACTGGACAGTGCGGCATAATTGGACAATCATTCCCAAATCGTTATGATGCAGCTTGAGTTCCTGAAAGGGAACGTCTCTAGGTTACACATGTAACCTTAGTTCTCTGGGGCAACGAAATGCTGCGTCTCCAAGCCATACTCCCTGCATTCCTGCCATGCTTCCCTTCTCATTTTTAGAAGCTAGCGTCGGCTCCACTGCATGCGAATTTTGTAGCTTCCTGGTCACGGAGTCACAGCGCCGGTGACATCGCGTCATACTGTTGGCCGGATTACACACGTGATTCAGAGCGTGAGCAACGCAAAAGCTTGCCCAAAGCATTGTGATGCAGGGTCTCAATCCCTTAGGGAACTTAGGGGACATTTCTTACCTAAAGACATTAAGGCATTAGACTATGGATCGGAAGGTCACAAATTCTAATTCCAGCACCACCAAACTGCCACTGCTGGGCCCTTGAGCAAGGATCTTATCCCTCAACTGTATCAGTTGTAAATTGTGCTAGATAAGGGCTTCTGCTAAATGCCATAAATGTAAATACTTCCTAATTGTTTAATTCCGTTCTTTGCAAATTTTGTGAACTTAAAATCATAAGGAAGGAAATGCTTACAGCTTAAACTCAGTCTTTAAAAGATTCACTTCGTTGCTTTAACACACAAACTGCATTTTTATCTCAGAATTTTGCAACAGTCCTGCATGGTTCTAGGCCACTGAGCATGTTCTCCTTTCAGGTTACGGACTGCTACTCACTTTCTGTCCAGGCAGAAACACACAAAACATCCAGCAGACCACTTCCTGGTCTTCTCAACCTCATTTCTGCGATATCAAGTTTTGAAGCGAGGTCACACTCATGCAGGGTCATCTGCTCTGTCATTGAGAGTTGATGTCCACACCATAAATGTGTGTATCTAGGACAGGAAAGAAACAGTAACACTCAAGGCCTTGGTCCACTCAGAGTTCCAGTCGTTCGTCACAGAAACATGCAGCACATGACGAGAGGAAGAGGACAGCCTGAGTTGAGGAAGAAAGCTGTATGCTGTCAAAGCTGAGGTTTTAGATAGAGAGATGTAGGTCTGATTAATCTGTCAACTGATATCTTTGAGTGTTTCTCTAAATATTTATATTTTTTTAATCAAATTATAGTATATTAAAATTTGTTTCACTGCATGTATGATTATTTATTAGTGGACTGCTTTTCTTTTATTTTCTTTTCATTCCATTCCATTCAATCCTTTCTTTCATTTCTTTCTTATACATTTCCTTCCTTCCTTCCTTCCTTCCTTCCTTCCTTCCTTCCTTCCTTCCACATTTCCTTTCTTCCTTCTTTTCTTTTTTTATTTCCTTGTATGTTCTCTTATTTATCACAGTAAGCCTTTATTTTTTCCCTCCATCCATCCATGTGCTTTTATTTCCCAGAAGGCTTCTTTACTCACTCACTTCCTTCCTTTCTTTCTTCCTTCCTTTCTTCCTTACTTCATTAATTTCTTCTTTCCTTCATACATTTGCATCCTTTCATCCTTCCTTCCTTCATTAATTTGCTTCCATTATTTTTCTTATTTTTTTCCTACCTTTCATCCTTCCTTCCATTTATTAATTTGCCTCCCTCTTTCCTTTCTTCATGCAGTTGCATCCTTCATTTTCCTTCCTTCCTTCCTTCCTTCCTTCCTTCCTTCCTTCCTTCCTTCCTTCCTTCCTTCCTTCCTTCCTTCCTTCCTCTCTCGCTCTCTCTCGCTCCTTTCCTTAGTGCAATTGTATCCTTCATTTTTCATTCATTTTTTTCTTTCATCCCTACTTCCTTTATGCATTTGCACGATTCCTTCTTTCCTTTATACTTCCTTCCTTTCTTCCTTGCTTAATGCATTTTCATTCTTTTATTCCTTCCTTTCATCCTTCATTCCTCACATTGGCATCCTTTTACTTTACTCCCAAATTTTCGTCCTTTCTTCCACATTTTCTTCCTACATTTATTCCTTTCATGAACATATAAGACAAATTTAAAAACAAATAAAAATATTTTGGGTTGTTTGACTGAAAAAAAAAAAAAAAAAAAACTCCCCACCCACCATCAGTACCTGAATTTACCAATGCCTCTGCACACAAATCTTCACAAGAACACTTAAAAAAAAAAAAAAAAAAGTGAAACCTCTTTCCAGAAGAGTGTGTATGTTATTATTACATTAAATGGAGACTATATGTGGCATGAGATGTGCAAGAAACAAATTTTTAGTCAGCTGGTCACAAAATGTTGCCCATACAGTGTATGTTTTACAATACATTCTGCAAATGTTCGAAATTCTCTGCTGGTGCTTTGTCTGAAACTTGTAAAGCCCTACTGGAAAACCTTGTAAAGGGAACTATAGGAAAGCAGGTCTGTGAGAGGTATAATTTCAGGACTGGGTTTTATGGAGGAGTGTGGCATGTTCAATACAACTTTAATATAATTGCATTGGTTGTGTAAGTTTGAGTGAGGAAAAAAAAAAAGAAGAAGTTCAGTCAAATTGCAAGGCAGACGGCATGGCAATGTACCTCACATGCGTTAATTACCCTTAATAACATGGTTTGTTCATTATTCAAGCTCATCTGGCAAATTTCCTCTTTAATTGCCGCCATTATGGACATCAGCAGCTGCCCACACAAAACAGAGCTGCCATCATTATGCAAAGTTATTGCCTAATTAATAACAGCACATCGCTGGAAGAATCTTTTTAAATGATCTAGATGAGTAAATGTCTTCGCAGTAATGAAATGGTAATTATACTCTGTGTGTGTGTGTGTGTGTGTGTGTGTGTGTGTGTGTGTGTGTGTGTGTGTGTGTGTGTGTGTGTGTGACTGTGTGTGTGTTATACCCTCATCTCTCCCTCTTTGTGTCCAGGGTTAATAGCATTTAAATGCATTATGCTCATCCTGGCCATTAAGATCGCCTCATGTTTCTACGGCTCCTTTATTTATTTCATTTTAATGGACCACCCACAATAGCAGTGCAGACGTTCACCTTTTAAATTGGAGAGGAGCAAGTGTCATCCCGTCTGCTTTCACGGTTTTCCTCCGTGTAGGAGGTTAATGTTGGCTTTGTTCATATCTAAAATGGTTCCACACACACTTTTCTTTCTAAGTAAAATTCACCATGAAAGACTGGGGGATTCATCTGAATAATGGCATTAACATATTTCATGGACAATTTGCTTTATTTCTACTATCCTGCAATCCAGTTTGAGTACCTGATAGGTTAACAAAAGCTAAATATGCCTATATTTCACATCTACCTAAACAGAGGAATGCAGTAGGGCTTCCACTTGTTGCATTCACATGTTTTAGAATGAGAATTAGAAAGTGCTTTATTGTTTTGTTGACAGAAGCATCCAGTTGCACATTTTCTAAAGTGAAAGCGAAATAAAAAAGCAAAAAGAATAAAAGTATAAAAGTTATTGCACATTTTTTATAAAGAAAAAAAAAAGCATTATTGCACAAAAAAAAGTAGAGATTCAGATTAATAAAATTTGTATTGCAGGTATGTCTTATTTAATTGTGCAATGGGGAGAGCGTTTAAGTGTTCATGAGGTAGATTGCCTGGTAAAAAACTTTTCTTGTGCCTTGCTGTCTTGGTGCTTGGTGCTTTGTAGCGTCGGCCAGACGACTAAAGTTCAAAAAGCATATAAGCTTGGATGTGAAGGATCCAGGGTGATTTTCTAAACCCTTTTTCTTACTCTGGATGTATACACTCCTAAAAGTGTGGGCAGGGGAGCATCAATAGTCCATTCAGCCATTTCAACAGTCCTCTGTAGTCTTCTGATGTCTGATTGTGTAGCCGAGCAAAACCAGACAGTTATTAAAGTGCACAGGACAGACTCGATGATGGCTGAGTAGAACTGTTTGAGCAACTCCTGTGGTAGGGTTAGTTTGGTCTTCGGGACTGTTGAGATGATGGTGTTGAATGTCAAACTGAAGTCCACGAACAGGATCCTCACATAAGTCCCCGGTTTGTCCAAATGTTGCAGGATAAAGTGCAGTCCCATGTTCACCACATCATCCACAGACCTGTTTGTTCGGTAAGCAAACTTCAGGGGGTCCAGCAAGGGTCCAGTGATGTCCTTTAAATAAGCCAACACTCAACTCTCAAATGACTTCATGACCACAGATGTTAGGGCTATAGATCTGTAGTCGTTATGTCCAGGGATTTCTGGTTTCACAGTTTCAGTAATTTGTAAAAGATCTGCGAAAGATGTATGCCAGCTGGTCAGCACAGGTTCTTAGACAGGATAGTGAAACTCCGTCTGGTCCTGGTGCTTTCCTTCTTTTTTGTTTCCTGAAGACCTGACACCCATCATCTTCACTGATCTGAAGTACAGTGGGGGGGCTGCTGGAGGTGTTGATGTTCGAGTGGTGAGATAGTCAGGAAGGGTGTGAGGTGTGAGATCGGGGGTTTAAAATCTACAGTAAAATGCTTTTAGGTCATCAACCAGTCTTTTAGGGCTGTCCACACAAAAGCAAGGTCGATGTCAGAGAACTGATTTTCCAGCTTTTTAGAGTAGCTCCTCTTTCCCACTCTGTCTGTGAGTTCATCCAGATCAGAGGCAGCAACTTCAAAACACCCCAATTAGTGCACTCAAAACATGTATTACAGGCATGTAATGTCTGCTCTGTTTCATTGGTCCATCTTTTTACAGTTCTTTCTACAGGCTTAACAGATTAAAGTTTTTGATTGTATGTAGAGAGAAGATGAACCAAGCAGTGTTCAGAGAGACCTGAAGCAGCTCTGCGGTTGGAGCGGTAAGCATCCTTTATTGTGGTGTAGCAGTAGTCCTTTCATTGATGTGAAAGCATGTCCCACTGCCTTGTGATTTCCCTGCTGATTATGGCAAAATCCACTAAAAAGCTGGAGGCCCGGCAGATGTAACGTGCCGTCTGGAATGTCTTCGTTCAGCCAGGTTTCAGAGCAGCTGAGTTTAAAAAGTCCTTATTTGTCCGGGAGAGCAGGAGAAGTCCATCCATTTTGTTGGGTAGCGAGCGGAGATTCACCAAATAGATACTAGGCAGTTCTGTTCTACAGTCGCGCTGCCGGAGCCTGACCATCACGCCGGCTCGCTTTCCACACTTACACGTCTTAACGCATTTGAGAAGCGTCACTTCTTCGCTAACTACAATGTCCAGCAAAATGTCAGAATAGTCAAAAACTGGTAAAAGATTGTGTGGTGTATTCCGCCAAATGTTCAGCAGTTCGTCCCTGTTAAAAGTGACTGTACATGAAAGACAAAAGACAGGACAAACTAACAAAAACAGTAAATCAACTGGAGAGCTCCACAACGAGGCAGCCATCTGTGATGCCATCTTCTCTTTTACATTGTTTTCATAATGAGTTAGCCACCTCTGTATCTGTATCTTCTATTATTGCTCTTTTATGAAGTCTTGCCATATGTTTCTGTATTAAATGCTGAATTTTCATTTTCAATTTCAATCTGGCTTGGAATTCTTACCCAAGACTTGATCGTATGTATGTACACAAGTTGTTTACTGCTTGCTTGAAACCTGACCTACACCTAGCCTCATGAAGCAATAAGAGTAAACCTGCAGATCATTATTTCTAGGATTTATAATGTATGCGCTACATGAACACACGTTTTCTCAGTAGGTGTAATATATTTGTGGATTTTGCTCAACATATTTGCATTTGCATGCTTTTAATCGATTAACATATTACTAATCATTAGTCTGTGCAGCTCTCTCTCTCATTGTTTTTACTTTAAACACTCAGGCCAAAAAGATAAGCTCCAAAATCCAAACTAATATGTACAATCACAAAAAAACATCACAAACACTCCACAATGCCTACAAAAAAACCCACAAACACTCAAAAATAACTAAAAACACAATAACATACACACAATAATGACTACAGACACTACACAAAAACTCAATTGCTAAGCACAGGCCAAAAAACATGCTACAATCGCTAAGAACGTGCAAAAAAACATGCTACAATCGCAACACACCAAAAAACACTGCAAGGTCTAAGATCATGTTACAATCTGCATTGGCTAGAACACATTACAAACACTACATAATGGCTTAGATCACATCTCAAATACTCCAGAATGGCTATGAACACAACACAAACACTCTGCAATTGCTAAGTATGCAACAAAAACCTTCTAAAACAGCTAAGAACGTCACAAACATACATATGCTACAATCACTAACACTTCACAACTACTTTACAGTGGCTAAGAACATAAACACAATACAATGGCTAAGAGCATATCATAAACTCTACACAATTTTTGAGAACACTTTATGATGGCAGGATCTTCCGGTTTCGCGGAGCACACTTCCGGGTCGGCGGCCATCTTGCCCTTTTTTCCTTAGTATATAAGGACACCCAAGACGTTAGCTCAGGGCAAGATTATCTTACCGGCTCCCTAAGCCCCTAAAATTATTCTTGCCACCCTGCCGGCTCTGGATTCTAATTCTGATTTTAATTCTGTTCCTGTTTCTGACCCCTGTTTTGCTCTGCTCTGGTTTTGAACTTTGAACTGGTTTTTGCTTTGTGTTTCTGCTCTGCACTTTATAGTTCTGTTCCCTGTTTTTTGATTTTTTGGACTGTTTTTTGGATTTGGTTCTGTCTTCCCTGCATTTCCCTGCTGCCTGTGTTTAGACCCTGGACTGATTTTTTTAGACTGTGTTTTTGCCTTGCTTCTTTGCTCTGCTTGATAATTTTCATATTAAAGACCATTTTTTCTTAACTCCTGCTCGCATCCTGCATTTGGGTCCTTTCTTCCCATTCAGTCTCCACTCTCCCAGTCACACCCATGCTCATCTCTGACAGAATAATTTAGCCCTGCACCTGTGATCTCTGACATATAAACTGTCTACAATCGCAAAGAATAGAGCAAAATCATGTTTAAGTGTCTAAGAACACGTCAGAAATACTCCTATATACATATATATTTACCATAATTATTCTGGCTGGACTTTTTCTTTAAGACATCAAAGAGTGACTGAGCTTTTTGATCTGCTGCACAGGAGACAGGTGGAGAAAGGGATCACCATGATTACCTTCCCACACACTCTCTCTGTCACACACACACACACACATGCGCACGCACACACACACACACACACACACACACACACACACACACATTCTCAGTCCAGTGTGATAGTAAATGTCATGCTATTTTTTTTCACCTTACCATTTGCAAAAGGACTTTTTGGTGCTAAACACACGTCTTGGCCTTGTGAAATTTCCACACTCTGATGCTCCACTGCTCATTTCTTCCTTATCTCTGAAGTCACAGGGCACTATTTTGTTCGCCTTACTGACCTGACAGGTGGCCACAAAACCTCTATTTCAGCTTGACATTCGAAAGGTTTGGCTTGAAGATAAGAAAGGAAAATATGATTTTGTCAAAGCTCAGGTGCCGATAACATGACAGGGAAAAAAACGTCTGGCTTTCATTTTCAGAAGAAAACGCTGTCATGTCCTCGTTCTTTCACTTGCTATCGAAAATCCTTTCTGAATTAGAGGTAATCGCTGAGAGAATATTTAATTATCACTTTATTTATCCTGTACATTGGCAGCCAAATATTGATCTGTATTATAAGCTGTCTTTGGGCTGATCATCCTCCATGTTGATAAACCTTGGGATGAGGTTGCCAGGTGCAGTCCCACACCAATACTGGTCAGGTTTTGAGTTGATCTTTCTAAGATTTTTATTACAGAATAATCTCACCATAAATGTCATACAGTGAATCCGGAAGTATTCACAGCGCTTCACTTTTTTGATATTTTGTTATGTTATTATCTTGGTTGTTTGCTTAGAATTGTTGTCCTGTTGGAATATGAACCTTCACCCCAGTCTGAGCTCCACAACGCTCTGCAGCAGGTTTTCATCAAGGATGTCTCTGTACATTGCTGCATTCATCTTTTCGTCGATCCTGACTAGTCTCCCAGTTCCTGCCACTGAAAAACATCCCCGCAGCAGGATGCTGGGTGAAGGTTCTGGTTTCCTCCAGATATTATGCTTAGACAAAGAGTACAATCTTTCTCATAGACTGAGAGTCATTCAGGTGCCTTTTGACAAACTCCAGGAAGGCTTTCATGTGTCTTTTACTAAGTAGTTTTTGTCTGGCCACTGTACCATACAGACATGATTGATGGAGTGCTGCAGAAATGGTTGTTCTTCTGGAAGGTATTTCTCCACATAGAAATGCTGGCTCTTTCAAAGTGACCATCAGGTTATTGGTCACCTCCCTGACTAAGGCCATTCTCCACCGATCACTCAGTTTGGCCAGGTGGCCCGTTCTAGGAAGAGTCCTGGTGGTTTCAAACTTCAGAAATTTTTCTGTACCCCAGATATGTGCCTCGATACAATCCTGTCATAGATGTCTCCAGACAGTTCCTTGGACTTCATGGATTTGTTTGTGCTCTGACATGCACTGTTAACTGTGGGACCTTATTTAGACAGGTGTGTGCCTTTCCAAATCATGTCCAATTAACTGAATTTACCACAGGTGGACTCCTATCAAGTTATACAATATAAACATCTCAAGGATGATCAGTGGAAACAGGATGCACCTGAGCTAAATTTTTGTGTAATAGCAAAGGCTGTGAATACGTATGTATGTGATTTTTGTTCTTTTTATTTATTTTATTTTTTATTTTTTTATATATATAAATTTGCAAGATTTCAAACAAACTTCTTTAATGTTGTTATTTATTGGTGTATTATTTGTATAATATTGAAGAAAATAAACTTTCTTTCGGTTTCTCCCATTAGGGGTCGCCACAGCGGATCATCCGCATGTTTAATTTGGCACATGTTTTTACGCTGGATGCCCTTCCTAACGCAACCCTCCCCATTTATCCGGGCTTGGGACCGGCACTAAAAGTGGCTGGGGTTGGTTCCCTGCCTGGGGATCAAACCCGGGCTGCAGCGGTGGGAGCGCCGGCTCCTAACTACTAGACCACCAGGGGACTAATATTGAAGAAAATAATTAATTTAATTAATTTTGAAATAAGGCTGTAACATAACAAAATGTTGGAAAAGTGAATTGCTGTGAATACTTTCCGGATGCACTGTTCAGCAGTTATAAAGTTATATGAATTTATGAACCTTTGATTCTTTGTCCTTTAATTTAAATGAAATAATTTATACCTACATAATTTGATATGTAATCATTAGATAAAGTTGTATTTGTTTTATTTTTTTTTTAAATGTTTATTTAGATTATTTAAAATCATATTTTCACCAGCTAAAACTGATTTCTCAATTAACATATTCATTTTGCAGTGCTTGGGATTTTTGATTCCCTGTGCCCTGAGATAAACAGCTCTGAGCCACTAAGATTTTCAGTAAGCTTCAGCTAAGACAGTTCTGTCTTGTACAATATTGCTTTGGATGAACTTGAAAGCCGGGCTAGACAGAATAAAGGTCCATACTGTGAGTTTTTTTGCAAAGTCTTGTTGTAAATATAACAATTGAAGGGGTGGTACCTAAAATGGAGTATTTTACATATTATATTATTAATACATTTTGCACCGAGGTGGTGGAATGAACTTCTCCTAGATGTCCGAACAGCGGAATCCCTGTCTATCTTAGAGTGATGGTTGAAGACTTACCTCTTCCTGAAACACTATGTAAAAAAAAAAAAATATAAAAAATCTACAGAGTTGTAGGCTGATTTATCTTAAATTGTAATCTGGCATACCAGTGTATATTTATTTATTGCTAGAGACTCAAAGTACTTTTGTACATCGCTCTGGACAAGGGCATCTGTAAAATGCAACAAATGTAAATGAAAATATTATATTATATTATTATTAGTGGAACCCCGTTGTACGAGCATAATTCGTTCTTGAAAATTGCTCGTAGGTCCATTTGCTCGTACGTTCGAACTGATTTTCCCCTTAAGAATGAATGTGAAAGTGATTTAATCCGTTCCAAAATCTCATCCTATCGCTTATTTCTGCACTTATAAAGTATCTGTAGCCTGTTTTAACAAACAAATACACCGCAAATTACCGTAATGTAAACATAATTTAACACTGACCCATGTGGTAGTGGTTGATTGCGAGTGTGAGACGCACACCACGCTCATAACCTCCTCGGTTTCCATGGTAATTCTATTTACTTTCGTTTTTACAGCACCATCACTGATTTTATTGGGAAAATTTTTCAAGATTTCTAGTGAAATAAAAATATAAAACAAAAAAAAGTTATGTTTTTGCTGCACTGAACAACGAGAGCGACTGACTGATACGGTATCAACTAAGCGACTGATGCAACCCTCCGGCGAAAATGGGGAACCGGCAGCGTGAGTTTGCTCGTGCCTTCGAAATTTGCTCGTGAAACAGGGAAAAATTTTGCAAGCGAGTTTGCTCGTATCTCCGTTTGCTCGAACTATAGGTTGCTCGTACAACGGGGTTTTACTGTATTATAAATGGGACTACATGTGGAATCAGATGTTCAAAAATCACATACTGTACCAATCATGTGGTGCACTGTCCACAAACTAACACAAACCTTATCTAATAACAATTTTAAACATGGTTTTAGTAAGACATTACATTTGTATTTAACCTGCTGTGTCATCCTTTTGGAGAAAAAACAATACTTATATATGTGTGTTACAGCCTAATGCTGATGTTATAATGTAATGCTAATACAAATCCTTTTATGCAAACCAAACCAAAGGCTGACTGTGTGTGTGTGTGTGCATGACCCCAAACCAATACACTGTGGAGGAAAAATAAAAGTGTTAAAATTGCACTTTCTTGTGGTAGGCATTCCAATAGTTTTTTTCTGCATGAAAGGTCACCGTGTTAGCGCTGAAGGTAAACTTAATTTAGCTTTGCGTTAGCAAGATGCACGCCCAATACCAAATGTCTCCTGAGTCCAATCAATTATCAATGCTGAAATGGCGGAGAATGCAGAACACTGATAAGCTTCTGTTGACTTTGGCTAATGAAGAAACACAAGGCAGGGACAACAATTTGATTTAGTTCCTTGAGGACAGAAAGGTGTTTTTTTTCTTAGTGGATAACCAATAAATGAAGAAAATAAATGTTTTGTGCACATAGAGCTGTGAACGCATGAAGAATTCTGCTGTGGGTATGTAATAGTGAATAGGTGCAAAAATATGTTACAAATGTACTACATTATTTCTCTTGTTTTTACATTGAAACATTTAGATGAGATTACTTAGACACAGAATGGTGAGGCGATCTAAATATTGCATTAGCATTATTTTCAATCTTGTGTTCTCAAACCAGACCATTAAGCCATTTCTAGCATTGTTACAGCCTATTTAACAACCCAGCCATTTGGGTTGCACAAGCCAGTCCACTCTTAGTCCCAAGCCCCGATAAATGTAGAGGGTTGCGTTAGGAAGGGCATCCAGGGTAAAACATGTGCCAAATCAAATATGCGGATCACGAAAGAGAAATTCGTACCGGATCGGTCGAGGCCCGGGTTACCAACGACCGCCACAGGTATCATTAGCCAACAGGGTACCGGTGGAAATTGGGCCGAAGGTGAAAGAGGAGAGGAGTAGGACGTCTACAGAGATGGCATGGAAAGGAGAAGTGTAGGAGAGTAGAGGTTCGGGTTGGTACTTTAAATGTTGGTACTATGACTGGTAAAAGGAGAAAGGTAGCTGATATGATGGAGAGGAGAAAGGTAGATGTTGTGTGTTCAGGAGACCAAGTGGAAAGGGAGTAAGGCCAGGGACACTGGAAGTGGGTTTAAACTGTTTTATCATGGTGTGGATGGAAAGAGAAATGGTGTAGGGGTGATTCTGAAGGAAGAGTACAGTAAGAGTGTAGTGGAGGTGAAGAGAGTTTCTGATAGGGTGATGAACGTAAAGCTGGAAGTTAAAGGGGCGATGATAAATGCCATCAGTGCTTATGCTCCACAAGTGGGTTGTAAGGTGAGATAGAGGAGAAGGAAAAATGGGCATGTAGGTGAAGGGAACAGAGGTGATGAGGAGGTGATGGGTAGGTATGGCTTTAAGGAGAGGAATGTGGAAGGGCAGATGGTGGTAGATTTCCATAAAAGGATGGAAATGTCAGTGGTGAACACTTATTTAAAGAAGAAGGAGGATCATAGGGTGACGTATAAGAGTGGAGGAAGGTGCACACAGGTGGACTTTGTTCTATGTAGGAGATGCAACCTGAAGGAGATTGGAGACTGTAAGGTGTTGGCAGGGGACAGTGTAGCTAGACAGCATCAGATGGTTGTCTGTAGGATAGTTTTGGAGGTGAAGAAGAAGAGGAGAAGAGTAAGGACTGAAAGAAGAATAAGATGGTGGAAACTAAAAGAGGAAGACTGTAAAGCAAGATTCACGGAATAGGTCAGACAGGGGCTCGGTGGTGCTGAAGAGGTGCTGGATGATTGTGCAACTACTGCAGGTGTGATGGGAGACAGCTAGAAAGGTACTTGGTGTTACATCTGGAAAAAGAAAGAAGGACAAACAGACATAGTGGTGGAATGATGAAGTGCAGGAGAGCATAAGGAGAAAGAGATTGGCAAAACAAATTTAGGATAGACAGGAATACAAGGTGATGCGGCAGCAGGTAAAGAGGGAAGTGGCGAAAGCCAAGGAAAAGGCATATAAGGAGTTGTATGAGAAGTTGGACAAAAGGATTTATATCGATTGTCCAGCTGGGAAGAATGTGCTGCAAGTTAGAGCAATAAAGGATAGAGTTGGAAATGTGTTGACTAGTGAGAGGAGTGTGTTGAGAAGATGAAGGTAATATTTTGAGCAGCTGATGAACGAGGAAAATAGGCGAGAGAGAAGGTTGGATGGTGTGGAGATGGTGAAACAGGAAGTGGATAGGATTAGTAAGGAGGAATTGAGAGCAGCGATTAAAAGGATGAAGAGTGGAAAGTCGGTTGGACCAGATAACATACCAGTAGAAGCATGGAGATGTTTAGGAGAGATGGCAGTGAAGTTTTTAACAAGATTTTTTAACAGGATTTTGGAAGTTGAGGGAATGCCTGAGGAATGGAGAAGGAGTGTGCTGGTACCGATCTTTAAGAACAAGGGAGATGTGCAGACCTGCAGTAACTACAGGGAAATTAAGTTGATCATATGTGAGCAACAGTATGGTTTTATGCCGAGGAAGAGCACCACAGACGCATTATTTGCTTTATGAATGTTGATGGAGAAGTATAGAGAAGGTCAGAAGGAGTTGCATTGTGTGTTTGTGGATTTAGAGAAAGCGTATGACCGGGTTGCCGAGAGAGGAGTTGTGGTATTGTATGAGGAAGTCAGGTGTGTCAGAGAAGTATGTGAGGGTGGTGCAGGACATGTATGAGGACAGTGTGACAGCAGTAAAGTGTGCAGTAGGAATGACAGACTGGTTCACGGTGAAGGTTGGACTGCATCAAGGATCAGCTCTAAACCCTTTCCCGTTTGCAGTGGTGATGGAAAGGTTGACAGACGAGGTCAGACTTCCATAGTCTCCATGGACTATGATGTTTGCGGATGATATTGTTATGTGTGGTGAGAGTAGAAAGCAGGTTGAGAAGAGCCTGGAGAGGTGGAGGAACGTGCTGGAGAGAAGGGGAATGAAAGTCAGTAGGAGTAAGACAGAGTACATGTGTGTGAATGAGAGGGAGGGCAGTGGAGGGGTGCAGTTGCAGGGAGAAGAGGTGGAGAAGGTGGAGGAGTTCAGGTACCTGGGGTCAACAGTGCAAAGTATTAAAGAGTGTGTTTGAGAAGTGAAGAAAAGAGTGCAGGCTGCCTGGAGTCTGTCAAGAAGAGTGGCAGGAGTGATTTGTGATAGTAGGGTATCTGCAAGAGTAAAAAAGAAAGTTTATAGGACTGTGGTGAGACCTGCGATGTTGTATGGATTAGAGACAGTGGCATTAAGTATAAGACAGAAGGTGGAGCTGGAGCTAGCAGAGCTGAAGATGTTAAGGTTTTAGTTGGGAGTGACAACGATGGACAGGATTCGAAATGAGTCTATAAGAGGGAACGAGCATGTAGGACGTTTTGAAGACAAGGTGAGGGAGGCGAGATTGAGATGTTTTGGAAATGTGCAGAGGAGGGACATGGGGTATATTGGTATTAGAATGCTGAGGATGGAGCCACCAGGAAGGAGGAAAAGAGGAGAAGGTTTATTGATGTGGTGAGGGAAGACATGCAGGTAGTTGGGTTGAAAGAGGCAGATGTATAGGACAGGGGGGTATGGAGACAGATGATCCGCTGTGGCGACGCCTAATGGGAGAAGCGAGAAGAAGAAAAAGTTACACCCTATATCATGGTATGGTCACATGATCTCGTGATCAAGAGTCATTTGGGCAGTTGCAAGCTCTAAACAAAGCACTGTCATACATGTTTTAATTACTTTAAAGAGAGTAAAATGTATATGCTTTGAAGGAATTGTTATGTGTGTTGAGAGCTTTTAGCTTTTAGTTTAAACAGCGATCTGTGTTAACTGATCAGAAATACTACAGACATTTTCCTCTGGCAAAATTGCTTAATAATCATTGATCAGGAAATCTTATATAAAGATAGTGTGAAATTGCTTCTTACAGAATTAACCATGCTGCATTTATCCAGAGTTATTTCAGTTTTATTTGTATAGTGCGTTTAACAATGGAAATTGTCTCAAAGCTTAACAGAGATATAGCGGTTATACATTTGTATAAAACAAGTGTCTACATATGTTCCATATGTTTGCTCTTTATAATTGTAAGTTTATCCCTTAGTGTGCCAGTGCTGACTGTGGCAAGGAAAAACTTCCTGAGATGGTATGAGAAAGAAACCAGAATAAAAAGGGAACCCATCCACCCATCCTACAGTTTCATCATTGTGGAGGTGTACTGTACAGTAATGGGTGTTTATGAACAAAATTGTTCATAAGCCATTGTAGTAGACTGGTGATTTTGATTACAGTCCAAATCCATCCTTAAAGTTCAAACTGAGTTGAGTAACTTCATGGATCTTTAGGCTGTTGAGATGAAACCAATCCCAGCTGACAGAGTATTGAAGAGAACTCCATCCAGAGGTAGGGTAACAGGATGATTTGAACAGATCTGAAGAGAAGACATATAGGAACACTGTTTATTTAAATCTTTAGAATCATCACTTCCTTGATGCATCCTTTTAAAAGCTGTTGTTTTATTGTTTGCTATTTTAAGTTTGGTTTGGATAAAAAAGTGATTGAGTTTAAACAAGATATAACAGTATTGGGACTGACTTTTCGGCCATATGTGGTTCTTCCCCGAAATGTTACCACAAAGTTGGAGGCACAAAATTGTATAGGATGCCTTTGGCTGCATACGACCCCCACAGGAACTGTTAACATTTAATTTTACGTAGGGCATTTTCAGCTGTGAGTCTCAAAAGCTGTGGAGAAGGCTAACAGGTTATGTAAAGAGGCAGAAAATAATCATTCATATGTATTCTTGCCGACTCAAATAAATACAGATAAACAACTAATTTAGTGCTTTTAGCTAATCAGTTGTGTTCCTAGAACAGGATAAAGTGCTTACTGGAAATGAATTAATGAATAAATAGGAATAATAAGAATAATTACGATAATAAGGTATTGAAGCTTGCATACAGTTATTGTATTATTTTCTATTACTTAGTTATAATATTTTAGGTGAAATAACAATATGGAGGTATAGAGGTGTCTAAAAGTCTGAGACCATTAGTAAAAAATGCATTATTTTCAAATTTATTCTTTTTTTTACTACCCATCTTTCTAAATTATATTCTTGGTAATACATAAAATAAAATTTGTACATGTGTAAAACACAATGGTCCAGGTGCAATCACGTTACTCAGAATTTCAAAATTGAAAATAAATGAAAACAAACCTTAAAAGAAATGAGACTCAAGGAAAGTCTGACCTTTTGTGCAGATGTCACAAATGTTCTTTTTTTCAGTAGTGAATTAAAAATAGCGCATATTTTTATATAGTGTTTAGTCAAGTTATTAGAGATTTCCTTACTTTGTTTTAAATTTTTTGTATCGTTTGTCATTATTCCAGTTTAAAAAATATAGGTAAAATCCTTAAAATGTAATTCTAGTCTCCATGATGTTGATTATTTTCTTTTGATTTTAAATCGAAAACCTAGTGTTTACACAGGGTCTGATGTAAACCTTCATGCTTTACTGTGTCCTTGCTGCCTATTTGAAACATTACACTGGTAGTCATTGAAAGTGCTTAACACAGTTTTAGTATTCTCCAGTATACTTGAACATCAAAACAATGATGCTGCTTTATGCTTTAACTGCTGGACCACCATTATCGCCATTGAATGATTTTCTTTTTTTTCTTGTCTCGCCCCATAGCATTGCTTAATTCGGGGAAGCATGTTTCATTAAACATTTCATTGATCTTTCCTGCTGGTTGCTAACAGCTTGTGGGTGACCTCATTAATAAAGTCTACCCTGAGGCTTCAATCGCACCTTCTTATTTTACTTTTAGAAGCCCTGATGAGGTTAATGTGCTGGCTAAATCCACTCCAAATTGGAAGGGAAACAATTCAATTGTTATTTCAGCCTGTACATTGTTTCAGAGTCTTTTTGACCTTTCTTTAAAACAACATCTGCAGGCTGTCGGGAAATTGATGTGCTTGCTCGTAGTACCTGCATGACTGAGTGCCAGAGCACTGATTGTTTGTCTAACATTATAGGAGAATTATGTAGTGCGTTTCTTTTTTCTTCTTCACAAAACCATTAGAGCCCTGTGATGAAGCTGGGCTCCTCATCAAGCTGACTCACAATATGGGGTCATTTATACCACTCTGTAGTCCTGTCCAACTACCGACTGACCAAGAAAAAAGTAAAAAAATATATATGTATTAGTGATGAAAAAGACTCAGAACCTTTTCCACACCTGCTGAGAAAACTTGCACCTCATTCATCCAATTTATTAATAAAGGGCTCTGGGTTTCCTAGTAGGCATGGTGCACACCATCATTCTCCAATTTGTCATCCTTAGAGATAAAATGTGTTAAACTGTGAGATCTACAAAGAGCATTAAGGGGGTTTTCACGCTAGACACGATTAGAGGGTTTTCAGACTAAAAGATTTAGAGCCAAATCACTTCCATTCATGTTTTATTGGACCGATCGGGCAGTGGCATGCTGAGGACTTGGAAGGATCAAGAACATGCTGCTATATATTGAGAGGATAGGCTACTTTTTAGTTTGAGTCAATTAAATGAATAGATAGATCGATATACAATATTTGTATGTATATTTATCTTGTTATTGACAGTTTTATGCAAAACAATTTATAGATGGTCCCCAAGTTACTGTACAATGGTTCGACATATGAGGTGGTGTCAAAAAGTTTCGAGACTAGCTCTGTTTACAAGTAAGTCCTTTATTTATCTATGTTTACACAGTATTACCTTTAAAATAGTCCCCTTGCACAGCAATACAGTGCTCCCAGCATTCCTGCCACTTTTAAAACCACCTCTTATGATGTTTTTCATTCTTACAATGACGACAGCGATATGACCAGATTTAAAAAAAATAGTTCATGTTTTAGCGACAGGCAAACATACACTTGCCAAATAGTGCTTGTCCATGTTCCTGCTGCTACATACATATATACTGTATAGTTTATACAGTATGGTACTATAAATTGCTCTATTTTGTCAATTTTTTAAATGTGTAAATTTATTAACAATTTACAGTACACTACCCCATACTAATCACTATTCTTTAAGTCTCCTGGGTAGGCAGAGTTATTTTCAAGTTACGATGGTGGGGGTCATTGGAACGCATCTCCATCATAAATCAGGGACTAACTGTATACTTGGGACCGGATGTAGAATAATACACCTTTAAGGGCCTTGTTCGAAGGCTGCACTCTTTCAGCTTGGTAATAAGGATTATTACTTTGGAAGTAATGTTGCCATTGGTTGTGAGGATTTTTCACAACAGCTAACAATCACTTTGAAAGTACAAGGAGTATCCTAAGGTCTTTGCATTGAAAAATGATAAAACAAGACTTTAAGCTACAGAGCCATATCAAAGACAGTAAACGTTTCTGTTTGTACAAGTGGGTCAATAATACAATATGAAGGTGGGAAGTTCACAAAATCATAACTACTTATCCCTGAAGAAGTGCACCATGCAGACTTGTACAACCCAATCTCAGACTAATGATATAGAAAGTGAAACAGGAGTCAGCAGAAAATTTAACTGAGTTGCAAGATCACCTGAAAGCAGCACTTCACAAAAGTTATTAAGAAACCAGTCAGGAACTCTGTAGAATCTTAAATGAATTTATAGCATCAACTCTACAATTTGGGTTGCTATGTTTTAATTTATTAAGGATTTGCATATGGGACTACCAAAGTTTTAGAGAAGGTGTTGTATTCTGTGGTTGTACTGTATGTTGTGTTATACTATGGATACATATTTACAACATAGAACATTAGTTTAGATAAATCACTGTTTTTACTTAATAACGAACCTTATTTTTTCAACTGCCATACTGAGCTAAATGACCGGTTTGTGCATGCCATTTCCCTTATATGGCGAATAGGATTTTTTGATAAATGTGCACAAATGAATTTGGTGGACAAGAGAAAAGAATGTTTAAAGAAATATAATAAAAAGCAGCATAAGTAGGTAACACCAACAGCTTTATTATTTAGTAGAAATGTAGGTATACGTAATTCACTCAGAATCTTCCTCTTTCCAAAATCAATAAATCATTTAAATGTAACCTTACGGCACTACTTGTGTGATTTAGAGTCCAATACTTCCAGATCTAATGATCCATAAATAAAATGACTAATGAAAATTAACTATTAATGATGTCAAATGATAATTTATAATTAGGATAACTACAGCTCAGTGTGTGTTACATTTTAATGCACTACACTTCATCTGCTGGTTCTTTGCATCAAATATGTGTATTAAAATATCTTATATATAAAATGAAAAGCCTGTAATAATGCCTTCCCAATAATGATCATTTCTGTCATTTATTTCTCACAGGACATGTGAAACAGTGAATAATAAATCTTAACTGGAATGATACTGCTCTTAGCACGATGTAAGATGAATTCTGGTTTTATTATAATTTTCCATTGCATGGTTATCCACAATCATTCCTCAGCACCTGATCGAGAAGCTGAGCCTACTGGGCCTAAACACCTTCCTCTGCAACTGGATCCTGGACTTCCTGACTGGAAGACCTCAGTCAGTCCGGATCGGAAACATCATCTCCAGCACCACCACACTGAGCACTGGAGCCCCTCAGGGCTGTGTGCTCAGTCCACTGTTGTTCACTCTGCTGATTGTGTACCAACGCACAGCTCGAATCATATCATCAAGTTTGCTGATGACACGACCATGGTGGGTCTCATCAGCAAGAACGACGAGTCAGCATACAGAGAGGAGGTGCAACGGTTAACAGCCTGGTGTGGAGCCAACAACCTGTCTCTGATCCTTGACAAAACTAAAGAGATCGCTGTTGACTTCGGGAGAACACAGAGTGACCATTCTCCACTGATCATCGATGGATCCTCAGTGGAGATCGTCAAGGGCACCAAATTCCTTGGTATTCATCTGGCGGACAACCTCACCTGGTCACTTAACACCAGCTCCATCACCAAGAAAGCCCAGCAGCGCCTCTACTTCCTGAGAAGGCTGAGGAAAGCTCATCTCCCTTCCCCCATCCTGACCATGTTCTACAGAGGGACCATCGAGAGCATCTTGAGCAGCTGCATCACTGCCTGGTTTGGGAACTGCACCGTCTCGGATCGCAAGACCCTACAGAGGATACTGAGGAAAGCTGAGAAGATCATCGGAGTCTCTCTCCCCTCTATCATGGACATTTACACCACATGCTGCATCTGCAAAGCCAACAGCATTGTGGACGACCTCACACACCCCTCACACACACTCTTCACCCTCCTACCATCAGGAAAACAGTTCCGAAGCATTCGGGCCGTCACATCAAGACTGTGCAACAGTTTTTTCCCGCAAGCCATCAGGCTGTGACTGATCTGTACAAACTGGACTCAACACACATCATACACTTTGCACACCCAGGTTTCAGTACCATTCACACTTTTCATTATCGCAGAATGTTTAAATGCCGTTTGTTGCTGGTCTTCCGGGACTTGTTCTTTTTGCACAATATTCTGCCCAAATCCTTTGGTCACGGTTCAGTTTATTCTGATTGCTGCTATTGTTGAATTGCACAATTCTGTTTAAATTTTTTTGTTTACATTTCTCTGCTACTGTGCACCTTATTCTGTCATGACAGGTTTTACAGGCGGAGCTATTGCTATTTTTATTTCTATATTTTGTGTATTGTGTATTGTCCTGCACTGTCCTGTGTTGTCTTGCACTGTCTTGTGTTGTCTTTTGCACTGTTTGCACCAGTTGCACACATGCACTTTATGTGGCGAGGATCTTAGTTCTTGGCCCTGTGTTCTTCTGTTCTGTGACTGTTGTTTTATGTTGTTTTATGTAGCACCTGGGTTCAGGAGGAACATTGTTTCATTTCACTGTCTACTGCATCAGCTATATATGGTTGAAATGACAATAAAAGCTTTTTGACTTGACTTGACTTGTGTCTTATGGGGTACTAAAGTAAAAACTAGTAAATTTTCTCTAATAAAAGTGTTCTGATACATCACATTTCTTCCTAGTCACAAAACAAATTGACTTGCATGTCCACATCATTTACTTACCTTATGATATTTGAAATGTGGGTTTATGGTCATGGGCATAAAGCCACAATTTCTTTTATAGAGTATTTAGTTCTACCCAGCGAGTTTGCTGATCTTCTAGCTAACAGGTTGGGTAATATACTACACAAACCTTTTAGTCAAGAATGAATTAATTCTGGCACCTAATTCTTTTCGTCTCCCGTTTTTGATATTCATGAGTGAAAAAGACAAAAAAATCTGGCCACTAGATTGGAAGTATATTCCATGCCATTAGTGTCCTTCACTGGTTTAACTTTCCAATTCAAGGTTAAGGCCCAGGCATGAAGGCTGAATATTTTATTTAGTAGTAGGGGTTAAATTGTGAATGCATCCCTCTATCATGTCAGGGGAAAGTGAAAGAATATTGGAGGAGAGTTGAGAAAGAGAAGGGAATAGAGCAGACACTGAAGACACTGGTCTGGGAAGGTCAGAGTTTTAGCTGCAATGAATCCAATACAAGATCTAAACAAATATAAAATACATAATGATTAGTTCCACAACATTTGTTATATTCAATTCAGTAAATTAATTTAATATGGAAGTGCCCATAGTAGTAGAAATCATCATTACAAAAATCTAGTAGTAAAATTAGATGCATAATAACAAGCTATTCTTTCTCATCTGTAGGAGGTGGTAGATTAGTGGTTTAGTCATTGGACTTTGGATCTGAAGGTCATGAGTTCAAATCCCAGCCACACCATGATGCCACTCTGGGGGCCCTATGCAAGGCTTCTAATGTCAGGATCTTCAGGGCATGCGGCGTGCACTTCTGGTTACCCCCAAAACATCAGACACAACGGGGTTGTCTGGAGACGGTCCTGGAGGGGGGTACTGTCAGGATCTTTCGGGCATGCGGCACGTACTTTCGGGTAGGCGGCCATTTCGGCGTTTTTTTTTTTTAAATACCACGCCTCCCGGTATTTAAGGACACCCACGATTTAGTTTAGGGCGAGATTATCTTACCGGCTTCCAAAGTCTCTGAGGAATTTTCTTGCCACCCTGCCTGCTCTGGATCCTGCTCCCACCCCTTTCTATATCTGACCTCTGTTTTGCTCTGCTCAGGTTGAACTCTGGACTGTTTTTTCTTTTTGTGTTTTGCTGTGCCCTGCATTGCTTAGTTTTTTGTCTTTATTAAAGCCTGTTTTTTCTGTATCCCTGTGTTTCACCTGCAGTTTCTGACACCAGCATTCTCAAAAGCTGCCTAGGAGATCAGAATGATCTAATGGAGTAATCTAAAAGAAGATAACTGAAATATATTAGGGCAGAAACACTAAGCAGAATAAGTATGATGGGTATGAAAGGTCTAAAAGGTGAAGGTGGAGTGAGACTACAGTATTGAATCGATTGTGGATCATTGTTAATGAACTCGTACAATTAATGGGGCATGCTAGAACAAGGGCAATAAAGATGAACACTGTCAGGCCTGGTGTTATTAATCAAAAGAATTAATCAACTTCTAAGGATTTATCAGCCTGTTCATTTATTAATCTTGCTTATTATATTGAACTTTCGAGTTTCTCCAACACATCCTTGTGCTGTATGAAGACAGTGTGAACATTAAGTGCTGCTTTTATTGTGTGTGTACAGACAGCATTTTCATTCGATGAGCCTATTGTGCTGCTGCTACGAACGTTCTGGTGCAAGAAGCATGTAAAAGCCACACTGCTCTTTTAATTTTGACTGGGTATTTTTTTAAAAACAAAAGCATCGTGAAAAAGCACAGCTTTGCCTGTCGCAGTGCCCCGCCTCTGATATAAAGTGCACTTTAATAAAAACTAAATATAGGGGGTTTGTTGTTGCTGTTGTTGTTGATGTCAGGTAAGAGTGTCTGTGAAATTCAGGGGTTCATCATTCAGTGCTGTCTAGGAAATTAAACTGCTGATCTCACTTTAGTCTTTTTTGATGATTCACTGACAAAAACGTGAATGTGGTGAGAAATTAGCAAATGTTTTCTCTGATGATAGATAGGCAAATGGAGAGATAGAGGGATGGATGGATGGATAGAATAAAAGAAAGAATGAAAAGATAGATAGATAGATAGATAGATAGATAGATAGATAGATAGATAGATAGATAGATAGATAGATAGATAGATGGATGGATGGATGGATGGATGGATGGATGGATGGATGGATGGATGGATGGATGGATGGATGGATGGATGGATAGATAGATAGATAGATAGATAGATAGATAGATAGATAGATAGATAGATAGATAGATAGATAGATAGATACTCTAGTCTTTTTGATGAGTCACTGAAAAAAGGTATGAATGTGGTGAGAAATTAGCAAATTATCTCTCTGAGGAAAGATAGTACATAGAAGCAAGTTAAGGGATGGATGGATGGATGGATGGATGGATGGATGGATGGATAAATGGATGGATGGATGGATGGATGGATGGAAAGAAAGAAAGAAAGAAAGAAAGAAAGAAAGAAAGAAAGAAAGAAAGAAAGAAAGAAAGAAAGAAAGAAAGAAAGAAAGAAAGAAAGAAAGAAAGAAAGAAAGAAAGAAAGAAAGTAAGAAATGGCTTAACAGACAGACCAATAAGAGGATAGATAGATAGATAGATAGATAGATAGATAGATAGATAGATAGATAGATAGATAGATAGATAGATAGATAGATAGATAGATAGATAGATAGATAGATAGATAGATACTCTAGTCTTTTTGATGAGTCACTGAAAAAAGGTATGAATGTGGTGAGAAATTAGCAAATTATCTCTCTGAGGAAAGATAGTACATAGAAGCAAGTTAAGGGATGGATGGATGGATGGATGGATGGATGGATGCCACTACTATGATGCACTATGCTTTTCTGTGAATCATTTCATTCCATTTTCGCATAATCTAAATGCACTTACACTCATGGCATCTAACAAATGCTCTTATCCATAGATGTTAATTATCTAATTTCGTAAAACTGAGTAAGTAAAGGGCCTCGCTGAAGGGCCCAACAGCAGGAACCTGGTGTTGCTGGAATTGGAACTTATTATCTTCCATTTAGAAATCTTGACCACTGAGCAACCACTTCCTCAAATACTGATCCCAGAAAATGAATTTCTCAGCAGGTGCTCAACCCGAATCTGAATACAAGCAACTTTCCTATCAATAATATTGTCAGAATTTTTTAACTTAAGTTTAGAATAGAGTTTTATATTTTCAACTGCATAATATCTAAAGATGGTATGTTATCAATTTTATATTCGTTCCTGCCTGGCGAACAGACTATACTATCTTTTTTCGCCTCGATCCTACACTCCTGGTGGAGCTTTCTGACTCTGAGTGAAAGCAGAGTACATTATTGAACACTTCCCTTTTCCCAGTCATGCCAGTAAATCCTAACTATATGAGTAGAATTGATTAGTCAACTAAATGTACATAGCGGAAGATAAATGACTTTTTTAGGTGGGCTTGGGGGGCATTGAGTTTTATAGCCTGTTACCTCAAATGGCAGGTTTTCCACCATGATTAGGGATCCTGAAAAAATATTTTGGAAGCTTGTGCTAAATATACCACCCCAGAGAGGCTTCTCATAGCCCAGTTAACCATGTGTGAAATAGCTTTGGCTAAGTATGGAAAAGGAACCATTAATATTGATAAAAAATAAAAAAAAAATAAAAAAAGAGGCAAGCTGAGCTCAAGGTGGATTGGAAGTTCTCACTAAAAAAGTGATTAATGTCGCCATCAGCTAAAGGAAGAGAAATACATTTATAATGCTTGTAAGGAGGAAAAGCACAAACACACACAAGCCGAATTTTGCTTTCACATCAATCCTGAACTACATTCTTCCCCCGAATTTTTGGAGTGTAATTTAGTTGCAACCATACTGTATTTCTCAGTTAGGACCCGTATTGCAGCATCACTCATCAGCAGTTTCCAAGAAACACAAATAGCATCCCACTGAATTCTGCCCTTAATGTCCATTTTTTATAATAGACCATTTCTTTCTTTCTTTTTTGTTTCTTTTTAATGTGAAGTGTGTCAAATTCAATGTGGAAGATATTTATTTGTCACAAAAATAGTTATATGCAGAATACAACTTGCAGTGAAGTGAAAACCCGATCGGCTGCTCAGCATTAAGTAAAAGGTCTATAGGTATACAATATAAAAGTATATGAGAAAATAAAGAAAAGAGATGATATTGTTATTTGTGGTGAGAGTAGGGAGCAAGTTGAGAAGAGCCTGGAGAGGTGGAGGTACGTGCTGGAGAGAAGGGGAATGAAAGTCAGTAGGAGTAAGACAGAGTACATGTGTGTGAATGAGAGGGAGGAAGTGGAGTGGTGCGGTTGCAAGGAGAAGAGGTTAAGAAGGTGGAGGAGTTCAGGTACCTGGGTTCAACAGTGCAAAGTAATGGAGAGTGTGTTAGAGAACTGAAGAAAAGAGTGCAGGCAGGGTGAAGTGGTTGGAGAAGAGTGACAGGAGTGATTTGTGATAGAAGAGTATCTGTGAGAGTGAAAAGGAAAGTTTATAGGACTGTGGTGAGACCTGCGATGTTGTATTGTTTAGAGACAGTGGCATTGAGTAAAAGTAAGGAGGTGGAGCTGGAGGCAGCAGAGGTGAAGATGTTGAGGTATTCGTTGGGAGTGACAAGAATGGACAGGATTATGAGCTTATTGGGACAGCGCATGTAGGACGTTTTGGAGACAAGGTGAGGGAGGCAAGATTGAGATGGTTTGGACATGTACAGAGGAGGGACATGGGGTATATCGGTAGGAGAATGCTGAGGATGGAGCCACCAGGATGGAGGAAAAGAGGAAGGCCAAAAAGGAGGTCCATGAATGTGGTGAGGGAAGACATGCAGGTGGTTGGGTTGAAAGAGGCAGATGTAGAGGACAGAGTAGTATGGATGGATAATCTGCTGTAGTGACCCTAATGGAAGCAGCTCAAAGAAGAGGAAGAAGTAGAAAATATGAGAAAATATATTATAAAATTTTATGGTGGTATTCAAAAAATAGTGGAAATTTATGTGCATAAAAGGAAGTAAAATTTACAACTTGTAAAATGTGTTTGATCAATAAGCATAGTCCAGGAAGATGAATAAATGGATGGACAGATAGACAGACAAACTCTACTGACAAAAAAATTGTGGACACCTGACCATAAGATTGTATGTGTTAATTGTATGTTGTATACTTTAAAAAAAAGTATTTTTGAACAAGTTAAACTCCAAAGAATATCTCCAGTTTGTTTCTGTGTTTGTCTTTGTGTAACCACATTGATGTAGGTGAGGTGAGGAGGTCTGGGGTGCAGTCAGTGTTTCAATTCATCCCACAACTATTCACTAGGGTTAAGGTCAGAGCTCTATAGTAGGAGATCTTCCATTCAAACTAATGTAAATCTTATCCTAATGGAGCCCGCTTTGTGCACAGGAGCATGCACATTGATATGCTGAAATGGATTTGGGTCATCTAGTTTTCCTGGGTCTCATAGCATCTGAAGACGTCTTATACAATTGTGTGCTTTTAACTTTATGGTAACAGTTTTGGATCAAACAACATGTGGTTGGAAAAGTCAGGTGTCCCAATACTTTTACTATTTTACTATCTACTAGATAGATAGATAGATAGATAGATAGATAGATAGATAGATAGATAGATAGATAGATAGATAGATAGATAGATAGATAGATAGATAGATAGATAGATAGATAGATAGATAGATAGATAGATAGAGAGATCTCTTCTTTGAAAGTAGTTGTGGTGTAATGTAGCTGCAATCATATTTCACAGACTAAGCCTGTATTGCAGCATGACTTGTCAGCATTTTTTTTTCAGACACACGAATAGCATTACACTACTTCCTTTCCCTTTATCAGCCATTTTTCTATATTTTATGGGAAAAATCTTTTTTTTGTAAAAGCTGTGGAATGTACCAGACTTCAGTATAATCCCATGTTTAAGTGACATAATAGCCAGTGGGATGTGGAAGGCTAAAGAGCCTGCCTGGGTTTTTGAACTGCACTTCACCAGAAGGCATGTCTCAAACACATGTTGGCAATGAAATAAACTTCATCCATCTGAATGTTTACATGGTGTTGGAGAGCAGAATGGAGTGTACATCTGTTCCTTGTTCTGGGGGTTAGCAGCTCAAATAAACAGCACACTCCCATACTGTTTTGAAACCTCGCTCAAAATATTCAACTTTCGCATTTCAGCAATCGTGTCCATGAGCAGGGAGCGAATGTTTGTGTTTGAAATAAAAGAGTCACGCAGGTGCTAGAAATGTGGACCTTATGAAGCAGTTTGAGAAAAAAAAAAAAAAAATGTATTCGCAGATTGTGGTGATTGATTGCCTTGTGCTTTTGTGTGATAAACACATGGCAGAGCATCCAGCTGCTTGTACAGCCTTTATGTCTTGTCATCAGCTAGATAACCTAATCCTGTCCTGTCTTCAGCATGCTAATCTAATACAGCTCTCGTCTGTTTCAGCACTTAGTCTCAGGATTGCTAAAAGTTGCTCATCCACACTGAAGCTTCTGAAAACGCTTACATACCTGTACTGACCTGTGTCATTTCTTCCTAACATTTATTTTACATTTATTCCGGCTCTTTGAAATGTTGGGGCATTGACTAAAAATGTTTTTTTTTTTAAATAACAGTTTTCACAGTCTACACTGCGACACAAAAAAGGAATTTTCAATTGTATCTACTTTGGATATATCCACATGTCTCAGTGTAAATGATTTCAAAATGGAGTGAAAACACATTTATTTTCAAAAGAAAATGCATTAGTGTGGACATGACCTCAAGTGATTCTAATTAAAACCAGATAAAGGTCAACTGCTGCTGTAGTATTTGAATGCTTGGGGTTGCATTCTACTAAGAGCCATGGTCCACAAAGTGCTGCCGAAGAAAGTGCAAGCCTTAATTGTTAAAAAGAGAGGGATATAAAAAAAAAATTGAAAGCTCTAAATGTACCATTGAACAGAAGACATTCACTACAAAGAAGAATTTGCAAGACAATCTGAATTGCCTAAGATTCATTCAGTCACCCCAAACCATGTGGGTAAATGTGTTCTTGTGACATGAGACAAATGTTAACTACACTATAAGGAACTTGAACATTTTGAAAAAAAAAAAGAAAGTGAAATACAATTCAATTGTCTAGAGGTATGAAGTTATCTGAGAATTGCACTAAAGATGTAGCAAGTCGGACATTTTTTTCTGCAACCTGCAATTTCATAAGGGTGTGTATACTTTTTATATCCACTGTATACTATGACCTTCAGTACAGTAGCTAAACTCTTCAATATATATGCACATCTGTATGGTCTTTTTAAAGCTGTGTTCAATTGCCATAGCCAAATTCTTCAGTATCCACAGCCTTCAGTGTCCATGTTTTTCAGTAGGCATGTTCTTCTTTAGCCATGCTCTTTAGTATCTAGACTTTTGTGTAAGACATGCTTTTTGGTTGCCACAGCCACACTGTTCAGTACCCATTATCCTTAGTGGCCACACATTTCATTAGCCATACTTTTCAGTTGCTATCATTAATCCTTTATTATCCACTCTCATCAGTAACCATATGCTTTGCTATCCACTCTCTTCAGTAGCCACTCTCCTCAGTATCCACTCTCGTCAGTAGCCACTCTCTTCAGTAGCCACTCTCCTCAGTATCCACTCTCTTCAGTATACACTCTCTTCAGTAGACACTTTTTTCAGTAGCCTTGCTCATCTTAGCCACTCTCATCAGTTGCCACTCTCTCTTCAGTAGCCACTCTTAAGAAGCTATTTTTTTCAGTAGCCACTCGCTTCGGTATCGATGATCTTCAGTAGCCATACTTTTCAGTAGCCACTCTCTTCAGTATCCATGCTTTTCAGTAGCCAATCTTTTCAGAAGCCACTCTCCTAAGTATTTATGCTTTTCAGTAGCCACTCTCTTTAGTATCCATGCTCTTTAGCAGCCAATCTTTTCAGCAGCCACTCCCTTCAGTATTCATGCTCTTAAGTAGCCAATATCTTCAGTATCCATTCTCTTCAGTAGCCAATCTTTCCAGCAGCCACTCTGTTCAGTATTTATGCTCTTCATCAGCCACTCTCTTCAATATACATGCTTTTTAGGGGCATGTATATTTCTTCAGTATTCATGCTCTACAATAGCCATGCATTTCAGTAGCCAATCTCTTCAGTTGCCATGCTCATCAGCACCCACACTTTAAATGAGACTTGGCCAATATCTTTGCACTCCACAGTGCCTAAGTAAAAGGCAGTTAAAAGCAGGGATTTTACTCTATTTTTAGCAAATTACAAATCAGCTGCAGAGTCCATTAAGTTTAATTGATAATTTTTCAAGATCCTCAAGTCATAGACTTTGTTTACTTAATCGAACAAAGTTTTTGGAGAACCTTACCATGTGAGTCTGGACAATGCTTCTAAACTTAACTTACTCTTGCCTCCATGTTCTAAACAAATTCTCATGGACAATTACTTAGCAATAGTGACCTCAATTAGTGATATTTTGAAGCTTTTATAATTGTTTACAGTAAAATAGAGCCAAAAAAATATGCAATTAATTTTATGTTTTTGAATTTCGCTCTCAAATGGCCATGTTTTATTTTATTTTTTTTAATTAACCTTTTGCCTTTAAGGACCTTTAAAAAGAACCCATACCTTTTTTTATTTTTCCACTCCAAAACCAGATGCCACAATTAGTGACCAATTCTCTTTAATACAGTCTCATCAGTATGCTATTGTGCACCTATCCACTCCAAGATATTAAATACATATCATACAATCAGTCCACCTTGACAAACTCTACCTCACAATGAACTTTGGAATCTTTCAGGAAAACGTTTATTAGACAAATGTATGAGATCCAATCAAGAAAATATGTAAATATTTGGATGGAATTCACCTGTAACTAGCACCAAGGTTTTAACTTTGGCTCTGCAGTGTGTTCCAAGAAGTCTGTTTTTCCTCTCCCAGCTCTTACAATCTGCCGTGGCATCAACCCACACTGCTGGTATGACTGACATCTGAGATAAGAGCATTTGTTTAACAGTGTGAAAATGTTGAGGTTTACTTTACCTGAATGCTACTAGATACGGATTTCAATTCTTTTTGTCTTTTTTGCTTTTTCCATTGGATGGAAAAGGAATATCTTTGGAGGTCTAACCTCCAGTTAGCTTTCTTTGACACTTTATATAGCAAATGCATTGAACAAGACTGTGTGTGTGTGTGTGTGTGTGTGTGTGTGTGTGTGTGTGTGTGTGTGTGTGTGTGTGTGTGTGTGTGTGTGTGTGTGTGTGTGTGTGTGTGTAAAACCCAAATTCCCACCAGAAAGTGCAACCTTCAAACATGGCTGCTGTGGACTCTAACTCCCCAGAATACACACACACACACACACACACACACACACACACACACACACACACACACACACACACACACACACACACACACACACACACACTCTTTTTCTGCTCTTACTTTTCTGCTTTCTGATTAAACACAAGTTTGCTTAATTAAATGTACAAACACACACACACACACACACACAAATACAAACACTATTTAAAGGACTTTCATTCAGAAAACAGCGTAATCACCCATTGAGACCCAATGCGACTATTGCCAAGCCATCATGAGTTGTTGCTGGACTGTTTTTCTGTCCCTGGATTTGAACTTGTTTGCTCTAATCTAGTCTGATTGTGAATCGACTGAACTCTGATCATTTTTGACCAAATTCTGGATGACTATTTTGTTTATTTGCTATCTCTCTTGTGTTTGCACCTGTTTAGCATTCTTTACTGAGCAGTACAAATTGCCATAAAATATGTTGTTTCCTCCTTAGAGATGGATATGGGTGTTGAAGCAGTTTCTGAAACTGACATGAGAGAAAAAACAAGACATACAATTTTCCTTCTATCATGGTTTTATCTAAGATCAGTACATTCTACAACCCCAATTCCAAAAATGTTGGCACACTGTGTAAGATGTATATAACAACAGAATTCATTCATTCATTCATTTTCTCCCGCTTATCCGTAATTTGGGTCGCGGGGGCAGCAGTCTAAGCAGGCCCCCGCCTTCAACTGCTGCCCAATCCTCACAGCACCGTCCCTTACGGTCCCTCCTGCAGGTGGTGAGCCCACGGGAAGCAACAGAATTCAATGATTTGCAAATCTCATACACTTATTTTATTCATTATAGTATAAAATACATTATTTCAAAAGTTTAAATTGAGGAAATGTACCATTTTAAGGGGGTAAAAATAAGGTAATTTTGAATTTGATGGGTGCAGTATGTTTAACAAAAGGGTATATAGGGTATATTAGAGAGGCAGAGTCTCTCTGAAATAAAGCTGGGCAGACTTATCAATCTGTGGAAGACTTTTGTCTACAAATTGTAAAACAGTTTCAGGATAATCTCAAAATCAAATTTCAAATCAGTTGAATGTCTCTTTATTAACAGTACATAATATCATCAAAAATGTCAATTAATCTGGAGAAATCTCTGTGCACAAAGGATAAGGGTGAAAATCAATATTAGATGCCCATGATGTTCGGGCCCTCAGGCGGCACTGAACATCTGGCTTATCAGTGCTCATTTCAAAGAGTCACATCTCTGGTATGGAAGTGCATTAGTGCCTGTGAAATCGGCTCCATCCTGTGCTGAATGATATATCTTTTTTTCAGGGAAGGTCTTGCATATTTGCATACTAAACTGCATACTAAATTTATATTTATATTTAAATTTATCAACAGCATGGCTTTGTAGTCAAAGTGTCCATGTGCTGAACTGCAGCTTGCAGTCTAGACCTTTCACCACACATTTGATGCATTATAAAATAAAACATTCAACGAAGGACACCCAGAAGTGTTAAGCACCTAAAATCCTGTACCAGACACACATGGGACAGCATTCTGCTCCAATAACTTCAGCAACTGATCTCCTCTGTTTCCAGATGTATACAGACAGAAGATGTGATGCTACACAGTGGTAAACATTCCCTGACACATTTTTTTTTTTTTTTTGATACCCGTTGCAGCCATCAAATTTAAAATGATCTTATTTCTTCCTTTAAATTGTATATATTCTCCATTTAAACATTTGATGTGCTTTTTTTGGTTTTACTGCAAATAGAATATACATTTATGAGATTTACAAAACATTGCATTCTGATTTTATTTACATTTAACATAGTGTTCCATTTTTTTTATTATGTTATAGTAGCATATAATAACATTTGTGTTGAAGAACATTTACTGAAAAATACACAAGGAATGGAAACATGCAAAAAATAATAACTATTTAATAAACAAATAAATAGGTAAAGAAATAAATATGCAAACCCATAATGGTGAAAACACTGCATTTCAAATATATATTATGTAATATTTAAAAGTTACTCTGAGATGAATGCATTGGCATTGCTTTTATACTAACAGTGAATGGAAATATTTAAATATCCTTGTCAGGGTCACAGGAATACACTCTGTATGAGAGGTCATTCCATTGAACTAAATCATGAATCTGTTGCCATGTAAATCCTTCACTTTTGTATAGCATAATAAATGTAGTCATGGATGTTTCTGATAGCCATGTTTTCATCCATAGAGGAATACATATTTAAAGTAACAAAATATCAAATTAAACCTAAGTGTCAATAGTTGTTTTGGGTATTGAGACACCGGACTTTTCTGTCTATATGTGGCTCTACTGAAATTGTTGTCACAAAGGCACACAATTGTAAAATATGTATTTAGATGTACTGTACTATCATGAAGTTTTGCCTTCATTAGAACTGGGAGACCCAAATCTGTTCCAGTATATCAATGCTCCTGTGCACAATTCCAGCTTCATGAAGATATACTTTACATGGGTTGGAGTTAAAGATCTCCTGCTATAGAGCTCCAACCTCAAACCAATTAAACACCTTTAAAATAAATGTGAACACTTACTGATCCCCATTGGCTCCTCAACTCACCTACATCAGTACTTGACTTTACTAACCCCCTTGTGTCTTAATGACCACAAACCTCCACATGCAAACTACACAATTTATTTGAACATCTTCCCAGAAGAGTGGAGGTTATTATAACAGCAAATGGGAATGAGATGTTTAAAAAGCACATACAAATATTCTATACTATGTACTACATGTGCTGTCCCTCTAATAAGCTTATTTCAATCCTGTCCATCTTCGTTACTCCCAGTGAAAACGTCAACATCTTCAGCTCTGCTACCTCCAGCTCCTCCACAGTCCTATAAACTTTCCCTTTTACTCTTGCAGATACTCTTCTATCACAAATCACTCCTGCTACAACTCTTCTCCACCCACTCCACCCTGCCTGCACTCTTTTTTTCACTTCTCTAACACACTCTCCATTACTTTGCACTGTTGACCCCAGGTAACTGAACCCCTCCACCTTCTCCACCTCTTCTCCCTGCAACCGCATCACTCCACTGCCCTCCCTCTCATTCACACTTATGTACTCTGTGTTACTTCTCCTGACTTTCATCCCTCTTCTCTCCAGTGCATAACTCCACATTTCCAGCCTCTTCTCAACCTGCTCCCTACGTTTACCACAAATAACAGGAAAGGGCTTAGAGCCGATCCTTGATGCAATCCAACCTCCACCTTAAACCAGTCTGTCATTCCTAAAAACAGTGTCTTGTAATAGCTATTAAGAGCAGATGTTTTAATAAGTGATTTTAAAAATAAAAAGTTCAACATTTTGCAGAAACAGCAAGAACATTTTAAAAGAAATAAATGATGGAAAACTCCTGACTCTAACCTACTGCAACACTGTTAGCCTTATATGCACAATTTGTTTTACAAGTAGTGAATACGTTTTTGGACTCATGATCATTTTAATAAATATCAATCAGTGTTTGACTCATTAATATACTTTTATTAATAGATTGTTGTGCTTAAAGAAACAGAGTCTTTTCACTCTTTTCACACTGAGTTGATTGAGCAAAGAATCTCGACAACAAACTATTATATTTGTATATAGTTATATTTGTAGCCATAATAAATCATGGTTCTTTGGATACTTAAGTACATTTAATTGCAAATACTTTTGTACTTTTACTTAACCTTCCTCTTGTGTTAGGGTCGGCACCGACCCGTTTTTAGGTTTAAATGCACAGAAGTACCAGATAAATTTGTTTATTGCATCAAGGTTTTTTTACTTTGTCAGGAACCTCTATTTAAACAAAATAAAACAAAAAAAAATATCTTTAACTAAATTATAAATTTCCTTAATTAAAATTATGACCTTTGTGGTGTTAGGGTCGGTTTCAACCCAGTTATAATATAACATTTTAAAACAATAATTAGTGCTAAATCTAAAATCATAAACACACTGTCAGCTCACTAACACAGTCCACCAACAACTCACTGACAGTCAGCTCCTCTCCGAACCCTGTAAGCTTTACTTAGGGGCTTCTCTCTTTGCCTGTTTGTCGCCTTCCCTGAACAAGCAAAACAAACCAACAAAAATGGACATGTAAGACATGCATAAGACCAATTCAGTTTAGAGTTGGTGACTTGCAGAGTGCATGTATCCAGTTTGCAGCATGCAAAAAATAAGAAGATTGAGATCATCTCTTTGCTGAAAATGAGACAGAGGACACAGCACAGCATCGCGATACAGATGAACCAGGAGACACAGACACATCTGATAAGTCTAATGAAGAGGTCGCTGGTGCTGAAGCTGCTTCTGCTCCTTCTGAAACATTAAAATCCAAAAGTGGTAACATCTGTTGGACCTCAGTACCTCCTGAATTAGTTAGCAATTGTCATCAAAATGACCCCTGGGATCACTAGGTTTGCTGTGATGAGAGTAAGTGCCATCAAGACTCCACTTTCTTCAAAATTTGCTTTTCCAGACAACACCACCATTGTTTTTTTATTGTCCAAAAAAGTATGTGTGTGTGTGTGTTTGTGTGTGTGTGTGTGTGTGGGGGGGGGGTTGGGGGGGGGGGGTGTTGGTACTTATGTCCACAATTCACAAAGATGCAGATGTGTCATCAGGAAGTGAGACAAAGCCCATACTTATCCTGGACTATAATAAAAACAAAGGAGGAGTGGACAACCTGGATAAGCTGACTGTCACCTACACTTGCCAGCAAATGACCAGGAGATGGCCAGTGGTTGTGTTTTATAACATCCTAGATGTGTCTGCATACAATGCATTTGTGTTGTGGCACCACATCCAGCTAGGGTGGACCTCAACCAAAAAAAACAAGCAAAGAATGTTTCTTGAGGAGCTAGGAAGTTCCTTAGTCAAGACACCCATTGAGCGAAGCTGAGACCCAGCCATGGTTAGACAGCTGCAGAGTTCACCTAACACTCTATCCATGCCATCAGCAACTCAAGGAGCATCAGTACCAGCATCCTTCTCAGCCAGGCCTGCCTCAACATCAACCAGCACAGCAACAGCCACAACCCCACTGAAGCCACCTGATTCTAAAAGAAAGAGGTGTCAGGTCTGCCCTAGCAATAAGAACAGAAAGACAAACATATTGTGCTTCTACTGAAAAAAATCTCCGCAAGCTTTTGCCACACATGCATCTAAACACACACATACACGTATGTTTTTGCAAACAAAGACTTTTTGGGGGGGCTAGATCTTGATTTGCTTGATTGGTTGTTGTTTGTTTGACTGCAAATCTATATATTTTTATTATTACTAGTTCTAATTTTAATTAAGTATTTCTATTAAAGCTCTATTTAAAAAAATAAATAAATAATAAAAAAAATTGCCTTTTTTTTGGATTAAAAATATATGGGTCAAAATTTACCTGAACACCATAGATGTTACTATAGTTAATAATATTAATGTTTTTATCTTTTTTTATTTAGAGATGTTTTCTAATACCCCTCAGTAATAGTCAGGCAACATAACAATCTTTAATTTATTTATATTATTCTCTTGAGGTTCATTTTACACTTTTTTAAATTGAAAACGAGAGGTATGCTATCAAATGAAAGGCACAGGGGGCCACACCAAAAATATTAAAAGCAATATTTTCATGGGTAAGGAAACCTAACAAGGTAACCAAGAGGTAGGAAACAGATTGGATGATAAATAATAGTTTAGAGGGTATTTTATGACCGTTTTAAGACACGGGTCAAAACCGACCCGTTAACATAAGAGATAGTAACAGAAAGCTAACATAAGACGAAGGTTAGGTGAAATATTAAAAGAGAGCACTTTTACATTTACTGGAGTAATATTTTATCTTTACTTTTACTCAAGAACATGGTTTGTGTTTTTTATCCACCACTGTCTCAGAGAATGTATTATAAGTTACATCCCCATTGTGGGTGCAAAAAATACTGCAATCCTAAAAAAATGGAGGAAGAAGAAATTGTGATAAGTATTGAGTGATCAGGAAGTGAACTTTCTTAGAATGTTAATACATAATTCTTGAATATTAAGATCATTAATGTGTGTAAGTTATAATTAATGTATTGTCTGTGTATATCCACTTATCAGGACTGAACTGTCTAAACATGGCAGCTTTCTCGAGTTGTGACAGAATGGCAAGGTTTAAATCAGAGCCTCTGAGAGATTCTGCAAGCAGCATGATTTGGCTGGGTCCTTGTGTGCGTATGGTATTTATCATCATGTGTATAAATGTGTGTGTGTGTGTGAGTGTGTGCTGTTGTTGTCCTGGATGATATCATTGCGTGCACCCTGCTGTGTGGGTGAGTGATGAGGCGAGTTTGAAAATGCATTTCTCACAGTGTGAGTGTTCAGCCTCAGCCTGCTGCGTGTTAGCGAGCTGCAGCAGTGTGTGGAAAGCCTGCAGGGAATAAATGGACGATGGCCGAGGGACTAAATGTACACACACAATTTTTCTTGCACATTTCAGCACGAGTAGGTTTATGCGAACGCATTCAAATTTGATAATAATAATAATTATAATAATAATAATAAAAAAATCTCTCATTTCTTGATATCATCATCAGTGGGCTTACAGTGGGAAAATAATCAATAAAACAATCCATGTTCTTTTTTGTATGTATGCAACAAACTAGGCCATTTAACAGTATGAAGATTTACTTTATGTCCATTTAAAAATTAACCTCACTGCATCCGGACAGTTTATTTCCCCTTCAGGAACTCGAGCCTCTGGAACTATTCTGCTTTGTCCAGGCTCTGAATCACGTGTATAATCCGTCTTATAAAAAGCGTGGCATCAACAGCAGGGTGCCGTCATGATCAGGAAGCTATAAAATCACATGGGGTGAAGCACAGGGTGGTGCTAGCTTCTGTTTGTTCGGGAAGCGCTCTATGTGTGTTAGTATTCCATGATAAGTGTTAATGCCTGCGTGTTGCTTGCTTGGGAGTTCCTCGTGGTTCCCGCACTGCTTTTGCTGAGCATAAGCATTCAGCATTTGTGGTACCAGCTCCAGTGAGTGCCCTCTTCTGTTTTTACCGGGTACCGTAGTGGACCACAGGAGGACACTAGAGCTGCACCAGGGCCTAGCTACGGCTCTAGGCTCACCAGAGGTTAGTCTCAAGAGACTGATTCCCCTCAAGAGACTATCTGGCCGCCTGGGATGCTTAGCCAGGCGTGTTTCGGTGGGTCCTGCGTGGGACAGAAGCTATATAAATCAGTTTGGTTCTCATCTGCCCTAGTTCAATGGGGTAGAGCCTTCTCTGGTCATGGAACAAGAAGTAGATAATCTCCTGAGGAAGGAGGCCATCAAGGTGGTTCCTCCATCAGACAGGGAGTCTGGGTTCTACAGCCGGTACTTCATAGTTCCAAAAATTTACAGGAGGTTGCGTCCTATACTAAATATACATCAGCTGAATCACTCACTATTAAGACTCAGGTTCAAGATATTAACCCTGAATCAGGTCGTGTCCCAAATCAGATTCACGGACTAGTTTGTCATTATAGGCTTGAAGAATGCATACTTCTATGAATCCACCCTTCCATCTCACAGGCAGTTCCTGAGGTTTGCATTTAGAGCAGAAACTTTCCAATATCGGGTCCTTCTGTTCAGTATTGCCCTCTCAGCCCTCACCTTCACAAAGTGTTTGGGACGACAGGACGTCTGCATTGTAAACTACTAACTGTTGAACAAAGCTAGAGGAGGACTGAGGAGCCAGGAGTGGCACTGCGGCCTAGGTTATAGAACTGCACAAAGGTCAGCGGGGTGGACCAAATCGCAGCGGTATATATGTCTTGGACGGGAACTCCAGAGGACCAAGATTTTAAGGCAGCCACACTCCAGGTGGAGTGAGCTCTGACCCCAAAGGGAGTGGGAAAACCAGAAGACTCAAAAGAAAATGTGATAGCATCAACAAAACACCTGTTTAGAGTCTGCTTATTAACAGGGAGGCCTCTCTTGGGAAGAACGTAGCAGATGAGCAGCTAATCAGTCTTTCTCCAAGGACCCGTCAGGGGCAACTTGGGGATGTAACCCGTAAACTCCAGGAAGGAGTGGCCCACAGAAAGAGCCTGCAGGTCCCCTACTCTCTTGATAAAGCAGATGGCGAACAAAAACACGGTTTTGATTGGAAGGTGCCTCCAAGATGCCTCGACTAGAGGCTCGAAGGGGTTCTCAGACAGAGCCCCCAAAACGAAGGCCAGGTCCCATCCAGGCACTCTAGGTCGTACCGGGGGCCTCAGCCTCTAGGTGCCACGGAGAAAATGCGTTACCATAGAGTCTCTGCCCAAAGATTGACCAGTCACAGGGGCATGAAACGCCTTGTTGTGCTCACACCACAAGCAGAACAGATGCCACCTGGCAGCATACGGCCTCCTAATGGAGGGAGCTCTGAAGTGGTCTCTACTAACTCGGTGGAGAGACCAGAACCTTGGAGCTGTGCCCCCTCATGAGCCACAGCCTTCACAGCTCCGGACGGGGTGAAATATGGCACCCCCAAGCTGGGAAAGGAGATCCCTCTTTAGAGAAATCTCCCATGGAGGGCGCTCGAGGAGAGCTTGTTTGCTTGGCCACCTTGGAGCTACCAGAAGAAGATGGACTCCAGTCGGTGAACTCTCTCCAGAACTTGTTGAAGCAGTGCGATGGGGGGAAAGGCATACACGCCTGAGCAATGGCATCCAGCCCCAGTAGGGCTGGAGGAGTAAGGGAGAACCAGAGGGGACAGTGAACAGATCCACCTGGGCTCTTCCAAATTTTCCTAAACCTGCTTCACCATATAATGGTGGAGCTGCCATTCCCCGAGTCTCAACCCCTGCCTTAACAGGGTGTCTGCTGCCTCGTTCAACCGGCCCAAGATGTAAATCGCTCTCAAAGAGAAGAGTTTTCCCTGGGCCCAAAGGAGGATCAGGTGAGCCAGACTTCACGGTGACCGCAAACGCAGACCTCCTTAATGATTGATGTAGGAGACCACTGCTGTATTGTCCGTATGGACCAACACGTAGTGACCTCTAAGGTGTGAGAAGAAACAGCATCTTTTGGCAGTTGATGTGCCAGCGTAGATGGGGCCCTTCCCACAGATTTTCGGGCAGAGAGACCATTCATGATCACTCCCCACCCTGTGAGGGACGCATCCGCCGTTAGGGTTAAGCGATGACCAGCATGGGGCCTAGAGATAGGAACCAGGGATCTCTCCAAACATCTAAGGCACGTACGTATCGCCATGTGACCTTGAATGTGCGGAGGGAGTTGCCCCTTCTGAGCCGCCACTAAAGGGGTCTCATGTACAGCAGGCTAAGTGGAATCACACTGGACACAGCTACCAAAAGCCCTATCAGTTTTTGGAACTGCTTGACAGTGAGAGGTGTATAGATGGCCACGATGCAGGCAGGGGAAAGCTGCATGTGCAAAGTAGTCAAATCCATATGACACCAAGACTGGTGGTTCTTTGTAATGCAGAAAGCACACTCCTCCCGGCGTTCAGCCGAAACCTCAATGCCTTCATGTGGGCGAGAGCCAACTGCTCTGATTGAGCTAGGATCAACCAATCGTCGATGTAGTTGAGGATGCGGATGCCCCATAGACCTCAGGGGAACCAGAGCTGCATTTACAAATTTTTTTAAGGTACAGGGTGAAAGGGCAAGGCCAAACGGAAGAACCCGGTATTAGTAAGCTGCGGCCCCCAAAAGCAAACATCAGGAACTTCCTGTGAGAAGGTAGGATGGATACATGAAAGTACGCATCCTTTAAATCTACTGTAACAAACCAGTCCTCGGATCTCATTTGAAGCACGACCTGTTTGAAGGTCAGCACCTTAAACCTGAGTCTCACGAGAGAGCGGTTCAGCTGACATAGATCAAAGATAGGACACAACCATCTGTCCTTTTTCAGGAACTATGAAGTACCGGCTGTAGAACCCGGACTCTTGTTTTGATGGAGGGACCACCTTGATGGCCTTCTTCCTCAGGAGAGTGTTTATTTCCTGCTTCATGACCAGAGCTTGCTGGCCTCTCACCAGGGTGGAAAGAACCCCTTGAAAACGGGGGTCAAAGGAGACCCGAACTGAATCGAGTGGCCTCGCTCTATAGTGTGCAGGACCCACTGAGACACATCTGGAAGAGCTTTCCAAGCTGCCAGTAAGTGCCTTAGGGGTATTAGTCTCTTAAGACTGACCTCCGGTGTGCCTAGAGCCAGGGCAGTGCCCTGAAATGGGGTGGTGAGATGTCCTGGATCACAACTATGTCGGGTGGAGACCAAGGAGAGAGCTTACTGGAGCTGGTCATGCCCTGAAGCACTGAGGGTTTTCGGACCAGATTTCTGAGGGGACCGAAACAGGGCGGGCACTGGATAGAGCAGTGTGGCACGCTCCTTCATGGCTGAATAAAAAAAAAAGACCTGTGTCAGGATTTTTCGTCGAGGCCTTCCTGTTGAAGATGACAGTCCTCAGATCTGTCACCTCACGAGGCTTTGACACCGAGTGCAGCGCTGGATCCCTAACATGGGGGGGGAGGGCAAGTCGCGATGTTGCATCTCTGCACCTCCTAGTGGGAGGTGGAGGGTTGAGTTTGGGGCTGTGCTCGCCGAGCAGCCTTATGTAAGTGGCATGGGTGGTATCGCTAGAACGCCACCGCCTGTTTCTTATTCTTATCTGCAGAATGTGCAATATTAATTTTTTTTACTTTCAATACTATTAAAAATAAACATTATTATATATATATATATATATATACACACAAACTGGCGATCAAAATTTTAGAACAATTTATAAACAATTAAACAATTCTGAAATAATTGTCATCTTCTCTGCTTAACAGTTAAGGGAGTTTTTGTCCTGTCTATACCATGCTACCAGAACACCTTTTCCACAAAATAACTAAGGCATTTCCAAAAAAAAACACACTGATCCAGAAAACACACTGATCAAAATTAGAGAACACTTTCCGATACCTCCCAGTTATTGGTGTTAATCTGGTACCTGGTGCTAATTTCCTTGATCTGTCAACCCCTATTTAACTGGCAGCCTACCTTCTAGTTTCCCTGACTCTGCAAGATGGTGGGGCGTTCTAAAGTGACTGAAAGCCTCCGGCAGCAGGTTGTCCAGATGAAGGCTAAAGGGATGACCCTATCAGCCATAGCAAGACAAGTTGGTCGTTTCAAATCTGTGATTTCAAGAATATTGAATCTTTACAACATCACAAACTCATTCAAGTCCGCTAAGAAGGCTGGTCGTCCACGGAAGACAAATACAAGAGAGGACAGAATACTGCGGAGGATCTCAGTGGGCAATCGTTTCCACACTGCAGCTGGAATTGCTCACCAGTAAAGCGCTGAACAGGGTAAGAACCTGTCTCGTCATACAGTGTCTCGACGTTTAAAAGCACTTGGACTAAAAGCCCACTCTGCAAAAAGAATCAAAAGGCTAGATCAAGCTTTGCTGAGGAGCATGTTGTGTGGACAGAGGAGAACTGGTCCAAAGTTCACTTCAGTGATAAAAGCAAGTTAAATTTATTTGGGTCCGATGGGAAACATTATGTTCGGCGACAAACTGGAGAAAGACTAAACCCAAAGTGTGTAAAGAAGTCAGTGAAAAGTGGAGGAGGAAGTGTCATGGTTTGGGGCATGTTTTCTGCAGCAGGAGTTGGGCCTCTTATACAGCTACATGGCAGAGTGAATGCAAATGTTTATCAAAACCTTCTTCAACAACATATGGTTCCTTCCCTGCATTCATCACTCAATCAGAACGCAGTGTTCATGCAGGACAACGCTCCATGTCACACAGCAAAATGGGTAAACAGTTCCTTGAAACTGAAAACATTGAAATAATGACATGGCCTGCCCAAAGTCCTGATCTCAACCCAATAGAGAACCTCTGGAAAATCCTTGGTGACAAAGTTATGGCCAAGAAACCCACTACAGTCACCGAACTGTGGAGGAAACTGGAAGAAGAGTGGACCAAAATCACACCAGAGCAGTGTGAGAGACTAGTGCTGTCCTGTGGCCGCAGATGTGCTGAAGTCATTCAGAGCAGAGGCCTGTACACTTCCTACTAATTGCTGACTGTTGTAACCTTCATAAAATTTTGTTGTAATCTTTTTCCATGCTACAGTCATTGTTGTTCTCTAATTTTGATCAGTGTGTTTTCTGGAAAATAATGTTTTTTTTTTTTTTTAATGCCTTAGTTATTTTGTGGAAAAGGTGTTCTGGTAGCATGGTATAGACAGGACAAAAACTCCTTCAACTGTTGAGCAGTGAAGATGACATTATTTCAGAATTGTTCAATTGTTTATAAATTGTTCTCTAATTTTGATCGCCAGTGTGTGTATATATATATATATATATATATATATATATATATATATATATATATATATATATATATATATATATATATATATATATATATATATATATAGGGGGGGAGTGGTGGCTCCAGCGGTTAAGGCGCTGGGTTGCCGATCGGAAGGTCTGGGGTTCAAGCCCCGGTATCGCCAAGCTGCCACTCTTGGGCCCTTGAGCAAGGCCCTTAACCCTCTATGCTCCGGGGGTCCCTTACGAGGGAAATATCAAGGTCCGTGACGTCGGAGTGACGTGGGGCCGCCTTCCCGTGGGCTCACCACCTGCAGGAGGGACCGTAAGGGACGGTGCTGTGAGGATTGGGCAGCAGTCGAAGGCGGGGGCCTGCTTAGACTGCTGCCCCCGCGACCCGAATTACGGATAAGCGGGAGAAAATGAATGAATGAATGAATGAATGAATATATATATATATATATATATATATATATATATATATATATATAATGCAGAATTCCAGTGTTCATTTACCAATGCAAATAGCAATAAGCTTGAAGAGGCCGAACTTCTAAGTTCCCATCCCAGTACCACCCAGTACTTGAGTACTTGAGACTCTTGTCCCTCAACTGCGACTGCTATATGCCATAAATGTAAACGTGTTTATGTTACCTGTTACCTTGGTGTTTTTTACAATTTCCAAGTCTTTTCTGAAGATAAATGAGTGAACAAAATAAAAAAAAAATAATTAATTATCTTAATTAAATCTCCAAACTCCCAAGCAAATCCTCTTCCTTTTTTCTTTTAAACTGCATTTATTTTGTCTCTTCACCGCCCACAGCACCTCATTGTCAGTCATTTCTTCTGCTTCACATCATTGGACTGTGGCTTTCTCTCGCCTCCTTTGTTTCATTAGTGTCCTCCTTGCTTCCTGACTCATGGTGCGCATCGTCGGCATACCCGCTGAATGAATTTAATCAGTCCTTCCTTTGATTAATGCCTCGCCGGCCTCCAAAAAGGTTAGGCGTTATTAGTAATCAAGCAGAACTCCAGTAAACAGCAATATCTCAGCCGTTGGCCCACAGGAAGCCCTGTGCACAGATTAGCACAGTGAGGAGAAAGGAAAGAGGAGTGAAAAAAAAAATCACGATCTCCGGTGAGAGCTTGATGTAGCTCATTTGTTGCTGTGAAAGGAACATGGCGCAGTGGATGTTTATTTCATTTGTCAAGCTGCCCACATTGTGTGTGTGGAGGCTCCTGTTGCGAGTGAAGCGAAAGGACTGGCAGTTTAATTCAAAGTGGCACGAGAAAAGCAAGATTTCCAATACGATATGATCAACGCATATTAATAAGCATCATTGCTTGCATTAGAGACATATTCCTGATCATTTCACTGTCAAAACTGAAATCTGACTAATATGCAAAACACAAGATTTTGAGTGGATCCAGATGGATAGATAAAACAATGTAATGTTTTACAGCCATTGGCTGAACAGACAGGCAGATCAATAAAAGAACAGACAGACAGACAGACAGACAGACAGACAGACAGACAGACAGACAGACAGACAGACAGACAGACAGATAGATAGATAGATAGATAGATAGATAGATAGATAGATAGATAGATAGATAGATAATTTTTTCAACTCAGAAGGAAATTCACTATAAATAAGCAGTGTGAGTAGTGTAAGTTCTCCCGCGTAACACTTTGCAATGCCCTTTAAAGCTTTCAGAAAGACAAACCCGTCACCATGTGAACTTATTTGTCTTCCTTTGGAATCTTAGCAATGTTTATATGTCAGTGAGGTCTGGGGCCTGGTGCCATGCCCTTGTATTGACATTTACTGAGCTACAACTCATGAAACATTAAATGAGAAGAGTTAGTCAGGAGCGATGTTTTCGTTCTATCCACATGAGGCACACTGGCTTGTGCAGTGCTGGTGAATGAAGATGACAGAAATCCAATAGTTTTTAAAACTGGTTGTTGTCACTGCTGTGATTTTGATATAAACATATTCCCATAGGAGGGTTTTGTTGCAAATTGTAATTCATAAAAGTGGGCAAACATTTTTTGGGAAGACACTTTAGTAAGGTTGTATGTGATAAAGGACAGGGCAAGCTGAACTTCAATTAGCAGCTGTAAACAGGCTCTTTATTAAATAAAAATTTTCACTTTATTAAATTTCATTTTAAAAAACTTTCTTTTGGCTTCTCCCATTAGGGGTCGCCACAGCGGATCATCCGTATTCGTGATCCGCATGTTTGATTTGGCACGTTTTTACGCTGGAAGCCCTTCCTAATGCAACCCTCCCCATTTATCCGGGCTTGGGACCGGCACTAAGAGTGCATTGGCTTGTGCAACCCTAATGGCTGGGTTTGGTTCCCTGACCGGTAATAGAACGATTAACAATGAAAAAAATAATAATACGTCAACACAATTTTCAGTCAGTGATTACAAGGTGTACCTTGAGTTTCCAGGTCCATGCCCACATGGGAGGCATAGTAGAAGAACATCTCCCAGAGTAAATTCTTTCTTTCTCTGTTAGATGTTATTCAGTTGTGAACGCCAATTCTCAACAACTAGCAAAGCCTTCAAATATGGCCGTCACAGACTAAATATCCAAACACAGAGCACTGACAGCACAGGAGTCACTGTGCTGCAATGCATTGGCAAGCTCTGTCTTATGTTATAATATCTTTTTGTCCGAGAATATGTTTTAAATTATTTCCATTAGTCTATTGTTTTCATTTTATAGCATTCAGGCCGCACTGTGAGGAATGTGGGCTTTTTTTAAATAAACTCTATTGATTTAGTCACAGTTACACGAAAGTTCGGCCAAAAGACCAATTATAATTTAGCCATTTTTTCCCTGTAAATCCCCACTTAACCTGTAATGCACAGAAAAAACACACAAAAATACGTAACATTTTATGAGGTTATTATCGATGCTTCTACATGAGATGATGTATGTAAACAGTGCAGCTGTGGCTGCAGTGAAAGGAGATTTGTTGATTTGTGTTCATTGGATTTACTGCCTTATTAATGATATCTATTCTCACTGTGTGAATTTCCGGTCTGTGAAGCAGCTCTGGAATACTGCTTTTCTCATTAATATTGATGGTTTCTATGGGGGCGTGAGATTTGAACCACGGTAAAGCAGGTGATCATTTTACTCTGATATGAAATTTTATCAAAACCATGTGTCTGCTATTTTTACTGCCTGCTTCAATGTCTTTCCTGCCACTAAGACTGATTGACATCTCCACAGAGATGACACACAGCTGTGTGTGTGTTAGATGAATAGTCTGTGTAAACCCTATTATATAATCTATAAAATGTCGTTTTTAATCTCATTTTCTGCCACATCTGTTCATCGATTCATTGAACTGCATAACAAGCAATTATGTGAGCTCTCATGGGAAGCGAAGCGAGATTAACAAGGCCACTGTGTCAGATGAGGACATTATGCAATCTTTGTTTTTCTTACCATTTAAAGCCTGGTTTAAAAAAAATAAAATAAAATGTTCTCATAACAATAGTTTATACATTCTTCTTCTTTTGGCTGCTCCCTTCAGGGGTCGCTACAGCCTATCATCTGTCTCCATTCTACCTGTCCTTTACATCTGCCTCTTTTAAATTAACTACCTGCATGCCTTCACTCACCACATCCTCCTATGGCCTAAACCTCCTCCTCGGCCTTCCTCATTTCCTCCCTCCTGGTGGCTCCATCTTCAGCATTCTCCTACTGTTATATCACATGTACCTCCTCTGCACATGTCCAAACCATTTAAATTTTACAATAGTTTATACATGAAATGTAGATAATTCCTCGCCTTCTTTTTTTTCTTTTATTGCTAGAAAATCTAATTTCGGAAATTGTCGGTAGAAGTAGCAGCTTTCTGGCTTTCAGCGATGACCCTGAAATCAGCTCTCCCATCAGAACTGACCCGGGGAGATAATCCGTATCTCATTCAGCAATCAGGACTAGCTCACATAAACACTTAGCCGTGATGACAGGCTATGGCAGCTATTTGCATAATCATCTACTGCAAAGAACACCAAGCTCATCAGAAAAGACATCTCTCCTTATTCACACAGGCTGGTGTTTCATTATGCCAGGAGACATTAAAGGGTCTGCAACATAAATGTTATACTGAGATTTATGCATGGAAGGTCTCTCAGATTAGCTGTGCTAAACTGATTTTTTTATTATTAATACTTGGAATTCATATTAAAGCCTGGAAACACATTTGAAAATCTCAATCTGCTTTGTTGCACACAACCTGATTTTTACTTACTTGCATTTCAAACCTGCACACCTTTCTTAGCTGCATGGTACTTGATTTCCCCCCGAGTTACAATGGAGATGAGTTTCGATGACCCCATCATAACTTGAAAATAACATAAGTGGAGACCTGGCCTTGGCTAACACAGGAGTCTTGAAGAATGGTGATCAGTATGGGGTAGTATACAGTAATTTGTTAATAATATAGCACATTTAATACAAATAATTTAGCAAAACCAAGCAATTTACAGTATTGTAAATTGGGAGCGTGAACAAGTGCAGGTTCGCGAGCGGAGGGCGGAGCGTACGCTGCTACGTTTGCCTGCCACATGAAACTTGATATATTTTTACAATTTTGTCGTATCGCTATTATCAATCTAAGATAAAAAATCAAGGTCAAACCAATGAAACGCAGGGACCATCTGTAATTAATCCATTTTCTCTTTCTATTTGAAAATGGAGTAAACCTTTTCTAGTAGAAAAAAATTTCTACTTTATTTATTGTAAATGATATTGCATTGCTCCATTCTAGATGCATTATTTAATAGTTTATTCCTTAGAGAAAAAAGTTGAGCACATTGTGACAGTTGTGTAGGGATATTGAACAGATCCACTGCTCTCACTTCTCATTAGAGTAACTGAAGGATGTTTTGAGTTCATTATGTATATACTTCTTATGTCACAGTACCAGCTATGTACAATATTTATTAACACTGTGAGCCAATATAATGTTTTTTCAGCTGAAAGAGAAAAAAGAAAAATCTAACACATTCAAAATGATATTTTAAATGCTTTCAGTAATTAGAAAGTCATTAGAAATGTGACCTGCAGGTCTGATCCTGTATAAACAGCCGGCACTAAAAATAGAAAAGGCACTAAAGAACAAAACAGGAAGTAATACGATTGAACCTCATGCAAAACTCTTGCAACTACGTGTAACTGACACCTAGATTAAAAACTCGGGAACTGTGAGCTCTTTCGGATAATTGGATTAGTTAGTTTGTTGGGTTGTTTAAAATAATCCTTGAGTACCTGAAGTACCTAATTGAGTAAAATTATAGCTCTTGTTTCTCTACTTGAAATGGAATTGGACACCAACCGTGCCTTGAGTGATTGACTGTAATTTAACTAAGTGGGGAATTTTGGGGAACGCTGATTTTCCTCCTGACTAATTTGGTAAAATGAGTAAAAAGCCTAACAGAGCAGAAGAAGAATTTTAAGGTACAGCATTCTCCTGAGATCTGCAGTTGCATCTCGATTTGATGGAGTTCAGCTACAATTCCAGGAACATTGTATTGTATTTTGTGGAATCCAACATCTTTATTCTTTGTATTTGTATTTTTATTTCGATTTAGTTTTCAATTGTATTTGGCCACCTCAATATATACATAAAATGTATAGATGTATTTATTTTTCTTTCTTTTTTGTTCTCTGCCTGCGTTAGTTTATTCAAAATCTTAGCTACTTTGGTAAAGTAGTTTTACTAATCTGCATCCACAAATTGTGTAAGCAATTTCCAAATAAAGGTCATCAACATAACATGTGCAGACTTTGAATATATTATGGATCGTTTAATAGGTTCCCTGGTGGTCTAGTGGTTAGGATGCGGCACTCTCGACGCTGCGGTCCGGGTTCGATCCCTGGTCAGGGAACCAACCCCAGCCATTAGGGTTGCACAAGCCTGGATAAATGGGGAGGGTTTGCATTAGGAAGGGCATCCAGAGTAAAAATCAAATCTCCAAATCAAACATGCGAATGATCCGCTGTGGTGACCCCTAATGGGAGAAGCTGAAAAAAGTTTTTTTTTTTTTTTTAGAAGAAATCTGTGCACAAGAGACAAGGGTGAAAATCAATATTGGATGCTTGTGATCTTCAGGCCCTCAGGCAGCTCTGCGTTAAAAACAGGCATGATTCTGTAATGGAAATCATAGCATGGGCTCATAAACACCTGTCAACTGGTCTGTTAACAGTTTGCCATGTCATTCACAAATTCATGTCTGCTCAGAAGAAGCTATATGTGAATATGATCTAGTCAAACAGGCAAACAAGTAAACATACCACTTTCTTAACAGTATGTCTATAAATGTTTTTGTTCTTTTTTAGCATCATGTTCTAATTTGCTTTTCATAGAATGTTAAATGTGTACTGTTTTAGCAGTCTCTTTTTACAGGATCATTAGAGGTCATTAATATTCTTTGGATCGTGCTAATTTGCATTTATGTTTTGTACATGTATATTTCAACCAAATTTGAATGCTATATGTACAGCTTCTGCAAGCATAATCATTAGCTGTAGCAGCCAATGTTCTAGGAAATCATTTGTCCTCCACACACTGGAGGACAAGTACCAGTTTAATTACCTCCTATTCAATCTGACCAATAGCTTTCTTAATTAGATCAACTGAAGAAATAGATTCATTAGTTTTGTGTTCGCTGATATGTTAAACAGGATATCGACATCATTTATATACATCACCAACTGCATCCAGACAGTTTGTTATCAAAGCCTGACCTCAAACTGACACATCTGCTCACTTTATAAATTGAACATAAACATGAATGATGACCGGTGCATCACTCCCAAAGCTAAAACACACCGTGGATGTGGATTCACAGCGAGAGAGCATGGTGTAGCTGCTAAAAGAGTACTAATGATTAATAACCTCTGTTTTTACTACTGTTCCTTTTCAGGATATGAGGTCATCAGAGGTCATTGTCATGCAAGCAGGTGGTAGTTCAGACAGCTGATTTTGTTCATTTAAGATGATTTAAGTTTGGATCACAGCAAATCTGAAATATTAATATTGATTTTTTTTTTTAAGAGGCTTTATAGTCCATCTGCTTTTATAATGATCCTGCTCTGATACATCCTGACACCATAACTCTGAATGAAGTTCTCTTCAAATGGACACCAACTCCATGTCCATTTCCAAACCCATGTGATTACTGCTTGGGTTAAACTCAAGAACAATAAAGATGGATTAGAACTGTAATTAATCTAAACATCTTGGAATTTGCATTGAACAGATTGCATTTAAGTGTCAATCAGTAAACCCCAATAAAATTTGAACTATAATGAATGGACATTCTGTGTCACCCAGATGAGGATGAGTTCTCTTTTGAATCTGGTTCTTCTTAATGTACTCTCAGGGAGTTTTTTCATTTACTATTGACTCACCTCTGACTCACTCATTAGGGATAAGTGAACATTTTGTCCTCAAAAGTTAGAAGAAAAAATGGGCGAGAGTAAGGATTTGAGGAAGTAGGGCCAAACTGTGATGACTAAACTACTGGGACAGAGCATTTCCAAAACTGCAGCACTTGTGGGATGTTCCTGGTCTGCAGTGGTGACCAAGAAAGCAACAGTGGTGAACCAGCGACAAGGTCGTGGGCGGCCGAGGCTCATTGATGCACCTGGGGAGCGAAGGCTGGACCCTGTAGTTTGATCAAACAGACAAACTTCTGTAGCTCAAACTACTGAAGAAGTTGAGGCTGTTAATGCTCGATGGGTCAAGACTGTTTTGGCAGTAAAAGGAGGACCAATACAATAATAGGCAGGTAGCCATTAAGGTATGCCTAATATAAAGTGCAACTCGCAGGGGTTACATTCTATAACCCCTTGTGAGTAACAAAAAATCGCGAGGTTTTGACTCTCCTTTTGATAGTTCTGACACCTTCTCATTCAAAGAGTTTTCTTTATTTTCATGACTATGAGTCACACTGAAGGCATCAAGGGCTATTTGACCAAGAAGGAGAGTGATGGGGTGCTGCGCCAGATGACCTGGCCTCCATAGTCACCGGACCTGAACCCAATCGAGATGGTTTAGGGGTGAGCTGGACCGCAGAGTGAAGGCAAAAGGGCCAACAAGTGCCAAGCATCTCTCGGGGAACTCCTTCAAGACTGTTGGAAGACCATTTCAGGTGACTACCTCTTGAAGCTCATCAAGAGAATGCCAAGAGTGTGCAAAGCAGTGATCAAAGCAAAAGGTGGCTACTTTGAAGAACCTCCAATATGATATTTTTCAGTTGTTTCACACTTTTTTGTTATGTATATAATTCCATATATAATTCCACATGTGTTAATTCATAGTTTTGATGCCTTCAGTGTAAATCTACAATTTTCATAGTCATGAAAATAAAGAAAACTCTTTGAATGAGGTGTGTCCAAACTTTTGGTCTGTACTGTAAATATATATATATATATATATATATATATATATATATATATATATATATATATATATATATATATATATACTGTATATTCCTGAATAATAGATTTCACATTATTTTTTACCAGCACTTTACAGTAATTACAGTAATTTGTACTATTTTTTAATTAAAATAGTACAAATTACTGTAATTACTGTAAAATGCTGGTAAAAAAAATAATGTGGAAGCTATTATTCAGGAATATTTCTGCCCTTAGAGAAGTTTGCAGTGCTATTTCAAGCTTTCAAGCTGTGTTTTCCTGTTGTGTTTCCTTGTCCTTATTGCCATGTAATGAGGCGGAGAAGGGGATGCAAGTGCAGATGTTTTAATGCTCTCCAGTACTTAACATACAGTGACTGATCAAAAGACAAGGACAACCATGGGAAGACAAACATGAGACAATGCACGTGATGCAAGGTGAGAATTCTATACAGGTGTTTATTAAGCCTAAACATTAATCATTTGCAAACATTAAGGTCTGTGGTCAGGTGACCTCCAGAGGTTAATGGGAACTGCAGTTCAAGAAGTAATGTTCAGTGTTTTTTTGTCTGACCTTCCTGAAATGTTTAGATTCTAATTGTTGTTTTCTATTTTACCTTACCTTTGATTACTTCCTGATCTTGTGATTCTGTCCTAGCATGTTGTTTCCTCTTCTTAAACCTGTCTTGGATTATGATTTATGATTTAGGTTTGTCTGCGTTTTTGTTTGCATTTTCTTGTTAAAAAAAAAAATAATAATAAAAATGTAAAAGCATTTTTTTTGCAACTGCATATGTCTCAACTCGCATTATATAACATGATACAGTAAATATTGTTCATGCTGAGTTGTATTTATTTTATTTTATTTTCACTTTATTACTGATTTCCCCCTCCTATATTTCTCTATTTTCTTATGTTTAAATTTTTTACAAAACTTACTTCAACAAAATACATTTTCAATAAACCTACACCATGCATTTAGTTTAAGTCTGACATGTTTTTCTAAGTGTGTCTAAGTAGATCTGAAAAAATTGTAGTAGCCAATAAGTACATTACTGTTTATTGAGCATGCCTGACTCCAAAATGTATGCTTTTAAAAAATATTATTGTAAGTATAAAATAAAATTTAAATATAGACACACATTTTCACAAACAGGGAAATAACACTTGTTTCTCAGTGTGCTGTATAAATAAAGGTTATATAAATTAGGGCAAACTCTCCACTTTTTATTAGAGGCATTCAGATGTCCTATGAATTTACATGCCTAGCATTCTGGAGTCTCAATGGACCTTTATTGTGTGCCTAAATGTAATATGCAGAGAATTCTTTGGCTTAAATGAACTCAGAAAAATGTCTTATTAGACTTGGATAAAAAAGCAGTGTCAGTTGGTTCCACAGAAGAATGTTAAATAGTTTCTACAATTAACAATTTAATTGTATGAAGAAAAGACTTTCAGGTAAATTTTCTTTGAGTAAATACAAACAGATTTTTAGATTTTTCACTATTACCCATTAGGTATTTGCACATTTTACTTAATAATGTTATGTTACATTTATGATTGGTCAATAGGTAAGGTGAACACGTTGTATTGATTTATTGATTGATTTTATTTTGACTATTTGATCTACAAAACAGAAATTCAAATAATCACAAGCATATATTGAGGAACAAAATGCATTTTTGTTTTGCAAGATCTTGTAATATACAACTGCTAAGAAATTGTGAAAAAACATTTAATTTTACAGGTCCTTAGAAACAATTAGACCACATCATCATTCTGGTTGATAGTAAACATTCTTCACAAGGTCTTCTAAAGTGCAACTGCCTTTAAGAAATGGTAACATACCGTGAAATGCTGCAGAACTCTGGTATTTTTCTGGTTTCTGGTATTTCAGATCTTTTAAACCACCAAAAAAAACAACAACATTATCATCAATAGCCAACATTTCTTTACAAGGTCTAACAATGTGCAACTGCAATCAAATATTACAATAAATCGGGTGTGGGGTGGTGTTTGGAGAACTTGGGCAGGTTAAACACAAGTCATGCAGCTGCGTTTGGATCATTTGGCGGATGAATAGCATTCAGATGTAGACCTGCCATGATTTGCAGTAGTCCAGTCTCAAAATGCCAGGAGACTGAACAAGCACCTGTATGCATGTTAATGTTCGAATCCTTTAAGAACAAGTCACATCAGCAACATGTGAGGAACAGGATAGTTGATTGTTCATGGTTACCCTCAGGTTGCAAGCAGCGGCTGGAGGGGAGAGCCGAGAAATGTGGAGAGTTATCATGAGATCCTGACCTGGAGATGAATTACCTAGGATGACCAACAGTTCAGTTTTGCTTGGATTGAATTTCAGTTAATAAGCGCTCACCCATGAATATATGTCTGCCAGGCATGCCAGATCTAAACAGAAGCTCCGGTATCTGAGGGTCTCATGAGGGTTGACAAGAGAGTATTATGGTTGACCATGTCAAATGCTGCTACAGATGACCGTTTGGCTGAAATAGCTGAAAGTAGTTTCTCAGTGACAGTCAAAAGAGCCGTCTCTGTGGAATGTGTTGCTTTGTTTGGGGTCTTGGAGGTTGTTCTGTGAGAGATAAATAGACAGCTGTTTAAAAACAGTGCCCTTTAGAGTTTTAAAAAGAAGAAGTGATATCGGTCTGTAGTTGTTGATGTTCAATGGATCCAGAGCAGGTTTCTTCAAGATGGGAATAACTCTTGCTCACTTGAAAGTAGTGCCCAGATGCTAAGGACCTGTTGATTATTGTAGATGAACAACATGCTATGGTTGAGAAATTTGACAATGAAAAAGAAGTAAATTCTTGGCTGTGTAATGTATACATATGGAAGTGAAGGTCTGAAAGATTTTCTCAATCTTCTTATTGTAGAAGGAGGCAAAGTCTTCGGCAGTCAGGGAGGGAGAATCAGGTGGAGCAGAGGGTTGAGTTGTGAAGAGAAGATGTTGTGGAGCTTACAAGGATCTTATGCAGAGGCCTTAAGCTTTTCCTTGTAAAAGTCAATTTTAGCAGTTGTCACGTCTGAAAAAAATTGGTCAGGAATGCACGTTAAGAATCGAGGTCTGCATCAAGTTCTCTCTACTGATCTAAGTTCTCACCGATTGCTGCGTAAAACTTTTGACAGCCAGAGGGTGAGACAAGAAGTCTTCTTGGGTTTAGTAATCAGGGGGCAGAGAGGTCCAAGGTTCACGAAAGAGATAAGAAGAAAGTATCAGAGTCCAAGGGTAGAGAGGAATAAAAGACAGTGTCAGTAAGAGATGAAAGAGTACAGGAAGCTACAGAGGAGGGGAGAGATGGAGTGGAGGTTACAAGACATCTGAGAGATGTAGGAAGAGTGATTGTGAAGGAACCAGGTGATGATTGGAGATTTAAAGTGGGGTAGCAGTCATGTCTGTAGCTGGGATAAAGTAAATGAAAACCGGGGTCCAGGATATTTCATTTCTTGTGTGTGGAAGGGCAACTGTTATATGTCAAGGAGAAGGAATTCAGAAGAGTCAGAAGGCAAGATGACTGAAGTTTGTCAGGTCAGGAGATTAAAGTCACCAAGAGCTGTCAGGGGGGGGGCTTTCTTTTCTAGAAAGTCCCCAAGAGGACCAGGAAGGCAGTAGATACGGATGATGAAGAGGTTGATAGGAGAGGTAACTGAAACTGCATTTAATTCATAAGAAAATTGTTAAATGAGACCTCAGGGATCATCTCTGTGACAACAATAAACCTGTACCACCATGCTCCTTTTGGTTGGTGAGTGAAAGCATAGGCAGAAGCTAAAGCAGCTGGTGAAGCTGCTTTCTGTCTGCAAATGCAGGTCTCAGTGAATGCCAGAAAGTCAAAGTAATAGTGGGAAGTTAAAGCTGTGACAAAGTCAGTTTTCCCTACAGCAGACTGCCAATTCCAAAGTCCACCTACCACTGCTGTTTGAGATTAGTAAAACAGAGGAGGGTAGATGAGGTTACTGGCAATGTGACCTCTGTTCTGTGGATAAAAGTGTCTGTAACAGTTGACTACAGAAATGGGTTCAAGACACATAGTCTGGTCTGCCAACCTGAGATCAATATATGATTTTAAGAATACAAGAGAATAAGATCAGTATTAATACAGACACTTGCTATTTAAATGTTACTGCCTTGGCAGGGTTACCTTCAAATGCTACAGGCACTAGTAGAACCTTAGTAAAGTAGTATATAGTAGTATTCTAGTAGTATAACTAATATAATACAACTAGAACCTTCAATATAAATGAGTAAGCCCTGCCCACATTTCACCCACACACACATCTAAAGGTTCAATGTAATATTTTTGTCAGCAAAAAATATGTATATATCTTGTTTTTGTGTAGTAGTTTCTTTCGGCTTCTCCCGTTAGGGGTCGCCACAGCGGATCCTCCGCACGTTTGATTTGGCATATGTTTTACGCTGGATGCCCTTCCTAACGCAACCCTCCCCAATTTATCCGGGCTTGGGACCGGCACTGAGAGTGGCTGGGGATGGTTCCCTGACCGGGAATCGAACCCGGGTCGCAGCGGTGAGAGCGCTGCATCTTAACCACTAGACCACCAGGGGACCTATATATCTTGTTTTTGTAACTTTTTTTAAAAAATCAGAATCTAAAAAAGCTCTACAAGCCTGGTAAAATTACATTTATATCAAATAAATTTCTCTTTTTAAAGGAACCTTTAATAACCACTGGGATGTGCAGTTTGCTGAGGGGGAATAAATACTATCAAAAATAATAGTCAGCATTTTTAGGCAATTCAATTTACCAACCAACACAATAATAATAATGGTAATATCATTTTCTGACCACACTGGGAACCATGGAGGACGGTGTGTTGTTTTGTCTTTCTTCCTGAGCATGCCCTGTATATACACGTTTAGAGAAAATTGACTCTTCACAACTAATCTTAAGATGCTTACACTTTTTGGTACTTCTGAAAGTAAAATAAAAGCCCACTCATGTGCAGCACACTCAGCTACGAAGCAAAAAAAAAAAAACACACAATTTATCTTGCTCCTCTGGATGTCTTTTTTTTTGCTGACTCTCTAAAATAATGGTGAGCACAAATAGGCTAAATGGAAAGAAATAAAGGGGGAAAAAAAGGCTGTACTTGCCCTCGGGAGTGTGAGATACACTATGAATCAGAGTGTATTAATAGCAGCCAGTCACATGAGATCTGTGGAGGGAATTGATTTGTCCACGAGGATGTGTTTACAACGTTTATCTTCAGATGAGCTCTTAAAAATGTAACCAAGTCAAGATGAAGTGCTTCTGTGGAGACATCAGGGCACAGTCCCCTTTCAATCTTCAATGACTCTGTATTATAAGTGCCCAAGAAAACACCCTAAGAACATGCAGTAGGGCGGAGCTACTGTTACCATGGCGATGTTACAGCAGTGTTCTTAAAGCAGCTGTTTTGTTTTATTTTTTAATACTACAGCAATTTGCCATCAATGATGATTTATATTTATTAAAAATAATCTGTTTATATTTACATTTGTTGAATGTCCAAATGCTGAAGTTACCACTTACATTATAGTGGTTTTAAAAGGTAAAAAGGGCTTAAAACTTGTTACATATACATTACAGCACAGTGAAATTAGGTAGCTGGGTCAAAGCACATGGTTATCCATTATACAGCACCCCTGGAGCACAGAGGGTCAAGGGCCTTACTAAAGAGCCCAATAGTGTTAGCTTGGCAAAACCAGGGCTTGAACCCCAAACCCTCCAATCATTTACATTTACATCTATGGCATTTGGCAGATGCCCTTATTCAAAGTGACTTACATTTATTTCATTTATACAACTGAGCGGGTATGGGGTTAAGGGACTTGCTCAGGGGCCCTGAAGTGGCAGCTTGGATTGGCTGGGATCCAATAATGAGTAACCCGAGGCCTTAACCACTCAGCTGCCACTGTTTTTGTGAAAATATATCTCTCTTGTTTTGAGTTTCTTATGCCAGCTCTTAGTGTTCCAGCACACTTCTGGGTTTAAGTCTGGGCACATATGCACTGAATCACTTTGGGTTGACACACGTAATGTCTCCACCCCTGGTTGGTGATTTGTCATTTCTCCTCACACATTTCTTTCTCCTCTGCTGTTTTCAATAAGATTTTTTTTAAATACCCAAATGTTTCTGTATGTATTTTGCAAACTTTTCTGTTCATTTATTTAAGCTATTTAAGAGTTTCATGTTTAGTTTCCTGATTTTTTTTTGTTTCTATTTCTATTTATTGTTCTGTTTTTTTTTTTTTAATTTAATTTTTCTTGTTTTTTTGTTTGTTTGCCTGTTGCCTAACCTTTTCCTGTTTTACATTTCTGGATGCTTTTCATGTTCCTCCATGTTACCTATAATAATACTTTCTAGGAAGCCTATCATTGTCATTAATTGTAGCCTTTAAGAAAGCTATACTATGATTTGTAGCGATGCGCAACGAGCAATTGTTTAATAATATTGATATTGATTTTATTGCTGAGATCCTACACTATTTGCACAAAAGTATTGGGAATATTCCAGCTATATGTGGTTTTTCCACAAAATTGTACCACAAAGTCGAAGGAACACAATTGCATAGGAGGTCTTTGGATGCAATATCGGTACGTTTTCCCTTCACTTGAACTAGGAGACCCAAACCTGTTCCAGCATGACAATGCCTCTTTTTACATGCCAGCTCAATGGAAATATGATTTACTTGGATTAGAGTAGAAGATCTTGAGTGGTTAGCGATAGAACTCTGACCTCAACCCATCTGAACACTGTTGGGAGGAATTGGAATGCTGACTGCACCCTGGGCCTCCTTTGACATATTGCATAAAATTTCACAAGCTGATAATAATGTATTCATATTTAATCTGTTGATGCCCCTTATTGTCACCCACCCCAATGCTCCACCCCCACACCGTACAATTCATTTGCAACCTTCCACAAAAAAAGCTACACATTTAATAATTGTTGTGAAATTCTAGTAAGTATATAAACAAATACTATATATTTAACTTCATGAGAAAAACAGGTAAATAGCTTAGGGCAAGGGCGGCAGTGGGTTAGGGGGCTCTCACTGATTCCCACCCCCCACCCAGCTAGTTGAGCCCTAGGCGACCGCCTAGTTTGCCTTTGCCTAGAAATAGTGCTGATTATACATACAGTATATCCTACCTAGTCAAGTCAAGTCAAGTCAAGTTTATTTCTATAGCGCTTTTCACAACAGACATTGTCTCAAAGCAGCTTTACACAAATCAACAGTTTTTTGTATTTGGGTGACATCAAAAGTTTGATCATAAATCTTTCAACAGTACAGAACACTGGAGAGTGAGAACTAACATGATTACTGGAGTATAAGATTATAAGTGATGTTCTTTCTGCAGTCTTATACAGTCTATATGGTTAGTAGCTCCTAGTTTTATAAGCTCAGCATTTGTGATCATCACAGATCCAGCATCAGCTTCTCCATGCCAGAGCCTTTAAACACTCCAGGAGGTCCAATGACAAAACTCCACACATGTAGCGGGATCCAAATGGCACTGGTACGTCTCTAGATGGTTCGGGATGTTTGCGAGTTCGGCATCTACTTCTTCAAAGGTCCGTAATCATCACGAGGTGGGAGGTGACTGAAGCTGGCCAAACCTCAGGGTGTCTCGGGATGGGGAGAGAAAGAGAAGCAGTGGAGAGGAATTAGCGTAGCTGCTGTTCATGATAGTAACAGCACAAGTTGATAATGTGATGTGATCAGATGTTCTGGAGCACAAAGTTATGATATGTGATGTGTGTTATGTGTAGGCTTTGTTAAAAAGATATGTTTTTATTCTACACTTAAACTGGGTGAGTGTGCCTGAGCCCCGAACACTGTCAGGAAGACTATTCCAGAGTTTAGGAGCTAAATGTGAAAATGCTCTACCACCTTTAGTGGACTTTGCTATTCTAGGAACTACTAGAAGCCCAGAGTTTTGAGATCTCAGGGAGCGTGGCGGATTGTAGCGCGTTAAAAGACTGGATAGATACATAGGAGCCAAACCATTTAGTGCTTTATAAGTGAGAAGTAATAGTTTGTAGTCGATTCGAAACTTAACAGGAAGCCAATGTAGGGACGATAGGATTGGGGTTATGTGATCATATTTTCTTGACCTTGTAAGAATTCTGGCTGCTGCATTCTGGACTAACTGAAGCTTGTTTATTAATGATGCAGGACATCCACCTAGTAATGCATTACAATAGTCTATTCTGGAGGTCATGAACGCATGGACGAGCTTCTCTGCATCGGATATAGACAACATATTTCTTAACTTAGAAATATTTCTAAGGTGAAAGAAGGCTGTTTTTGTAACTTGGTTGATATGATATTTGAAAGACAAGTTGCTGTCTAAAATAACTCCCAGGTCTTTTACTGTTGAACTAGTGGTTACAGAACATCCGTCTAAATGCAGGCTGAGATGCTGGAGCTTCTGTATACTAGTTTTTGGGCCGATGAGCAAAATCTCAGTCTTATCAGAATTTAAAAGTAGAAAGTTATGGGTCATCCAATCTCTTATTTCCTTAACACACTCAGTTATTCGAGCTGATTGAGCTGTATCGCCTGGTTTAGATGAGATATATAGCTGAGTATCATCAGCATAACAATGGAAGCTAATTCCATGCCTTCTAATAATATGTCCTAACGGAAGCATGTATATTGTGAAGAGCAGGGGTCCTAGAACTGAACCTTGCGGCACACCATAATTTACTTGCATTAGCCTGGATAGCTCTCCATTTAAATCTACGAAATGGTAACGATCGGACAGGTAGGATTTAAACCAGCTTAATGCCTGTCCCTGAATGGCGATGTAATTTTGTAAGCGATCTAGGAGGAGATCATGGTCTATAGTGTCGAATGCAGCACTAAGATCTAGTAGAACCAACAGCGAGATGAAGCCTTGGTCTGAAGCTAAAAACAGGTCATTAGTAATTTTAACTAGAGCAGTTTCTGTGCTATGATGGGGCCTAAAACCTGACTGAAACTCTTCAAAGATATTGTTCTCTTGCAGGTAGGAACATAACTGGGCAGCGACAATCTTTTCTAATATCTTAGACATAAATGGGAGATTTGAAATTGGTCTGTAGTTCGATAGCGTGTTTGGATCCAGATTAGGTTTTTTAATGAGGGGCTTAATAACTGCTAACTTGAGGGATTTAGGGACATGTCTTAACGATAGTGAAGAGTTTATAATATTCAGAAGAGGTTCACCAGTTTTATATAACACTTCCTTCAGTAGTTTAGTAGGAATTGGATCTAACTGACATGTTTCGATTTAGCTTTGGCAATAACATTATACAGCTTTTCCTGTCCTATACATGTAAAACAGTGGAGTTGTGGAGTTGAAGGTAACACTGTCTCAGGAGATGCTGTCAGAGGTTGAACTGCCACAATTGTTTTTCTAATGTTATCTATTTTTTCAGTGAAGAAATTCATAAAGTCCTCACTACTAAACTGTGATGGAACACAATTTTCAGAGCCCTGATTTGTAGTTAGTTTAGCTACTGTACTGAAAAGGAACCTGGGATTGTTTTTGTTGTTTTTGTATGAGTTTGCTCAGGTGTTCAATTCTAGCAGCTTTTAGCACCTAGTGCCTTAAAGTTTTTTTTTTTCACCTTAACTTCTATCATTTCCATGTATACTCAGTAAAGTATTGGCACCCCGTGACTACATTTGATTTCGGGTAAGCACTGTCATTAAGTAAAAGTTTGTTTCTCTGGTTTTGTGTTTCTGGCTTTATGTACTGCCATTCAGATACATTCTCTGTATCTCATATTCAATGTTTACCCTTTGAGGAAAATGTGATGTTCACTCAAGCATATTTTAACATCAAATAAGATCTGTGGGGTTTCAGTTCAGTTTTAACATTTTCTGCTTATCTACATTCACCACTAGCAAGCTTCAGAGAAACTCCTCCTATTCTAACAGGTAGAGCTGATGTGATGTGATGTGATGTGAAAAGGACATAGGCACTGGGATAGAGATAATCCTAGATTTGTTACCAAGCTGTACTGCTCTCGTTCAGTAGAAAAACACTACATACTGTAAATAATTCAGATTCCTACATTGAATAGTGGCTTGGGAGGAATAAAAGCGGCCTCTAAAACAACAATGGCACAATGGACGGAGAATATAAACCTCTCAGCGGAGCTATTTCTTACATTTTAAACATCCGAATAGGTAAAATGGGATCTCAGTTGCATAGTTGTTGGTCTCTGCTGGGCTGTTTTGAGTATTTCAGAAACTACCGATTTTTTTATTTCAGTACAGTCTTCATTAGGGATGTGCATCTCCATAACTGTGGCCGATGCAATTTGATTTGTATCTTTAATGTATGTGATACGATACATTAAAAAATTCATATGAAGCAGCTACTGAAGCGATGCAATATGATTCACTCCTATTACATTGCAGCGCGATCTGATTTCGATTTGATTCAACACAATGCGATTCAGTGCAATACGATGCTATGGATTTTGCAATATTGCAATATTTCTTTGGTTCAGACAGACAGCAAATCATAAATTTCTTAAGTGCCTTCTGGCTTCTAATTCTTGCCCCTTTAATAAACAGGCCTTTGTGGTGCAAAAAAAAAGAAAAATTATACATTAAAAGATTATTAAATAAAACCAGATGTTCTTTTCATTTTCTCCAGGAAGATGTAGCTCTGCCTCTGCCATGTTAATCTGTATGCTATGTGACTCTCAGGACACGCCTCAGTCTCAGTAGTGTTGTGATACGTCATATTCATGTAGCAGCAGCGGTGCTGAGAGAACAGGCTCGAGAAACAGTTAAGCATGGAGAAATCGATCTACATATTAAATACTGGTCACAACTTATCGTCACTTTCTAAACAGTAAAAGTATAGCACATTAATTAAAAATGATATATAAATAAACCGTTTTTACCGATACAAATATGTTACAAATGATGCATTGCACTGCAACTGGCAAATTTCATCCGATGCACACTTTTTTAAATCAATGCATTACATCATCTTTTATGCTGATGCACCGATGCAATTCGCTGACAACCAAAAAAAACATACAGTTCTGTATGGAGAAACATCAGAAGTCAATAAAGAATGGGTAAAGAATAATTTGAGATTAATTTATTGAATTTAAATGAGCACTCTACCTCTGTGTTGAGCAAAAAAAGATTTCAGATTACAGAAAACCACATCAGATTCCAGTCGGGACAAACAAAGATTTCTAAATAAAGAATGCAAAAACAATAAACTTTTTGGTTTCAATTAAAAAAATTAGGAAATAAAGCAGAAATATCCCACTTAAGGATGATGTGCAGTACTTTAGTCCTCTAGCCAAATCTAGAACCCTAGAAACATAAGCTATTAAAACAATTCAATACATTTTTATTTGTATGGTGCTTGGGCAATGGACATTGTCTTAAAGCAACTTTTCACAGATGATGTGATCATAAAGAATGAATAAGATTGTTCTGTATGAGTGTACATTTGTCCCTATTTGTCCCTAATGAGCGAACCGGTGGCGACTGTGGCAAGGAAAAACTCCCTTAGATGGCATAAGGAAAAAACCTTGAGAGGAACCAGACTTGAAAGGGAACCCATACTCATCTGGGTACTTCATATAAATCCAATGGTTCAGGACTGCATTCTACAGCAAATTCCTCTAGCTTTCATATAAATCCAATGGCTCAGAACCACAGAATGCATGAACAGTTTTGCATTTAATCACTGCACACCTAACCATTGATGGACCTGTAATGAATAGACATTTGGTGCCTTCCCCTTAAGGGATAGAATAGAATAGAATAGAATAGAATAGAATAGAATAGAATAGAATAGAATAGAATAGAATAGAATAGCCTTTATTTGTCACATATATATTACAGCATAGTGAAATTCATTCTTTACATATCCCAGCTTTCTCAGAAGCTGGGGTCAGAGCACAGGGTCAGCCATGATACGGCACCCCTGGAGCACAGAGAGTTAAGAGCCTTGCTCAAGGGCCCAAGACTGGCAGCTTGGCTATACCGGGGCTTGAACCTCCGACCTGCCAAACAGTAACCCAGCACCTTAACCACTGGAGCTACCACTCCCTCACAAACTTATAACTTAGACACAATTTTTTATAACTTAGACACAAACTTTTATACAACTTTTTAAGTGCTTTATATCTGTAAATCTGTTTTGAGACAATATCCATTGTTAAAAGTGCTCTACATGTAAAACTGAATTGAATTAAAAACTCATGACTTGCCTTACAGCACGAAACAGAGGCACCCCGTTATCTTGGGGGCTTTAAGGACTGCTTATACTGCTTATATCTAGAAACAGGCATGCCTCTCTGACTTATTAGTCCGATGTGGTCTATTGAATTCAAGTGTAGACCTGACCTCCCTGACTAGCATTCAAATTCTGTCATGAAACAAATGAAACCTGCTGCTGCACTGTTATTAAAAAAATGTAGCATGTTCTAATAAAGCAGACATACCACACTTTAAATGTTATTTTTTTCCACTAATAGCATGTCCAGCAGTGTTTTGTTTATTCTAGACACTGAAGAACCCTAGAAACAATACGGTATTAGAATGAACGCTTTCATGTAAACCAAGGACTCCCCTTACAGCACAAAACAAAGGGTCTACTGGTAGCTTGGGGGGTTTAAATGAGTGTTGCTTATATTTAGACACAGTCCTGCCATTCTGACTTATTAGACTAAGGTGGCTGAATCAATTCAAGTGTAGATCTGACTTGCTTGACAATATGATTGAACTACCTACAATAAAATCCAGACCCAGACTTATTTCCAGACACTGTGGACTTACTAGTGTGAGTTTTTTGACCATTCAAAATGGAATAAAGTTCCATCAGTTCTCTTTCCCTTAGCCAACCTAATGACCCTTTTCTTCACATCTCTGAAGGACGAAATTAATGAACTCTGATTTGGTATGCATTTCTCTCCTCTCTCCAGCCCTAGACAAGAGAAGCCTCAGAAAAAAAACTAAGAAAAAAACACTTTCCCATGCTTTATAAGAAAAAGGAGCGAGCAGATGAGGCGGCTATTCAGGTAAATATCAGGTGAGTAATTAGGTCACTCTGCTGTGATGCTTCTTCATTGTTGCGGGAAATAAATGGCAAGCATATGAGCAAGATATCCAGGAAATAAATCGTAATTTGGCTTCTAGAGGAAAGCCTGGAACGCTCGAGTTTATAATACCCACCTTTACCGCATAGAAGGCGTCCAATTATCTCTGACCTTTTTCATGTCCGGGTTTGACCTGCACAATTTTCAAATCCACACCGGAGAAAAAAAATACAAGTAAACAAAAGCACCTCTGGGCTGACTTTATTTCAGTGCATAGTAATGTGCAGGATCCCACACTAAAACAGAGATGACTACTGTTGTTTTGACTCTAATGCACACCTGGAAAAAGTCTTAATTTCAAATAAATAAAAAAAAAAAACATTGAAACTCATGTTTCCCTTTAAGGAAAAAATGGGAACAAAAATAAATCCTTATATAAATTATCTAAAGATTTGCCTTGCAACTAGTTCACTCATTAGGTGTTTATAGAGACTTATAAATACTAAATTAAGATGCTAAAATGTATATTTGTAATCCATATATTTCTGCTACTTCAGGACAATGTCAATTGTTAAAACCACTATAGAACTCAAATTTAATTGAGCTAAATTTATTTAATCAGCACAGAATGCACAAGACCACATCGTATTTCACTTGGACAGAAATTAAATATATTTGCTTTACACATTAAGCAAATTTGAAACCATGACTTTTCGATCTAAAGTACATTACCTTAACAACTGAGCTAACACCTCTGATGCAGAAGTCTGATGCAAGGAAAGAGATCGGACTTACCTGAACCTAGCTGTGTCCATTAAAAGTGACCAGTCAATGGGTTATCCACTCCTAGTTTTATAAACTCAAATGACTGTATGAGACTGTAGAAAGATCATTACTTATAATCTTACATTCCAGTGCTCATGTTAGTTCTCACTCTCCAGTGTTCTGTATTGTTTAAACTATAATCACACTCTTGATGTCACCCAAATGAGGATGGGTTCCCCTTTTGAGTCTGGTTCCTCTCAAGGTTTCTTCCTCATAACATCTAAGAGAGTTTTTCCTTGCCACAGTCACCACGGCTGCTCATCAGGGATAAACACACATCATTTATCTTAACTGTTGATTTCTGTAAAGCTGCTTTGAGACAATGTCTGTTGTGAAAAGCGCTATAGAAATAAACTTGACTTGAGTTAAATTATAGAAACACAGACTGTGCTCCTGATCCAAGGTGAGCCCAAATGAAAGCATACGTGCGCTGTTATATTATGCAGTTTTGCATTTAAGCGCCCTTCACTGAACAATACACCTCAACAATTACGGAACCAGATAAGAACGGGTTCCTTTTTGAGTCTGGTTCCTCTCAAAGTTTCTTCTTCAGGGAGTGTTTCCTTGCCAGAGGTATAGATTTCTAAGGAACACACTTCTACTCACTAAACTTTTTCCTTGTTTTTAGATCTGCCCGGTTCACCCTGACACCTTGCCTCTGGATGAAGTTATCTTCACTTGGAGACAGTCTGTGCAGTTTGGGATGGTTCCACTTCAACAGCCTGAAGATTCATAAAGTAGCTGAGCAACCTAAGAACTGTGAGGATGAATTTGGACTGGAATTAATACCAGCAGTCTACTACAATGGCTCAGGATTGCCAGTTGCATGAACAGTTTTGCATTTAAGCACCTATCACTGAACAGTGCACCTGGAACTAATAATGAATAGACATTTGTTGCCAACCAAATGAGGACGGGTTTCCTGTTTTTTCTGTTTTTTTTTCAAAGTTTCTTCTTCAGTCCATCTCAGAAAATATTTTCTTGCCACAGTCACCACTGGCTCACTCATTTAGGATAAACATATAATCACAAGTAACAAACATATACACACTAAATTTCGACACTCTTTTATACAACTGGATAACCAATTTATCTCTCTAAAGCTGCTTTGAGGCAATGTCCATTGTTAAACCTGCTCTTTAAACAAAGCTGAATTGTATCTCTCCATCTCTCAAATCCTCAGACATCTCTCACAAATCTGTGCATTCACTGGTTTGTGTTTGTAGTAGTGAATATGAACCAGGCAGCCAAGCATTTCAATTCCAATATATACTGTAAAAAAATAAAACACCTGCTGTTGTGCTGTTATCGACAAAATAACATGCTCTTATATGATACCATTCCTGCTCCAAAGTCAATTATTTTGTTATTATGTTCTAAAGTGTTTCATCCTTCTCACAAGAAAACCCTAAAAACAATAAGATGCTTTCATATAAACTCATGACTTGCCCCACAGCCTGAATGATCAAAAATGAATCAACAATTTCTGACCAATCAGAATCGAGAATAGTGCTGTAGTACTGTAGAAAGGGTTATAAATGTAAAAAGTCTCTCACATATCTCAATAAAAAAAAAATCAGGGTCTGTGATAGAGAACTTTTCTTTTTTAGATATATTAATATGTTATTAATTCCCTGTTGTACACCATGGAAAATGTGAAAAAAGAAATTGAGAAGTGTGAGCTCAAGGCACTGTGCCTGTGTGTATAAGGGAATATATGAAAGGGAATAAGAGTCGCGGAAGGAATGAAAGATTTTTGTTTTGTTTTTTTAACTTATGCTAGTCAAGGCCACACGCTTTACACTGCAAACTTCCTCAGGTCAGTAATCTGGCCTTGTCTCTGGGCTACTCAATTACAGACCCAATTTTTTTCCTAACAAATAGAAAAAACTAAATAGTTTTTGTGAGTTCTTATGGACAGTAACAATATCAAAGCTGGAACGATTATGCACAAGGAAATCAGGTAATAAATGTGGCAAGAATATTTTCTTGCCACAGTCACCACTGGCTCACTCATTAAGGAAAAAACATATAATTACAAGTGACAAACCTATACACACTAAACTTCGACACTCTTTTATACAACTCAAATTACATTTAGGGTCTTGTTGACAATATCTCCACCTTATTTAGTAGTGTTACTCTCATGATAATAAGAGCAGTGTTGTATTTTGGGGATTAATTTGGACTATAAGAAAGATCTACTATGTTTAGCAGAGATTAGTGTCAGCTACACAATTGTATGGGGTGTCTTTGGATGCAGCTGCATTACATTTTCCCTTCACTTGAACTAAGACCCAAACCTGTCCCAGCATGACAATTTTGGATAAATTGGTATGCTGACTTCATCGCAGATATCCTTACCTCACCTACATCAGCACCTGACTATCACTACTATCACCCTTGTGTCTGAAACAGCAACAATCTTCACACTTTCCCAGAAGAGTGGAGGTTATTATAATGGCAAATAGGCACTAAATGTGGAATGAAATTGTAAAAAAAAATTATTATCTTTATATACAGTATACACAAACACACACACACATACAGGTGCATCTCAATAAATTAGAATACAATTCAAAAGTGGATTTATTTTAGTAATTCAATACAAAAAGTAAAACTCATATATAATAAAGATTGATCACACACAGACTGATATATTTCAAGTGTTTATTTATTTTCATTTTGATGATTTTGGCTCACAGTTAAGAAAAAAACTCACTCAAAACATTTAAATACTTTATAAGACCAATTTAAAAACGTTTTTAGTGAATCGTTGGCCTTCTGGAAAGTATGTTCATTTACTATATATTTACTAAATACTTGGTTGGGGCTCACTTACTGCCTCAATTGGGTGTGGCATGGAGGTGATCAGTCTGTGGCACTGCTGAGGTGGTTTGGAAGGCCAGTTTTTTTTTGGCAGTGGCCTTCAGCTTATCTGCATTTTGCACTTGTTTCTTATTTTGCTCTTGACAATACCCTATAGATTCTCTATGGTCAATCAAGCACACCAACACCATTATCATTTACCCAACTTTTGGTGCTTTTGGCAGTGTGGGCAGGTGCCAAATACTGTTGGAAAATGAAATCAGCATTTCCATAAAGATGGTCAGCAGAGGGAAGCATGAAATGCTCTAAAACTTGGTAGACTGCTGTGCTGACCTTGGACTTGATAAAACACAATGGACCAACACCAGCAGATGACAGGACTCCCCAAATCACCACTGACTGTGCAAAACACTGGACCTCAAGCAACTTGGATTCTGTGCCTCTTTTTTTCTTGGGTGGTCGGTGTGGCTAGGGGAATTTTTAAATGTCCTAAACACCCACCAATCATTGCTCAAACCCTCCTTTGAGACAGGACTTGAACCCTTTGAGACAGATAATTCCAGCAGCTTTACCTTCAAGAACATCGCTCAAGAACTTGTCCCTAACGGACTCATCAAGAATCTCTTTTATCTACTGCATCCAGACTCTTGTTCAGCCACAAAACCAATGCAAGTAACCTACTTTACAGACTATCTAGATGTGTGTTTTAAGTTCGAGCCCCTATTAAGGTTAATCCTTGATTATTCTTATTAGGTTGTGGTCAACTGAGGTTAAACTTGCCACCCTTTTTCTTCTCTTTCTTCTCTTTCTTTCTCTCTCTCTCTCTCTCTCTCTCTCTCTCTCTCTCTCTCTCTCTCTCTCTTTCTTTCTTTCTCTTTCCAGTTTCCTAATTTCTCTTTCCTTATATGTATGTTTGTGTTTAGTTTAGTCCTGTGTTACATGTAGTCCCATTTATAAGTGCCGCTCACATTTCGAAGTCACTGAATACTGATTCTGCTACATGCTAAATTACTTAACTAGTATGGTATAAGGTAGGGAGTTGTTTCTTTCTTGGGCGGGGAGATAATTCCTAGAATTGATAAAAGATTATACTGTCTGTTCGGTGTGTGTATATAGTTTTAAATAAACTACAATAAATAAACTTGATTATTTTCTTGTATTGAAATACAAAATAGTACACCCTAAAATGTTTTATTCTTCTCATGCCAAAGCCACTTTGACAGTAAAGTTTATTATATATATTGTTTGTTTTTAAAAAGCTCTGCCTCTGATTGTGGCACAGAGCTCTCACTGTAGACTCTTTCCATTAACCTTTATTACATGTCTTATTTTAGAAAACCTCTCAAAAAATGTTTTTCAACATTATATTTTGACTACTGATTATTTATCTTGCATTTGAATTGTCACTAAAGAATTAATATATAATATAATAATATGGACAGACAATTGAGGACATTTTCCCATAAGAATTGTATATGCTTTTTGAACATCCCGTCCGACATTCAGTCGTCATTTTCAGTTATAATAATCTCCTGCTTCTGGAAAGATGTTCCACTTCTTCTTCTTCTTCTTTCAGCTTCTCCCATTAGGGGTCGCCACAGCTGATCATCCTTCTCCATACCCCCCTGTCCTCTACATCTGCCTCTTTCAACCCAACCACCTGCATGTCTTCCCTCACCACATCCATAAACCTTCTCTTTGGTCTTCCTCTTTTCCTTCTTCCTGGTGGTTTAATCCTCAGCATTCTCCTACCGATATACCCCATGTCCCTCCTCTGCACATGTCCAAACCATCTCAATCGAGCCTCCATAACGTCCTACATGCGCTGTCCCTCTAATAAACTAATTTCTAATCCTGTCCATCGTCGTCACTCCCAACAAAAACCTCAACATCTTCAGCTCTGCTACCTCCAGCTAAACCTCCTGTTTTTTACTCAATGCTACTGTCTCTAATCCATACAACATTGCAGGTCTCACCACAGTCCTATAAACTTTTCCTTTCACTCTTGCAGATACTCTTTTATCACAAATCACTCCTGCTATCACTCTTCTCCACCCACTTCACCCTGCCTGCACTCTTTTCTTCACTTCTCTAACACACTCTCTATTACTGTGCACTGTTGACCCCACGTACCTGAACTCCTCTACCTTCTCCACCTCTTCTCCCTGCAACCGCATCACTCCACTGCCCTCCCTCTCATTCACACACATGTACTCTGTCTTACTCCTACTGACTTTCATTCCCCTTCTCTCCAGCGCATATCTCCACCTCTCCAGGCTTATCTCAACCTGCTCCCTATTCTCACCACAAATAACAATATTATCTGCAAACATAATGGTCCACGGAGATTCCTGTCTGACCTCATCCGTCAACCTGTCCAATATCACTGCAAACAGGAAAGGGCTCAAAGCCGATCCTTGATGCAAATTCTTAAAGCAAATAATGCGTCTTTGGTGCTCTTTCTTGGCATGAAACCATACTGCTGCTCACAGATGGTCACCTCTTCTCTCAGCCTGGCTTCCACTACCCTTTCCCATAACTTCATGGTGTGACTGATCAACTTTATTCCCCTGTAGTTACTGCAGGTCTGCACATCTCCCTTATGCTTAAGGGAAGATGTTCCACTAGATTTTGGAAATTAGTTATGGTGATTTGTGTTTATTCAGCCACAAGGGTTTTATTGAAGTCAGGTACTGATGTAGGTGAGGTGAGGAGGCCTGGGGTGCAGCTAGCATTTACATTTTTCCTAAAGGTGTTCAGTAGGGTTGAGGTCAAAGCTCAATAGCAGGATATCTTCCACTCCAGCTCATGTAAGCATATCTAGCTTTGTGCAGAGGGGTTTGGTTTTGGGTCTCATAGTTCAAAGTGAAAAGAAAATGTAATTCTTCTGCTTCCAAAGACATCCTATACAACTTTTTGTGGCAACATTTTGGGGAACAACCACATACGCTTTAAAAAATTGAGGTGTCCTAATAGTGTCCACATCATGTATTATGTACTGCATCTGTCACAACAGGCTAGGGTAGTAAACAGGATGTTTAGCAATCACATAAATGTGAATTTCACAGAAACCGTATACAATACAAAAATAAAAATAAAAATATAAATTTAATCAGTTTACTAGACCGATTTACAGCAGCATTGCTTCAATGTGATGACATAAAAAATTGAAATGTATTAATGGCAAGTAGTCTGAACAAATTACTCTTATTAACTGCTTTGTTTTAGTGAATCAAACACATTCAAAGCAACCAGCCTAATCAGTGCTCACAAACAAATGACTCAATTCTGTTCTTTTTAAAAATCTAATCATTTGTAATACAAATTATAAGTATAAATATAAATATTTTTAATATTTTATATTATTATAGTTAAATCTGAATATATATTCATGTGTATTATTGACTAACAGTTTAATTCTACACTATTTTCTAAACTATTCTGTTCAGTAGTTTTATTTGGCAGTGTCTGCCGATATGCTGATTTAAATGTTTTCTGTACATTTATGTGTTCTTGACTTAAGTAGGCCAGAACTTTGTATCTATATATAATCTGTATTTTTCATGCTTAGTAAATTAAACTTGACAATCCTTACTCGCTACAGTTAAATATACCTTCATTGCCTTTTTTTTTTTTTTTACTTGCCACCCCATAAATAATTTTCTAGCTCTGCCCTTCATCCCTATATAGTGCATGTCATTTAAGTTCACTATATGGAAAAAAGGGAATAAGTAAGTGAATTTGAACACTGACGTATAATCATGCATCATAGATGAGACCGTTTCCTGTCACAGTCCTCAAGCTGACTCCAGAGCCAAAAGCATTAAATGTGCTCATAAAATTTGTCACCTTCACTGTTGCCACCATCTTGAATTTTTATCTCATGTTGCAGTATATTGAGTGTCAAAACAAAGACAAAAAATTGAGTGCATTGTGGGTATAAATGAGTAAACAAATGTTGGAAATGAAGTTGTTCACTTCATTGTTCACCAGTTTTGAGACTAGTCTTATAACACGCCAAGAGATGGCAGCACAGGGCTGCACGCACAGTCACAGGAAGCACCTACCTTCATAAGTTAGTGTGCCTAAAGACTTCGTTCTGTGTACATCAGGAGCTGTGCAACCGATGCTATACTTACCACGTGCGCACCATGTCACCACAGCTCTTCCCACACCTGAGTTCCTCGCTGGAAAAAAATACGATCTCAATTCCTCACAAACCCTACTCGACAGATTTGGCTCCTGTTGACTTCGCCCTCTTCCCGAAGATGAAGATTCAGCTCAAAGGTTACCATTTTGACACCAAGATCTACTGAGAATAGCCAAAGGTGCCTGACACGCTTTGAAATAAAGACTTTCAGGACACATTCCAAGTGCCAGGAACACTGGGAGCACTGTATTGGAGTGCACTATATAGAATATAAAAGTGATTTCAGACGAAGCAATTTGTTTGTTGCCAGGTAGTGTAGTTTTCGGAGACCATATTTGTATGTGGTGCCATATATGTACTGTATGCTGTTTGTTCTGGGAGTTTTATTAGGAGTTCTTGGAGGCTGTTGAGGCTTGTCTGACAGTAACATGTGGCTATAGAAATGATCAAATGAAAGACAGCATTAATCTGAAAATTGTAATATTTAGCCCTAGCTAAATGTCAGAGCTGCTGTTTGAGAAAATTAAAAACCTTTTCCAGTTGGAATTAAGACTTCAACAACACTGAGGTATTTAACATGCAGTATTAAATGTTTTTTTTTTTTTTTTACTTTTGCTAATGAAGAATCATCTGTGAAACCATAACACACACACACACACACACACACACACACACACACACACACACACACACACACACACACACACACAGTTGCTGTAATTGTATTCATGGTCTTAGTGTAACTACATTAATCCGGATGATTGCGAGTACAATACAGTTCGTCTTCTTTAATTGAGGATCTCAATTACAGAAAGTTGAACAATGGCTGCACAATAGCAATCTGTTAGCGCCCAGAAACAACAAGTTTATCTCTGGCGTATGTTTCCTTGACTCCAATGAAAAACGGCTAAATTGCACCGTCTCGTCATGTCATCCTGATAGCTTTTGTGCTTTTGTGTTCAGGCCCTTTCTCCATCTCCTTCTCTCTCTCTCTCTCTCTCTCTCTCTCTCTCTCTCTCTCTTTCCCTCTCTCAGTTTTTTATCCTCCCATTTCCTCGTCGAGATTAATTGCCTTTACGTTGCTGCCTGACACCAGCATTTATGAGCAAGAAGAGCTTAGTGTGGGGAATGTCAGATTTTTTTTTAGATACCTGCATCTCTCTCTCTATCTCTATCTCTCTTATGTGCACACACATGCACAAACCCACCCACACCATTTCTTTCATTTTTCTCCAGGATACTTTCTTTTGGTTTTCTTTTTCTAGGTGTAGACGCTAACCGATTACAGAACATTGACATCTGCCTGTGCACATGTTCTTACACATTCTGACCTGTGGTTCTTTTTTCACTGCACTTCATCATTTGCTTGCTTTGCTCCCAAAATTCTGCTTCTGAACACGAAGGAACAAGCGGCAAACATATTCACCAAATGAAGCGGCACTTATTCATGATTCATCACTGGACATAACAGATCCAATGATGCGCTGCATGCTGCAATTACACACTGAATTCTCATCATCAGATCGTTACTCCATGTGCACATCATGCAGTCATGCTTTATTATTTTGGTGTATGCAAAATACATCACCTGAATGATAATGGGAGTGTTTAATTAGAATCTTAATTATTGGGATTTTAATGCACTAGAGATTTGATTTGGTTGTCACTGTTGGTGGAACAACTCATTATTAATCTTGATGTATCTAACAATAAACAATGGTTTAATTACAAATTTGAATAGTAAAATAGCAACAGTGCACAAAAAATGCAGGACACATGGAAACTAATATTGCAAAAATAATGGTAAATGGTGTAGAAACAATGCAAACAAAGGACAAAAATATTGCAGCTTATTATATAAATGCAAATATGTGAAATCTAAAAAAGCCCATATAATACAATAATAAAACCCTCGAAAAAAAATTCCAAAAACAAACCAATGGGATTTAAAAATTGTTGCCTGTATTTTCAAGCACTTTTTGTGCCTATTGTCACAGATAGACCAGACGTCAGAAACCGGAAAAAAAACAGAATGTCTTTATTTTGTTTAAACATGCAAACACACGAGAGGTCAAGATGTGACTGGAACAGATGATCCAGTCAAGATGAAGCAGACCTAACCAAGGGCTGAGGGCCAGGAGCATAGACATAAACAAAGCAGTCGTTAGTCTGGAATGATCTATGGTAGTGGATTAGTGACCTTATAAAGTGGACAGGTAAATGAAGGACAGGTGTAGGTGATTAGGCAGGTGTAGGTGATTAGTAGGAGGGAGAGGCTGAGCGAGAGTGTTGAGTGAAGAAGGGAGGCATGGCTGGTGGTTCTCTGAAATTACTCCCTCCTCCACAGGTGGCTCCTGATGCCCTAACCCACCGCCAGGGACGCCCACGACCACGGGGTGCAGGACGGTTAGAGTGATTGAGGTGAAACTTTTCCAGGAGTGCTGGAAAACGTCTTGTCTGGGGAGGGTCCGTACCCCTCCCAGTTGAACGAGGTATTCCCGACAACACAGGTCCAGAATCTCTTGGACAGTGTAAACAGATGGTTGGTCCAGCAACTCCTGGGGAGGCGGATCGATGGTGGCTCCAGGGTTTTCTATGGCAGGGGGAGAGAAGGGTTTTTGGAGCGACACATGGAAGGTAGGGCAGATGCGGTACCGGGGAGGGAGTTCGAGCCAGTAGGACACTTTGTTGATTGGTAAGGCGGTGCCTCCAATCTTCGACGATCTGCAAACCTCCTTGTGGTTCTGAGGGTTCTTTGGATCTGGGTATGTGCCGACTCCCATACTCTCATGCTCTCCCGGAAACAATAATCCACCGCTGGGACGTTTGAAGGTTCATCAGTCCAGGGGAATAGTGGGGGTTGGAAGCTAAGCATGCACTGAAATGGGGTCAAGCCGGTGGCTTCTTTGCGCAGGGAGTTCTGTGAGTACTCGACCCAGGTGAGGAACCAGTTCCAGCTCGTTTGATCTTAATGGCAGTAGGATCGGCGGTAGCATCCCAGCTCCTGTATCTTCCACTCTGTCTGGCCATTAGTCTGTGGGTGATAGCCGGATGAGAGGTTAACGGTAACACAGAGAAGCTTAAAAAACACTTTTCATACGTGGGACATAAACTGAGGACCTCGGTCTGACACTATTTTTTTTCCGGGAGGTCAAAATTCTGGAATACGTGGTGAAAGAGTACCTCCACGTTCTCTAGAGCTGTGGGCAGACCTCGGAGGGGGACCAATCTGCAGGCTTTGGAGAAGTGATCCACAACTACTAAGACGCAGGTGTTACCATCAGAGTTAGGCAGCTCCATGACGAAATCGACACCCAGATGCCACCACTTTTCGGAGCCAGTTTGATAGCTAGAAGTTTTCTTAGTCAATTTCCAATGTCATAGTTCTGTTCTCTGGGGGAGAGTTTCTTTGAAAAGAAGGTGCAGGGTTGCAGGCATGGAGGGTTACCCATATGTTGGAATAGAGCGGCCCCTGCACCTGTGGAGGAGGCATCCATCTCCACTATAAATGGGAGCTGGTGACCCGGGTGTTGTAGGAGAGGGGTGGTACTGAACCCCCTTTTGAGCTCGAGGAAGGCTTCTTCGGCCTCCTGGTTCCACACAATGGTTTTGACCTTTTCCATCAGGAGTGAGGTGCGCGGGGCGGTGATCAAACTGAAGTTGCATATGACCTGTCAATAGAAATTAGATAACCCTAGGAAGCGTTGGAGCTCCTTTGTGGAACCCGGGTGAGGCCAGTCCAGAATTGCCTTAACCTTCCCCTGGTCCATCCATACCCCCCGACGGACTGATGTTGTACCCCAGGTATTTTACATTGGACTGGTGGAACTCACACTTCTCCAGCTTCAGGTAGAAGGGGTGTTCCCATAATTGTCCTAGGACCTGAGTGACGTGACCTTGATATTCCATTAGGTTTCGGGAGTAGATAAGGATGTCATCGATGTAGACAATAACAAACCTATGGACGAATGGTTGGAACACCTTGTTCATGAACGTTTGGAACAAATAAACAGTCCAAACGCCATGACGGTGAGCTCCCGAGTCCCTCTCTGACGGGCCAGCTGAACACGCTTTAAAAATTTTTGGGAGATGATATTGCCCGCAGAGCCAGAATCGATAAGTGGAGGTCGGGCAGTACACTGGTGAATAAAGTGACCGGGATCACCACAATACAGGCAAGCCTTGATTAGATCCGAGATGTGAACCGGTTGGGGATCCATCTAGGTAAGTTTTTTACAGTCCGATCTTCTGTCACGGATAGAAAAGGTGTCAGAAAACCGGAAGTAAAACAGAATGTCTTTTTTTTGTTCAAACATATACACACACACTTAACACTTAACTGAGGGCTCCCTGCGAAGCGTAGCCAGGAGCATGGAAGTCAAGTCAAGTCAAGTCAAATCAAGTCAAGTTTATTTCTATAGCGCTTTTCACAACAGACATTGTCTCAAAGCAGCTTTACAGAAATCAACAGTTACGGTGAACGGTGTGCATTTATCCCTGATGAGCAAGCTGTGACGAAGCACATGGAACAGGGCAGTCGGTAGTCCGGAATAATCTATGGTGGGACCTGTAGATTGAATGGTGGGTGAAGGGGATTAGGGACCTTATAAAGGGGACGGGTAAATGAAGGACAGCTGTAGGTGATTAGGCAAATGTAGGTGATTATTAGGAGGGAGAGGCAAGACAAGAGTGTTGAGTGAAGGAGGGAGGCGACACCTATAATCTAATTTGCATAAAATAAAACAAATAAAATAAAATAAAAATGACAGCAAAAATTGTAAAATGACAAAAAATACACTGATCTGCCGTGTTGTATAGTGTAACAGCAAATAATTTGTTTTTTTATTTAAAGGCCTGCAATAGAGCCACACCTCTGGGATGAATCTGAATGCTGACTGCACCCCAGGCCTCCTCACCTCACCTACACTAGTACCTGAATTTACTAACACCCTTGTAGCTGAGATGTAGAATGGGATGTTAAAAAGGGACAAACTTATCTAATGATCAGGTGTCCACAAGTCAAGTCAAGTCAAGTCAAGTTTATTTGTATAGCGCTTTTCACAACAGACATTGTTTTAAAGCAGCTTTACAGAAAACAACAGTGAAGGTGAATGGTGTGCGTTTGTCCCTGATGAGCAAGCCGTGGCGACAGTGGCAAGGAAAAACTCCCTTAGATAATATGAGGAAGAAACCTTGAGAGGAACCAGACTCAAAGGGGAACCCATCCTCATATGGGTGACATCAAGAGTTTGGTCATAAATCTACAACCACAAACGTTTGTCTGTATAGTCTGTGATTATATATAAATATATACATATTATTTTAACATTTTATTCTTTGTAAAAACAACTATATTGCAAAAATCTCAATGTCTATTATAAAACAATGGCATTAATAAATTTTTATTTGATTAAATATATTTATAAATCTATTGTGTCATTGTCATTGTTCAAATTTTTCCCAGTATTTTTCCCCCCACATTCTATAATTAAATTCAATTAGGTACATGGAGGCCCATGTGTTTTCCTAATCCAAAAATCTCTGATACATCTCTAATGATTGTGGACTTCAACTGATCTCCAAACCCATGGGCTGAAGGATCAGGTACTGTGGGATAATAGGGACATACAGGAAAAAGCCTTGGGTCACAAAATCTGAAGCTAAACCAGAAAGCCAAGTTGTGATTTTTCTTTGTTTCAGAGGTCATAGATGTGCATGGAAATGCTGGTGTGCTCTTATTTATCATTCTGTATTCAGCCCACTTACGAAACATGTTTAAAAAGGTATAAAATGCTTCAACAACTCCTTATACTTCATAAATGTTATGCTATAAGTAATTGCTTGAAAATAAAATGACGCAATATAAAGTGCTGCAGAACATCTAATACAATGATGAATGAAAAAAAAGTAGCTGACAACAGCAGTTCAGAAGAAGCGCAAATCTTCAGGGAAACTGTGCACCTGGCAAACCTGACTGCGATGCTCTGAGCAACACGAGTGGCATTAATTTACACCTGGTTCAGGAGGAAGACAAAATGACATGCAAAGCTGTCTGCTGCTAATTTCCCAGAGTTTACTACTTCACATGGAATATGTAATTAGTCATACACAATTTCCTCTCTACATTTACATTTACAGCATTTGGCAGACACCTTTATCCAAAGGGACTTTGTCAAATATCATGACATTTGGATTCAAAATCTAATGCCTTAACCACTGAGCTACCACCTCCCTTTTAAAAATCAACTATAATAAATGTAATAACGATAATACATGGTTACAATAATTCTACGTTTGATGCAAGATGTAGAGGAAAAGAACTGCCCAATGCAAAGCAAAGAGCATTAAGATCATGCACCTAGCCATGGATTATCCCACTTTTACTGTGATTGTTTGCCAGCATTGAAAGGTTAAAAGCGGCATTGCTGTTTGCAATGCAAAACTGAGCAAACAAATACATTATATTTGTTTTTTATTCGATATATATGCTGTTATGTAAAATCCTGCTCCTCTAAATCATACACCGAGATAAACTGGTGATATAGGGTCACATACATTTAAATACATTTGAATACATAAATATTTGGGAGAAAGAGATTTAAGAATAAGAAAACTCCTCCTTACCTTCCAACCAGAGTTGAGAATTCAGATGTTCCAGCTGAGGTCAAAGCTGTATAGCAGGATACAAGACCTTCCACTCCAACCTATGTAAAGCATATCTTCATGGAGCTGGCTTTGTGCAGGTTGCTACTGCATCCAAAGATGTCCTATACAGTAACATTTTAAGGGAGAACCACATATGACTGGAAAAGTTGTAGCTTAGTACTTTTGTCCCTATAGTGTATAAAGATAATTGTTCATGCTACTTACTCATTTGGGTCAAATGCTAGTTTCATGTCTCACAGAAGGTGTGTTCAGAAGCAAGTCTAAAAGTTATATCTGTATTTATGCTGAAAAATATACATGTATTCTGTGTTGAATTACAGTATGTTTAGACTCCTTCATACTAAGAGACTGAACTGATGCTGATACATTAAACACCTTCCTTGAAACTGGACAACATGGTCAATGCCTTTGTACATTTAGCTTTACTGCTCTGCACAACACTCTCATTCTCCTGTCTGCTTATGTATGTCTGTTTCATTTTACCCTGTACGTGACCAACTGTAGATGGTATAAATGACAGCTACAAAAGCTACTTGACTTGAGTAACAAAACCTACTTATGTTGATTTATGGACTTTAAGATTATGTTAATCACCCCATCTGTAGTTCACACCTCTGAGGCTTCCAGAATTCTGTCAAGCTAAAAAAAGGCTGAGATTCTTTTTTTATTTTTTATAATATTTATATTTAAAGGAGAAAGGCATGGAAGGGAAGTGGTAGCTTAGTATTTAAGGTGTTAGACTTTGGATTGGAATGTTGTAAGTTTAAATCCCAGCCCCCCAAGGAGCCACTAAGGGCCCGTGATCAAGGCCCGTAAACCTAAACTGCTCAATTTTATTTAATATAAAATGAGACCATGGTTGTCAGTTTGAATAAGAGTATTTGCCAAATACTATAAATGTAGCAAGTGAGACATTGAACAGGGAAATAGCACATTTTGCTTTTGGCTGGTAAATATAATATTGGTAATGGGCAGTTTCAAATATAAAAATAAATAAATAAATAAATAAATAAATAAATAAATAAATAAATAAATAAATAAATAAATAAATAAATTTATGAGGACTACAGTAGAATATAGGATAATATTATATATAGAATAATTTCTATATATATGACATCTACAGTATATGAATAAGTATTGGGAAAACATTGACATTACTATGATAGAAGTCTATAGATAACAGATTCCTCTTTTTAAAAAAATCCCAGTTCATGCATAATATTAATTAGGGATTTTGTTTAACAATATGGCTTCCACTCTCATTATTCAGTAGTTTATAAACAGCATTTGATTAGGCCCATGCTATTATTTTGCTTTTATTTTTGCCCCTGCAGTTGTTTGTGCAGCTTAATGAAGCAGAATGATATAAAATCAGTGATGAATTGCTAACGTGTGTGCATGATGTAGGCTATTTATTCACAATTTGCCATTTTGAGCTGCTGAGCAAATAGAATAATGCTATTGTTTCTGTTAATTCGATGCACTCTCCTGTAAAAAAATAATAATAAAAATAAAATCTGTGTGACCAGTTTGAAGGATAATCTCATGTATTTGTCTGTATGTATGATACAGTTCATATTACGGGTTCATAATTTTAACCGCATGCTAAGCAACGCATGGTAAACAACGTCTGTGGTTAAGATGCATCTCCCCTTAAACTATTATCACAGATTATGAATTATCAATAGTGCTATTTTTAGGTATTTAATATCAGATTCAATTCAGTTTTATTTCTAAAGTGTTTATAAAGCAGCAATTGAGAAATTCATATAGGTATTTCCTGACTTAAATGCGTTCTGAAGACACCATTGTAACTTAAAAATATCTTAAGTCGAGACATGGCCTAGCCTACCAAGCAGTCTAAAAGAATGGTGATCAGTCTGGGGTAGTATACTGTAATCTGTTAATATTTTAACAAATCACATTATATAATGCAGCAAAACAACTATTTACACTACCATACTGTAGAAACTATACCATCATGTATGCAAGTGGCACCGGTCATGTGGGTGAGTGCAGGTTTGCGAATGGAGGGCGGAGCATACACTGCTTTTTTTTTGCCTGCTGCGCTAAGCTTAAAATGTTTTACAATTTTGCCGTATTGCTATCGGCATCGTATCGTAACTTGGGGACCTTTTGTTCTACCAATATAAAATACAATAATTGGCAAGTCAACAAAATCACTTTCCAATCAGACACCACAGTTTTCAAACATGGCTTCCCAAGACTCCAACTCCCATTCACACCTGTTCAAAATCACCCATAAACTTATCAGTCATAGCTGTTTCCAAATTACACATTTATTACATCCACAACTTATAAGAACTCTCATTCATTTGCATTTAGTAATGCATTTGAACTTTGTTTTCTACTATTTACCTAAAATCCTGTTTCTGTTTTTGTTTCCATGTTTTTTTTTATCTCATTATGGTTTTGCCCAGTTTATGCTGACCAATGATTGTTATATCTGATAAATGAGTCAGAGGTGGAAATGATAAGGGAATGAGAAAGAAACCTTAAGAGGAACCAAACTTGAGGGAACACATGCTCATCTGGTTGACATCCATATATTAATTTATAATAGTTCATCACTGATTACATTTAATTTAAATGAATAATTTTTTTTTTGTAATGTGATCTGTAATGTGCATTGTTAAAAGCACTATACTATCTGTAATAAATGGACATTCGGTGCAACCGAGATGAGAATGGGTTCCCTCTTGAGTCTGGTTCCTCTCAAGGTTTCTTCCTTATGCCGTCTCGGGGAGTTTTTCCTTGCCACAGTTGCCACCGACTTGCTGTTCACAGTTGGAGTAAAGCATTGTTCCAACCAGATGTAGTCCTAGACATTAATAGTAAACAAGTAAATTTTTTTTATATCAATTATAGTCGAAAAATAATTTTCATGGATCTTTAATGAAACCATTCACAGTAATCTCATGTATCTTTAGGCCGCTTTATTGCCCTTTAATAGAATGTGTTTTTAATAACTTGTACATACTACCGTTTACATTTCTTTCTATCTTTCGGCTTCTCCCATTAGGGGTCACCACAGCGGACCATCCGCATGTTTGATTTGGCACATGTTTTACGCCGGATGCCCTTCCTAACCCTCCCCATTTATCTGGGCTTGGGACCGGCACTAAGACTTGTGCAACCCTAATGGCTGGGGTTGGTTTCCTGACCGGGGATCAAACCCGGGCCACAGCAGCAGTGAGAGCGCCGCATCCTAACCACTAGACCAATAGGGAACCATACTACTGTTTACATAATAACATTAAATACTATTATCATATTATAAACAGTAACTTTTAAATATTTGTGTATTCCTTTATTTATCTTTTTTTAACATTGTGCTCTGTTGTGTGCACACTCATGGCATATTACTTTAATTAACATTGATTTCTGTTTCAGATTTAAACAATACAAAATCTGAGGAAGGCTAGAGAGGGTGAATACTTTTGCACAAATTATCGCACACTGCAATATGTTATCTTTTTTCCTTGATTTAAATTTACATAATATTTTACAATATTTGAATATTGTTCAGTGACAAAAAACAAACAAAACGTATTTACTAATATGAATATTATAATACAAATATTGTTATTTTTTTAATGCTTTATTTAAATTTACATTATATTTTTCAATATTTTAGTTCAGTGACAAAAAAAAAACATATTTACTAATATGAATATTTTAATAAAATAACATTGTTGAAAAATGTATTATATTAAACATAATAGTATTTGTGTATAACATTTTGGAACAAATATTTATTTATTTATTTATTTTTAAATGCTTAATTTAAATAAACATAATATTTTTAAATAATTGAATATTGTTTATTGACAAAATAAATACGTATATACTAATATGAATATTATAATGAAAATATTGTTTAAAAAAAAAGTATGATTGTGATTCATGTATATAGTATGATGATTCATGTATATAATTTGCAAACATTATTATTAAATGTTGTTTATTGGCAGAAAATAATTATATAAATATATAAATACATTTTTGCAGAAAACTTTAAGTGTGAATAAAAAAGGTTTTATGGTTTACAGACATAAACACAGGCTCGGTCTTTTATAAGAGTGTTTGTCGGACCCGGAAAATATCCCAATGAAGTGATGAGATCATCCAGAATAAGAATAGGTACACATAAAGCTTTCTGAATATTGTCATTATTCGTTGATGGAAAATCAATCATAAAAAGCTATTAAGCGAAGTAGCAGGCTAGAAATTCTAAAATTAGTTAGCATGTTTGTATAACATGTTATTGGGGATATATTTCCCAGAGTGTCACGTGCAGCCTAACGTCTCTGCTAAAAAATATGAGGAGGAATCCGAATGACTAAAAGCATTAGAAAGCCGGATAATAGGGTTATATTAGAAAACTAAGATGCATTCACATCCCTATATTAAAAACAAAACAAGAATAAGAAGGTAGCGTTACATCTTGACTCGTATTGTTTAAGATGTTTATGAAATCATCTATTAAGTATCCCAAAGAACAGTGCGGTGTTGTTCTAGTGTACGCTATAAGATGCGAATGCTTGATCTACTTGACTCTTCTGTGATGTTTCTCTTAATTACGCCTGAGGAAAGGTCAGAGCCGCAGAGATAAATGACAGTGTTTGAGAGTTCACTTAAAGTTCAGCTGTACACCCAGCAGTGCTTTGGATATTAATGTGTCGTCATTAGAGCTTATAAGTTAACACAATAGCACCATCTTTATTCAATCGGGGAGTAATTCGAAACGAGAGAGAGAGAGAGAGAGAGAGAGAGAGAGAGAGAGAGAGAGAGAGAGACCTTCACTATTAATAGCTAAATTAGTCACATCGGTGTACATAACTGTATTCTGACCTTGAACATACACTTAAAAAAAATTTGCCATATGTGATTCTTTCCCAAACTGTTAGCACAACGTTACAGGCACACACATGTACAGAATGTCTTTGGATCCAGTACCTTTATATTTCCCCCTCATTTAAACTAGTAAACCCAAACATGTTCTATCATGGCAATGCTCCTGTACACAAAGCCAGGTCTATGAAGATATATTTTACATGGGTTGGAGTAGAAGATCTTAACTGGCCTACTAAAGAGGTCTGATCTCAACCCTATTTAGGATGAATTGGAATGCTGATTGCACCTCAGGCCTCCTCACTCTGGCTGAATGAGCACAAATCACCACAAGCACACTCCAAACCCTAATGAAACATTTTCCCAGAAGAGTGAAGTTTATAATAACAGCAAATGGGGAAAAATTATGTAGAACGAGATGTTCAAAATGCACATACCAATCTTATGGATAGGTGTCCAAAAAAAGATAAATAAAGGAATACACAAATATTTAGATTTTGTATTGTTTAAATCTGAAACAGAAATCAATGTTAATTAAAGTAATATGCCATGAGTGTGCACACAACAGAGCACAATGTTAAAAAAAGATAAATAAAGGAATACACAAATATTTAAAAGTTACTGTTTATAATATGATAATAGTATTTAATGTTATTATGTAAACAGTAGTATGGTTCCCTATTGGTCTAGTGGTTAGGATGCGGCGCTCTCACTGCTGCTGTGGCCCGGGTTTGATCCCCGGTCAGGAAACCAACCCCAGCCATTAGGGTTGCACAAGTCTTAGTGCCGGTCCCAAGCCCAGATAAATGGGGAGGGTTAGGAAGGGCATCCGGCGTAAAACATGTGCCAAATCAAACATGCGGATGGTCCGCTGTGGTGACCCCTAATGGGAGAAGCCGAAAGATAGAAAGAAATGTAAACGGTAGTATGTACAAGTTATTAAAAACACATTCTATTAAAGGGCAATAAAGCGGCCTAAAGATACATGAGATTACTGTGAATGGTTTCATTAAAGATCCATGAAAATTATTTTTCGACTATAATTGATATAAAAAAAATTTACTTGTTTACTATTAATGTCTAGGACTACATCTGGTTGGAACAATGCTTTACTCCAACTGTGAACAGCAAGTCGGTGGCAACTGTGGCAAGGAAAAACTCCCCGAGACGGCATAAGGAAGAAACCTTGAGAGGAACCAGACTCAAGAGGGAACCCATTCTCATCTCGGTTGCACCGAATGTCCATTTATTACAGATAGTATAGTGCTTTTAACAATGCACATTACAGATATAAAATATTTTTTTTATTCATTTAAATTAAACGTAATCAGTGATGAACTATTATAAATTAATATATGGATGTCAACCAGATGAGCATGTGTTCAATGTTAAGTAAAGTAATATGCCATGAGTGTGCACACAACAGAGCACAATGTTGAAGGGATCTGAAAACTCGTTATATTTATTTACAATTAAAAACCTGTAAGATTTTTCAAAAACCTCTGTGTGTGAATAAGTATTTACTCCCTTTGATGTGAAACCCCTAAAAAGGTGCTGGTGCAAACAAATTTGCCATCAGAAATCTCATAATAAATAATTAAATATGCATGTGTCATTAGATTTCTTCTGATAGTGATAGTAAAAGTGACAGTTTTTTTCAGTCTCTTAGTAAAAGTATACAACCAGAAAAATACAATAAAATTAGATGCACTATTAAAAAGCAAAAAGCAAAAAAAAAAACACAGGTTCAAAGAACTTCATAGGTGGTAAGTATTGCAGCAAATGTATTGCTAAGAGCTTCTATAGGTGGCAAGTATTTAGTGTGATCTTGAGCAATAGCAGGATTTGACTGCTGAACAAAATGTCTATTACCAAAACAGTCTCACGGCATTTTGTGATGGTCACAAACTTCGATCTCTTGATTTGTGTTCATAGACAGGGATTTCCCTCATTTTTTCGTGTCACTCAGCACGACTGCCTCTGTCTGACTCCGTCTCCATAGCAACGAAGGCAGAGGCTCATGGGTAATGCTGACAGAAATGCCAGAGGTAATCATTTTTTCTTCATTTTTATCAGAGAATAAGGCAGAAAATTTACGGGTAGGGTTTGCGGAAGGGTTATACTGTAATAAATGTGCGTGTCTCTAATTAATGCAGTTTTTTTAATTAACCAGGAGAATATATTTACTGTATTTCAACTGTAAGAAACCACTGACTATGGTTTATAATAGCGAGTAGATGTTAAATGTTGAGTAATGGTGCTTGAAGATTAAAAAATTTATAACAAACGAGATAAAAACAATACAGCGTCTGCGGTATCCAGTAGCAGAAAGAAAACTTAGGCGGAGATAAAAAATACTTCCTATTAAAATACATTACATAGAAAGTCGTCCTCAGTGACACGAACAAAGAAATAAATTTTTGTCTATGAAGACAAATTATTAGATTAAATCTGCCATGAGACTGGGCTGCTATTACATCAAGTTTGTGCAAGACATACTTTTATTTACACATGTATTATTTTCATTCTATGGAAGTTTGCTAATAAGACCAACGTTCTGTCACATTGTTCCAGTCAAAATGCCAATCACAGTATTTGACAAATTCATGCTTTTGCATCAAGCAAAAGGCCAATCTTAAAGGGAAATCAGCAAATAAACTGGATACTCAAGATGTGGTATTCAAGCTTTTATAAAGAAATTTAAAGATTCAGAAGAGTTAAGGACCAAAAAAATACAAAAAAAACAACCAAACAAACAAACAAAAACAAATCTTTCAAAATCTAATACGTTTTTCAGAGTTTCTATAAGAGAAACTTCATGTGGATTCCAGGTTGACCTACTGTACATTCTGAAGGAGACTGATTAGGAATGGTCTTTGTAAAAGGGTAGCTAATAACACACCAACAGTCATGGACTCGTGGATAGTGTTCAATTGTCCAGACCTAAATATTAAAAAGGCAGTAAAGGATCACCAGAACAAAAAAAGAAATGAAAGACAATTCAAATCCAAAGATGTATAGAAAAGAACCTATAAAACTGAAAAGAACAATACTGCTTAAGGGAGCCTGGTATGATATCTATCATATATATATATATATATATATATATATATATATATATATATATATATATATATATATATATATATATATATATATATATATATATATATATATATATATGATAGATAATTATTCATTATAATTATATAATTATTGCTTCAGAAAACGTCAGGACAGTTTCCCCTAGTGCAAATGGGGTTCACTTTAAATACTGACCTTTGCCTGAAGAAGTCATTTTGCTCTGAAAATTTTGATTTTCGTATACATATTTTCAATATTTACTTTTTTTAATCTTAATAAAGAGACCAAAAAAAATGAATATTGATGATCATAAAAACATGTTGAACGACCTTTGCACAATACTAACACCTGTTCAAAACAAGTCCAGGACAAACAAGTAACCTTCCTGCATGTATTTGTGAGGTGGGAGGAAACCTGTGAACCCAGAAGAAACCCACATGGACACAGGGAAAACATTTAACAGAAACTTGGGCTCAGGATTAAATCTGATATGGCCAGAGATAAAAAATGAACAGATTTCAAGCATCATGTCATAATTTTTGATATTAACAATATTTGTATCTGTAACAGAAGTCTATTTGATATAAATAGAACTCTATTTGCTGAGGTGTGTAACCTCTCACACACTCCACCACTTTGCTAGAAGCTCAGTCGAGCTCTTCTGGCTTCTATACAACTCTCTTTCAGGGCCCTTAGATGTCTCCACCGTAGCTAATGAACGAATTGGGGAACCGAGAAACCGCTCCACCTCCTGCATCCCCATTCTTATTAAATGCTGATTGCAAACGGTGGCCAAGATTATTCACGACGCAAAAGCGTTAATTCAATTAGAGCAACAAAAGATCAGGCTTCAGCTCAGGTTTTAGTCTGGCTTGGCTCACGTGGCCATGGTGCGTTTTGGTGGCTCTCTGCTGACCCGCTGTGGTGAAGGATGGGATTTAAAAATCATACAGAAATACTGCAGGAATTTTCTCATGTGTTCACGATTATAAACTGTGGATGTTATATAAAAAAATAGTGTTTTTTTCTGGGCCTTTTTGACATGCATAATTAATTGCTTTGTTGTAAAAAAATGCAGAGTTTTGCTTGCTTTTATTGTGCAGCATTCGCAATTAGATTGTAAAGGTCACAATTAATCAGATACTTTCAGTGGGAACTTGTGATGACTGAGTGTGACTTAGAATGAATACAGTGGGGGGAAATAATTATTTGATCCCCTGCTGATTTTGTAAATTTACCACCTTACAAAGAAATGAAGAGTCTAGATTTTCTAGATGGTGGGTTTATTTTAAAAGAGAGAGAGAATATAAAAAGAAATCCCTAAATATAAAAAAAAAAACTATAAAGAAAGATTATAAATTAATTTGTATTTGATCGAGTTAAATAATAATTTTCAGCAAGAATTCTGACTCCCACACACCCAAATTAGTCGTGTCCTTTAGAAAGTGCTCCTAATATCAACTCATTATGTGTGTAAAAGACGGCAGTCACAGAATCAACCTCTTCCATTCAAACCTCTCCACCACCATGGGCAAGACCAAAGAACTCTCACAGGACGTCTGGGACAAGATTGTAGACCTGAACAAGGCTGGAATGGGCTACATATCCATGGAATATGATATGTTGGAAAATATCCTATTTTCCATGGTGGGAACAGTAATCTTGCATCTCAACAGTGACATTAAACTGGGTGTGCTGCTCTCTCACAATGTATTTAAAGAATAGTTTGGATAATCTACACTTTTTTTTTTTCCATACATTTTTTCCTCTGCCTTGCTAATCTCCTTCCTTTGGTAGAAATCTTCATAATTAACTTCATATTAACCTGCATGTGTTAAACAAATGTAGACCAAATGTAAGGATATTGTCTGTATGTAATGCAAAGGTTCTTCCAGAACCTAATAAAAAATTGTCATGCCTTTTTTGTTAAACACAGAAGTCAACTTCAGCTTATAATGTACCGTCAAACCGTAACACATCGCCACCTAGTGGAAACAGACCCTGGGTGCCTTGGATAAGGGAGATTCTGCATATCTGAAGTCTGAAATGTAAACATGTGGCGTTCTGTCTATTTACTGTCCTGCACTTTGACTTATGTAGTCTTGCTACTGTTCTGTGTGCAAATATGACATTTTGTAGTATTTTATTCACACACACACACACACACACACACACACACACACACACACACACACACATTAGGGCAAAATTAATGCACTCATTTTAGTAGCGTGCGATTAATGCAGCTAGTATTTGTTTGACCATTTTTATAAAAAACATACATAAATAAATATAAAAGAGGCGAAATTAAAAATGTCAACGCAACACTCGTTTGTTCAGGATGTCCATTCTTTACTTTTAATTAAAAAAAAATTATTAACTCTGAGACGTGCCAAGTCTCAAATCAAGCACCAAAATCCCCCATAATGCACACATCTGTCTATTAAAACCGTCCATGTGGAAACATTGCAAAAGTTCCATTTGGTGTCCTGATGATTTACATACAGTGGAACCGTGTTGGGGGTAACGTGCTTTACGAATGCTTTGCAGGACAAGCAAAGTTTTCTGCATTACGAGCGTTAACTTGCATTGCGAACAGCGAGCATCACGCGAACAACGTGCGAACGGCTTACGCTCAACTGAGACGTGTATCCCTCGTACAGTACTATAGTATTGCGACCATGTGTGTTCTCATGAAAGGAGATTCTCCTTCCAAGCAATAACCCTCCTCCTCCTCCTCTTCTCCTCCTTCTCATCTCCCTCACAGCAGTCACGTCCCTTTTCAAAGGTAAAGTGCAGGTTAATTTGTTTTATTTTTACTTTATATTGTATACTAATCATTGTTCTTTGTTTCAGATACATTAGGGATGATCATTTGTACATAAAATACCATTTAAATAGTTTTTATATCAATATTTTTGGGTGTGTGGAACAGATGACCTGAGTTTGAATTATTATTTTTCTTTGGGAATATTCTCTTTGTATACTTTAAACCATTTACAGAACCATTTTGCCTTCATGCTCTATGTTGATTTAAATATTAAAAACTCGAAAAGTTCTTTAATATAAGTTATTTTCTTCTTAGCTTCGCAGATGATATAGCAATGTCAGTAAGATGCCTGCAGGAGAATAAGGAGTTGTCCTTCTACATGAAGTTGCTTCTGGCATTGATACACGCAATGTTTCCATTGTGTAGTGAACTGGCATGTAGCGAACTGGGAAACGTCTCATGGGGGAAAATGAGCTTTTAGTTCAAACAACATAAAAATGAAGGATGGATTATTCAGAAGTTCTGCTTGTAATTATAAATCAGACCACAGTAGCTTAAAAAGCATCATGTGACCTGAGCTGGCTGTGAGATTTATACTAAGGAATAACATGTAAAGCATGTCCTACTAGTCTGGTTGATTATTTCCCATTAAGAGCAGGTCATGAAGTGTTTCATTCCTAAAATCCGACAGAAATTTGCCAGAGATTACACTTTTTATTTATTTATTAGAGTTACTATATACTTTTGATCAGTTTATAGTGATGTGTGAAATAAGGTATCATTTGCATTATAGCAGCTTTTAAGAGTATAAAGATGGCATATTGTTAGTCATGTGACACAGTCTCCCACTCCTGGGCCCTTGAGCAAGACCCTTAACCCTCAATAGCTCAGCTGTATAAATAAGATTGTACGTCACTCTAAATATGAGCGTCTGCCAATTGCCATAACCGTAAATGTAATCTGAATCGATTTTAAAGAAAGGTGCTTTATGTTTGTCACATGTATTTTCCACACAGCAAAATTCTTTCTTCGCATATCATAGCATAGGGAGTTGGGGTCAGACATGATACACTGCCCCTGGAGCACAAAGGGGTTAAGGGCCATGCTTAAGGGCCCAAAGAGTGACTTTAACCCCAGAATTTCAACCACTGTTCTACCACCTCCCCCAAAAAGATGGACAGAATAAAGCAGCCTAATCTTATGTTTTTATGCATGCCTCTTTCAAACCAACTACCTGCATGTCGTCCCTCATCACATCCCTAAACCTTCTTTTTGGTCTTCCTGTTTTCCTCCTGACTGGTGGCTCCATCCTCAGCATTCTTCTACCACTTCATATACTCCATGTCCCTCCTCCGCACATGTCCAACCCATCTTAATCGAGCCTCTCTCACCGTGTCTCCAAAACGGCCTGCTTGCACTGTCACTCTAATACACTAGTTTCTAATCCTGTCCATCCTCATCACTCCCAACATCTTCAGCTCTGCTACCTCCAGCTCCGTCCCCTGCCTTTTACTCAATGCCACTGTCTCTAATCCGTACAACATCTCAGGTCTCATCACAGTCCTATAAACTTTCCCTTTCATTCTTGCAGATACTCTTCTATCACAAATCACTCCTGCTATCACTCTTCTCTTCTGTAACTGTTACTTTGCACAGCTGACCCCAGGTACTTACACTCATTCACCTTCACACGGTCAAAATATAATTATCCATTTTTATTTTTATTAAATGATATTCAATTTATGATTCATTGTCTTTATTTTTCACAAGATTTAAACAATGAGATCATGTAATAGATTGCCCACATCTGGGAAACGATTCTGTCTCTGAGTGTTGTTGAAGTAGAACGAAAAGAACACACAGACCCTGTGAAGGTCATATTTCATTCAGCGTGTGGTTTTATCTGGCTGTGTGCTCTAAAAGCTCGGAGATTGCTGCCCCACTTCAGCTCCTTAATAATAAAACGTTAGCAAGACTCACCCTTTATACCAAGCTCGGTCTAAACACTCGACACTGCGGGTGACTCAGCAGGACAGGATGACACAGAGCTCGATGCAAACACAGAGAAGACGTTTCCTTTCCTTTTTGCTCTTCACCCAGACTAATAAAATCATACAGTGTTCCTGTAAGTCTTCCATCACTCAGGCCTGCTGGTTTACAATGAAGCCGTGTGTCTCTGTTCCTCCTCCTTTCCTTCTTCTCCATCAGACATTACCACTCCTTGGAGGATCTCCAGGGCCTGCTGCATTAGAGAAACCAAATCCTGAACTTATTAGAGCCTTTTATACAGTGTCATGAGGGTATATTTCCCAGCAGACATTTACATATTGGACCATTTTTACTTTTGTAATGGATATTTAACATTTTGTTGAAATATTAATATAAATGATTTATTAATTTTTTTTTTTGTATATAGAGTTATTTTTTTTTTTATCCTGTATGCTTGTTTCTTTTAATGAAACAGAATATAATATCTCAAAAAAAGGAGCTACGTCTGCCCATGTCATATACTTTTTGTCCATAAGTCCTGAATACGTTGTGATAAACTATTTTACCAAAGTTTTGTGGACACCTGGTCATAAGTATATGTGCTTTTTGAGGGTCACATTCCACATTTAGTTCCTTTTTAGAAACTCGGGCTGCGTTGAAAAGTTTTGGGAACGCGCTTCCAAAGCGTTCCCGACGCAGCGTCTCGAGAAGTTCCAAGATGTTCTACTAGATTTTGTAGCGTGCTTGTGGAGATTTGAACTCATTCAGACACAAGAAAAAATCAGGTACTGTAGGCAAGGTGATGATTTCTGGAGTGCAGTCAGCGTTCCCATTCATTCCAAAGGTGTTCAATAGGGTTGAGGTCAGAACTCAATAGCAGGAGATATCTACTCCAACCCATGTAAAGCAGATCTTCATGGAGTTTGCTTTGTGCACAGGGGCAGTGTCATGCTGTAGCAGGTTTGGGTCTCCTAGTTGATGTAAAGGGAAAATTTCATGCTACTGCACATGCATATACAGTATATATACAGTGAGGAAAATAAGTATTTGAACACGCTGCTATTTTGCAAGTTCTCCCACTTAGAAATCATGGAGGGGTCTGAAATTGTCATCGTAGGTGCATGTCCACTGTGAGAGACATAATCTAAAAAAAAAAAATCCAGAAATCACAATATATGATTTTTTAAACTATTTATTTGTATGATACAGCTGCAAATAAGTATTTGAAGACCTGAGAAAGTCAATGTTAATATTTGGTACAGGAGCCTTTGTTTGCAATTACAGAGGTCAAACGTTTCCTGTAGTTTTTCACCAGGTTTGCACACACTGCAGGGGGGAATTTTGGCCCACTCCTCCACACAGATCTTCTGTAGATTAGTCAGGTTTCTGGCCTGTCGCTGAGAAACACGGAGTTTGAGCTCCCTCCAAAGATTCTCTATTGGGTTTAGGTCTGGAGACTGGCTAGGCCATGCCAGAACCTTGATATGCTTCTTACAGAGCCACTCCTTGGTTATCCTGGCTGTGTGCTTCGGGTCATTGTCATGTTGGAAGACCCAGCCTCGACCCATCTTCAATGCTCTAACTGAGGGAAGGAGGTTGTTCCCCAAAATCTCGCAATACATGGCCCCGGTCATCCTCTCCTTAATACAGTGCAGTCGCCCTGTCCCATGTGCAGAAAAACACTCCCAAAGCATGATGCTACCACCCCCATGCTTCACAGTAGGGATGGTGTTCTTGGGATGGTACTCATCATTCTTCTTCCTCCAAACACGTTTAGTGGAATTATGACCCAAAAGTTTAAGCAGGGGAACCTTTCGTGCCATGCATGATTTCATGACGTCTTAGTGTATTACCAACAGTAACCTTGGAAACGGTGGTCCCAGCTCTTTTCAGGTCATTGACCAGCTCCTCCCGTGTAGTTTTGGGCTGATTTCTCACCTTCCTTAGGATCATTGAGACCCCACGAGGTGAGATTTTGCATGGAGCCCCAGTCCAAAGGGAGATTGACAGTCATGTTTAGCTTCTTCCATTTTCTAATAATTGCTCCAACAGTGGACCTTTTTTCACCAAGCTGCTTGGCAATTTCCCCGTAGCCCTTTCCAGCCTTGTGGAGGTGTACAATTTTGTCTCTAGTGTCTTTGGACAGCTCTTTGGTCTTGGCCATGTTAGTAGTTGGATTCTTACTGATTGTATGGGGTGGACAGGTGTCTTTATGTAGCTAACGACCTCAAACAGGTGCATCTAATTTAGGATAATAAATGTAGTGGAGGTGGACATTTTAAAGGCAGACTAACAGGTCTTTGAGGGTCAGAATTCTAGCTGATAAACAGGTGTTCAAATACTTATTTGCAGCTGTATCATACAAATAAATAGTTTAAAAATCATATATTGTGATTTTTATTTTTTTTGTTTTTAGATTATGTCTCTCACAGTGGACATGCACCTACGATGACAATTTCAGACCCCTCCATGATTTCTAAGTGGGAGAACTTGCAAATAGCAGGGTGTTCAAATACTTATTTTCCTCACTGTATATATACTGAATCTATCTATCTATTTAATTGATCTATTGATCAATTGATCGATCAGTGTCATATATATATATATATATTTTATTATATAGCTGATGCAGTACACAGTGAAACAAGATGTTTCTACAGAACCCTGGTGCTACTTAAAGCAACATAGAGTGACATCACACAGCACATAGCTACATAACAGAACACAGAGTTGAGGAATAAAGTGTCCTCGCCACATAAAGTGCATCGTGTGCAACTGAGTGCAAACAGTGCAGAGAAAAAAACGTGATACACATAACACAAAATACAAAATAGCACCAACCAGTTTACCTACCTTACAATGTGCAAAAGAGAGAACTATAAACAGAAGTGGATTTGTAAACATAAACACAACGTTGTGCAAAAACAGCAGTAGCAGTGGTTAAGAGGTGCAAAACAGCATGTAATCAGTATAATATAATTATAATATAAATATAATATGGGTGGTAGAATGGATTGAGATGAGTTATGAATGTGTGTTGAGTTCAGGTTGTGCAGTTTAGTAACACACAGTCGAGTGTGTGTGTGTGTGTGTGTGTGTGTGTGTGTGTGTGTGTGTGTGTGTGTGTGTGTGTGTGTGTGTGTGTGTTTGTACATTTAAATTCTGTGTGTTGAGGAACCTGATGGCTTTAGGGGGAGATAACTGTTGCACAGTCTGGATGTGAGACCTGAAATCTTTTAAACCCTTTTACCTGATGGTAGGGGGGTAAAGAGTGGGTTCTAGGAGTACCTTTTTAAAGGTACAGGACTGATTTGGCTGTGTGGGAGTCAGCATTCTTGCTGGTTGGTAGGAGATTGAATACTTATTTTAGGCAGGCAAGGCCAGGGCAGGCAGTATTGTGTACTGAAATTGTAAGACAGCAAACAGTTCACAGATATGGAGCAAAAGTACAAGCAACAATCATTAAAAAAGTATATCAAGGCTACTTTAAATGAAAAGATCAAAATAAGATAGAGGATAAAATTATTTTTATAAAATAAACCTGAAAAAATGACACATTGTTCACAATAGGGCAATCGGGTGATAATCTGGTAACATGCACATTAAAGTGCAATAACGAGGTAATAAAAGTTGTAAAATAATAATTTACTGATTCTATGTACATGATGTTTGTATATACAGATGGGAACTTAAGAAATTGTACATAAAGTGTGCCAGCAAGTTTTAATATTAATAAAAGAGAGAATGACAGTATATGAACGTTTCAGTGCCATCAGGCGGAAAACCTACGCTGTGTTGCAGTATGGTATGTTATGGGATCATAACATATTTGTAAATAAATAATAAATTAATTCATTGATATAACTGAAATACAGTCATTAAAATATTTTTTTTTTTTATAAATAAAGAAGTAAATAAATAATATTCATGAAACTCTTGCCTGGTGCGCTTTAATATATACACTCTAATATGTTTATAAAATTAGTGTTACAGAAGCTCTGAGAAACCAGATTAGATGCAAAGTCAACTGCTGCACTCGTTAAACTGTTGGAAAATAAATTGTTCAAATCAGGTCATATATTCAGATCCTAGCACCAACAAGATGCTGGGCCCATGTGGAAGGCTCTTGCCCCTTTAATGCTTAGATGTATAAATGTATTGTATAAAATTTATTTTTGCTCTGGATAAGCATGTCTGACAAATGCTGCAAATAAAATATCCAGTTTTGGCAAAACAACATCTAAATATTCAACCTTGTCATGGCTTTATGCGAATCAGTGTGTGTGAGGCTTGGGAGTTGTAGTTCCCAAGTTGTAGTTGTATTGCAGCATATAAACATCCAAGATACATCTACGGTATTTGATGGAACTTAAATGGTGGGTATCATTTGCAATTTCTTCAAATACAATAAAATTTTCTCTATTTTGTTAAAATGGAAAGAACTTTGATAGAACCCATAGAAACTGTAGCAAATTTCAGATATTTTCTCATATTTTGAGGGTCTGTCTCTATTAGCATGAGATGAGAAGTTGAGACCATTAGATCTGACCTGTCTATGGAATGTAGGTTCCCTTTCAGGAACTCGAGCTGCGTTAAAAACGCTTGGGGAATGCCTCGCTTTGTTCACGCTCTGAATCATGTGTAAAATCTGGCTAATAAGCAGTCGTGACTTCATGGGCGGGCGACATTGCACAAACCAGGAAGCTACAAAATTGGAGCACAATAGCAGCGACATCAGCTTCTGTTGTTCAGGTAAGCACTTTGTGTGTAATTCTGTGTTCTGAGAGGGTCAGATGCCAGCCTTGAGAGGGTGGTTCACCGATCAGACTTAAGGGCAGATTGGGAAGCCAGGCTGTTAACTCTCCCACAAGATGTGCCTCAGAGTGCAGTCTCCCTCCCGTAGGTGTCTCCCTCTATTTCCGCCCAGAAGATCGCTGCAGATTGAGGAGACCCGCCGCCTCTCACAAGGCCCCAACGGCTGCAGGGCATTGCTCCAGCAGCTCCGGCAAGGTCAGAGACCAACCTTGAGAAGCTGGTTCCCCTAAGAGATTTCCTGGCAGCTTGGGAAGGCCTGCCAGACGTATCTCGGTGGGTCCTGCACACAAACAGAAGGGCTACTCGATTCAGTTCGGGTCCCCTCCTCCCCGGTTCAACAGGTTGTGTCCTACCGTGGTGGGACACAAGCAGGCTCTGGTCCTGGAACAGGAAGTGCGCACCCTTTTAAGGAAAGAGGCAATCGAGGTGGTTCCTCCCTTAGTCAGAAAGTCAGGCTACTACAGCCAGTACTTTGTTGTTCCGAAGAAGGATGGCAGAATGCGGCCGATCCTAGATCTGCGCTCCTTGAACCACTTACTCAGAAGGTTAAGGTTCATAATAATCACTCTCAAGGAGATCGTGTCTCAGATCAAGTCCGGGGACTGGTTTGTCACGCTAGATCTAATGGACACCTATTTCCACATAGCCTTCCTTCTTCCTCACAGGAGGTTTCTGAGGTTTGCTTTCCAGGGGCGAAGCTCACCAATATCGTGTCCTCTTGTTTTTTCCTATTTTGTAGCTTCCTGGTTTCCGCAACATCGCTCGCCAATGACGTCACGACCGATTATTGGCCGGGTTTTACACATGATTCAGAGCGTGAACAACGTGAGGTGTTCCAAAATCATTTTCGACACATCTCTCATTTCCTCAGGGAACTAGGGTTACATACATAACCTAGTGATGTTTTTATTTGTTTAATTTATAAAATATACATAAAATTTTATATGGTATGTTTTCCTATAAATACATATGGCCTAATTTTGGAGGATCAACCTAGCCAGTTTTCATCTGCTCATCTTGAGGACTTTGCCTTCAAAGGACATTCCACAGATTTTATTTTCAACCTGGAAACTAGATATCTGCATGACATATCAAACAGTCGAACAGTGTGTGTGTGTGTGTGTGTGTGTGTGTTTCCTTGGACTGCCTTTTTGAATAGTTTGCCCGAGGTTTATCCTTTCATACGAGACATTTTTGGACCATTGTTCTGTCTTCTTCTGTGTGTACTCATGGAAAAAAAAAAGCTGGTTTTCCCACAGTCAGTTCACACACCCAGTTCTATTTTATGCATAACCTCAGCCACTTTTTATAGGCTCATTTTCAGTTTTTGCACACAAACCCAAACTTAAATAAGCTGTACATTTTAAAGTAGGTAGTAAAAGGATGACATACACACATATATTTCACTCTATGCTGATATTTTACTGTGTACAGTGTGTATTCTATTTTTTATAACAGAACTGTTTTTGGGGAGTAGACTGCAAACCAGTATATGCTGTCTTTTACTGTTATGAGGTTGCTTTTATACTCTCAGATGATGCAACTATAACAAAGCTGATAGCTAGTAATTGGTTACCTAATTGTTAAGTAGCTTTGCTTGGTGTTGTGATTAGATTTATTATGACCATTAATACTAATTAAATTAGCATTGAGGTCAGTCTGGTGATCAGGAGGAGGCTCTTTAGCGCGATTGTAGTATTTCGAGGCAGAAAATAAAGAGAGGAGGAAGTTCTCGTGCTCGAATAATAGACTCCTTAGAACGACTAGCCAGTGCCGTGTAGGTTTCAAACCTCCTCTGAGCGTTTGCACATGTGGTTGTGTGGACATTGTTGACCTTGTGATCTGGGCTTTAGAAGAGTACCAGTAGAACACTAGTTTCTCATTCCAATCCCCGCTCTGATTCTTTATTTCCCTCTTTCATTTTCTATGTAGGGTTGTTTGTCTTCTGGTCTAGTCTGACCACTGTGAGACGGTCACGATTTAGGCCTTGTGTACACAAAGCTGCATGCCAATGCTCTGAATACTATTTCTGTTTCGAGAATCAGATGCTAACCTGCAGTCTTGTTAACTACTGCCAGCCGGCTACCAGACTTGCCTCATTGCCTGCCTGTAATAACACAATGAATATAATTACTCAATGCGCCCACTATCCAATTTTACGTGGTAAATATGAAAATATGTGCTTTGAAGGAAGTCTGGCAGGAAAAGATTAGAAGTATTCAGGGGCAGAAATTCCAGTCAAGGCTAAAGACCTCGTGAAATGCAAAGTCTAATCACTTAAACTGCATATTTCTCAATACATTTCACTTCCTAAAAGGTACTATGTCTTAATGGTGGGTTGAAACCTTAAATTCTTAGAAAGAGGCTTCAGCATTTTATATTCAACTACATTCTAAGGTCACCCCAGAGAGTTAAACCATGCAGCCCTTCAGAAGACTTTATCTAATTAGAGATTGCATTTAATGAGCTCATTACCTTGCATTACTGGAATTTCTGTCACTGAACAAACCAACCTTGCTAAATTTAACCTTTTTTTAGGAGTCTAAGGGAGACTTTAATCTCTGAGGCCAGATTCTTAACTTGTTATAATCACAGATTTGCTTTTGCAATAAAGGATTCTTTGCAAACCATTAAGCAGTTGTGCAATTCCACATCACTTTTCTGCATACACTCAGTAGTTGCACAAAATAGTTTTTGCTATATTTTTTCATGGCACATCATAGCATGGCAAACATGGTGCCTTTACTTTCATAATATTAGTGCAAGCACTCACAACGTAATACGTTTCTATCAGCAATTACATTTGCATTAGTGGATGACACTGCTGCTTATTGAATCCCTTTTTTGCTTATTTATCATTCAATGATTTTATATTCGTTTCCATGACATTTTCTTTCCTGGTCTACTTGGTAGTTGTATGTACAACCCAATTCCAGAAAAGCAACATCTAAATAAAAAGAAAATGCAATCTTGTAAATCCATATTCTATTCACAATAAAATAATAAAAATATATAATAATATATAATAATAAATACAAATAAATACAAACATATCAAATATTTGACTTTTGACAGATCCATGTTTTTCACTGTATAGCGTCACGTCTTCTGCCCGTATACATTTGGGAACTGAGGAGACCAGTTGCTGAAGTTTTGAGACAGAAATGTTGTCCCATATGCATCCAATACAGGATTCTAACTGCTCAACAGTTCTGGGTGTCCTTTGTTGTATTTTTTGTTTCATCATGTGCCAAATGATGCGCCTTTCAAATGTTGAAAGGCCTAGACTGCAGGCAGGTCACTTCAGCACCCAGACTATTCTATTATGAAGTCATGCTATAGTAATAGATGCAGTATGCAGTTGCTCAAATATGCAAGGCCTTCCCTGTAAAAATAAATTTTTGAGAAGCATTTGTTCTAAAACCTGTGTATAATATTCAGCATTGACGGATACTTTCCAAATGTGCAAAATAAAAAAAAATCCACCGAACAATCATTTTTAATCACTAAACATTTTTTTTCACTGATGCACCAGGTCTCAAATCAGCACCAAAATCCGACATGATGCACACATACAGCAATTAAAGCCGCCCATGTGGAAACAAAAGTTCCATTTGGTGTCCTGATGATTTACGTCATTTAAAACTCCATGATTACTTTTAAACATTTATAAGAATATTTTGACTTCATGCTTTATGTTAAGTTTGGTTTCACTTATAATAAACGTAAATTTATTTAATGTACATTTAAATTAAAATGTGTGATTAAGTTGTGATTAATAACAAGTTAACTTATGACAATCATTGACTTCTTCTTTTTCCTCTCCTCTTCTTCTTCTTTTAGATGCTCCCATTAGGGGTCGCCACAACAGATCATCCGTCTCCATACCCCCCCTGTCCTCTACATCTGCCTCTTTCAAACCAACTACCTGCATGTCTTCCCTCACCACATCTATAAACCTCCTACTTGGCCTTCCTCTTTTCCTTCTTCCTGGGGGCTCCATCCTCAGCATTCTCCTACTGATATACCCCATGTCCCTCCTCTGCACATGTCCAAACCATCTCAATCTTGCCTCTCTCACCTTGTCTCCTAAACGTCTTTTATGCATTGTCCCTCTTATAAACTTGTTTCTAATCCTGTCCATCCTCGTCACTCCCAACGAAAACCTTAATATCTTCAGCTCTGCTACCTCCAGTTCCGCCTCCTGTCTTCTACTCAATGCCACTGTCTCTAATCCATACAACATCGCAGGTCTCACCACAGTCCTATAAACTTTCCCTTTCACTCTCACAGATACTCTTCTATCACAAATCACTCCTGCTATCACTCTTCTCCACCCACTCCACCCTGCCTGCTCTCACTTCTCTAACACACTCTCCATTACTTTGCACATGAAAATTCAATGTATACCAGTGGAATTTAATATGTTCCCTATGTTCTATTGTGAATAGAATATGGTTTATAAGATTTGAATATCATAGTGTACACAATTGTACACAGTGTCCCAACATTTTTGTTATTGGGGTTGTAAAATAGAATGTACTACTGTAATAGTTTATCCATGGGACCTCTAACCACAATCTCCACTACTAATGAACATATTTATAATTATAGCATCAGAGTAATAAACGATAATGGTGGATCACATTATGCCAGCTTGTAAAATGATTTGCCAGTTTGTAGAATTGTCAGTTTGTTTTAAATGTGACATATATAAACTAGTTAATCACATGATTCAGTCAAATTAAAATGTTAATTTTTTTGTAATAGACACTGCTATACAGGATTAAATAATGGGATATAAGGATAAGTTAAGGAAATCTACTATATATTTCACATGAACAAGTTTTACAATGTCTTGAAGAGGGTACAGATATAAGACACGGGAGATACAGCAGCCAAAATGCAAAAGAAGAAAAGATCAAGCATTAGTAAATCTTGTAGGCTCTTGAGTCTTCATTAGCAAACTACCAGTGGAGGAAAATGAGTGTTTTATCATAGAAACACTTTGTACACCCAATTGGCATCCATCTAACATGTCGCCGATGCAGCCAGAGTAAGCACTTGTAGAAACAGAATCAAATGTGGTTTTGACTTCATGTCATGCTTCAGATTAATGTAGTGCTTGTCATGATGGATTCACTGTGATGTTGGCTTTAGGTTTGTCTGGTTTAATAGCAAATAAATGCGATCCTATGACATCAACCCTTCCATGCCTTCTACATTACACTAACACCCACATACTGGGCCATCAAATAAAGTTATAATGGTTGGTAACCGATGTTAAAGCAATAAGTAATGCAATTATTCTATAAAGCATTGTCCTTAGTTACCTACAGCCAAACTTTATTTTCTGTTCCTTTTTTTATTCCTTTTTTTAATTATCAGAATTATTGTGGCTCAGAAGTAATTGTGTACCCACATGCAATTTTACAGACGAAAGCCCATGTTTGAAGCACATAAGTGTAGCTGCTAAATAATTCAGAAAGAAAAACTTAGTCCAAGTGCAGATTACACATCTATAATATGTATTAATTTGCGGAAACTATCCTATGAAGTGATTTATAATTGCCTACAAAATTATTTGAAATATTTTATATTATTAAATATTTCACTCCCATCCTTCCATTCAAGCTGATTTTGGTCATGAAATCTTGAGCGAATTCTGACTGATTTGTCTTTTCCAAAGGCGGAAAGAGTAATAAAATATTCTTATTAAGTCAAGCTGCGGTAACTTCAACAAAATCGTAAAAGTAAAAATTAGCTAATTTAATACTCACTCAGAGTAAAATGTACTGAGTTAGTTTTGTTAACGTTGGGGGTGGGGTGGGGGATTCTAATGTAGTTCAAAAAGGATAAGTAGATATCTCTCTCAAACTAGTTGGGTTTACTAAAGAAACACCTTTACAAATTAAAGTGCAATAACAGAACCACAACAACAACAAAAAACACTACAGTCTATTACTTGAGTCTAATGTGAGTTATACTCTTTCACAGCAAAAGTCAAATCCCCTGTTATAATATTACTTATGATAATGAGAGAAATTGCAAATCCAGATTCAGAATTCAGACAGTGAGCGCACGTATTGAACATCTTTCGAGAGTTTAGCGTGTTTGTTCTCTGCCCATCAATCAACCAGTGCAGTAGTTTTCAGGGTGCAATTTTTCCCCTTGCATTAGCTCAGTTTATTAATTTTTTTATAACAGATATGATTTAAAATGTACAATAAGAACAAACAAAATGTATTTAAATTAAATGTAATTAAATTGCCCAATTAAATGTAATTTGTTACTTTTGTTATGCTGCGAGAAGTGCCAAAGTGCAATTCTCTTTAGTTTAATGAAAAAAAGACACACGGTACACCATAGCGATTAAAGAGAAGCCCGGTTAGAAGAAGTGGGGGCCGAGATTCCAGTGGAACAGCAGAGGGAGAGAGATGTGTAGCTGTGGTACGCCCTGGAGGGGCGAGGTCCACACAGTCCTATTATGGGACTGAAGCTTGACAAAGTATCTGAGGTGCGCTTGGGTGAAAGCGTGGCCGTAGTGCAGTGAAAGAGTCCAAATAATCTGATGCAATAACGTTCAATAACGGAGGATGTTCAGAGAGAGTGAGGGTTTTAAGTTGGCGCAGGTAACGAGTGTCAGGTGTAGGTGTTTAGTAGGATGGGGACGTGCTCCGTGCGGGTGGGGGCGCGCATGAGAGGAGATGTAGGAGTCTCCCTGACAACTTTCCACTTCTGGTCTTTTTCCACTGCAATGACTTGGAGGGGAGAGAGAGATAAGGTTTTGGGGTTTCTTTAGCTTTGGTGTTTATATGTATGGTGATGTTTATAGAGGCTGGAAAGAGAACAGCACCTGCCGGAGATGTCTGTCTTCGGTCGTTGTTTAATGACTGGGGAAAATAGAACTTTCTGGCCTGGAGATTAAAAAAGCTTATTCAAAAAATGGAGAAAAATTTGCCAATGACAATGAATGTCTTCACTGTTTCAAGCAACATTAATTAAGCAATAGCTTAACCAACCCTGACAATGTAAGTACAAACTAGAGATTAAGGGGGAGTCCATGAGTTGGATAAGTAATAGAGAAAAGAAAGACAGAAACTTAGCACTGGATCAAGAACACAAAATGGAAATACTGAATATCTAGAATCAACATGTCATAGCCTTAGAAACCTAAGTTTGAGCCAATGAAATCTATTAGAATATGTTACTTCAGTTACTTTTGGAATGACCTTAATAGCTAAAAGGTTCACACCCATATATCCACTGTTTACCAGAGGCACAAAAACAACAAAGAGAGGAAAATGTGGCAAGCCCAATTGAATACACAGCCAAGGCATTCTGGAATTGAAAATCCATCTACTTTTATCTCTGTTCCTCTGTGGTCAGGCAGCAGAGTCGGGCTTCCCCTTAAGAGAGTCTACAGAGTCCTCGGTTCACTCAAAAACCACCCAAATATATGGCTCTGTCTCTGGCCTTCTCATGACAGGCCTCTTCCGAGGTAAAATTCCAGCAGGGATTGTGCAAGCAAAGCGTGAAATTATGGCATTTAGCATGTGAGGATGAGAGCAGTCTCGGGGTGACTGAAGAACTCCCAGTCATGAACAGCACTGTGAAGGTCTTGCTGATATACCACAGTAAGGGAAAGAATCCACCAGCCACTTTCTAATTTCAGAGTCTTAAAATTTAGCTTTGCTCTAAATGAGGATGTATAGATGGGTTCCTAATTAAGGAAAAAAAAGCAACATTAAGCTGTGGGCTATAGCCAGTGCATCTTCAATTTCAAGTATTATCATCTCTACCAAAAAGCTGGTGTTGTCGTGTTATGTCGTGGCCACTTCAGAAAACTGTTTACCAAAGAGCTTAGTGCTTTGGAAACATAGCTGCCTGGCTCTATCAACCATTCCACTTTTAAGAATTTGTTTGTTTAACAATAAATTTTACTTTCTCAGACTACAGATTTTGTACATTTTGTAAATGTCTAGACAAAGCCAATCAACAACCCAACAGTACATGAACAAGAGAACAACATTGTCTGGTAACACTTACAGTATAATGGTCGTCTGTGTGTCACATAAACAATAAAGCTGTTGTTCTTGAACTATCGTTTGTCTCTGGTGCAGATTAAAAATGTAAAGTGGAGGCCATACAGAGTTGCCACTATGCTCATTGTCAGTATTTACATTCCACTTTGCTTTAATGCAACGGAATTTACAAGTTAAAGCTACCTAGGTATCCGCAACCTAGAGAGTTCACTTCAGCTTGTTTGAACCACCTATTTATTATGTTCCTCCCATTATACAGAGCACTTCCAAAATGCATCAAACTGATTCTGAAAAAGGGGACGACCAGGCCTGACAATATCATCTCAGGAATTACGTTTTGCAGGTACAGACATTAAAATGTCAGAAAAATGTACAGACATCTGCTCAACTTAGATAAGATGAAAGTACTTTTACTAGGACCACATGCAGCTAGAAGTAAACTTTCCGATTACGTAGTATCCCTGGATGGTGTTTCTGTTTCAGCATGTACGGCTGTCAAAGACCTTGGTGTGATTATTGACCCGAGTCTTTCCTTTGAGTCTCACGTGAATAATATCACCAGGATCGCCTTCTTTCATCTTAGAAATATTGCTAAAATTAAAAAAATGATACAGGATGCAGAAAAACTAGTTCATGCTTTTGTTACTTCTAGATTAGACTATTGTAATGCTTTACTGTCTGGGTGTGCAAATAAGTGCATAAATAAGCTTCAGTTAGTTCAGAATGCAGCAGCAAGGGTCCTCACTGGATCTAGGAAATATGACCACATCAGCCCTGTTTTAATCAGTCTACACTGGCTCCCAATTAAATCTCGCATTGATTATAAAATACTACTACTGACGTATAAAGCACTTAACGGTCTCGCACCGCAGTATCTGAGTGAACTTCTGTACCAGTATGATCCTCCACGCCTACTTAGATCAAAAGGTGCTGGCTATCTGTTGGTTCCTTAAATAATGAAGACTACAGCAGGGGGCAGATCTTTCTCTTATAAAGCCCCACAGTTATGGAACAGCCTTCCAACCAGTGTTCGGGACTCAGACACAGTCTCAGTGTTCAAGTCGAGGTTGAAAACGTATTTATTTAGTCAAGCCTTTTATCAGTAGATTTTTTTTTTTCTTAGGTAAAGGCTCAGATCTGGAGGGATCATGGATATAGAGTGTTTGGTGAACTGGGATATTTGTATGCTGTCGTCCCCTCACATTCACACTTTCACTCAGGTTTGTTGACGGTGGTGTGGTGGGTCGTCTCTTATCCCAGAGATCCCTCATGTATGTGTTACCTTCTTGTTCTCCCTTTTAGTTTTGCTGCCATAGCGAGTCTTGCCGGAGTCCAAACTGCACATCCATATCCATATTCATCTCTTCCTGTCACCCTCTTCTCTCTCTCTCTCTCTCTCTCTCTCTCTCTCTCTCTCTCTCTCTTTCTCTCTCGGTCGAGTTAAACATGCTCCTGAGACTCCAGTGACCACTGTTCCTGCCCCTCTCCCCTCCGTAGATCTTCCCACTATGTCCAGGCCTGCCTCTGGATAGTGTTCTCTTCAACTGGAGGCCACTCTGTGCAGCTTGGGATGGCTTCTCATCAACGCCTTGGGTGGTTCCATGAAATTCCGGAGTAAGAACGGGCACTTTGAGGATGGACTGGACTGTAGTTAATGTCAACAGTCTGCTACACTGACTCATCTTCTGATCATCATCACTGTACCCCGCAACATTGTATATCTGCTTCAAATAGACATTCGGTGCAACCCAGATGAGGATGGGTTCCCTCTTGAGTCTTTTTCCTCTCAAGGTTTCTTCCTTATGCCATCTCGGGGAGTTTTTCCTTGCCACAGTTGCTCATCAGGGACAATCTTACTTACAAAGAACATATTTACTTTTAATCACCACATTATCTGTGTAAAGCTGCTTTGAGACAATGTTCATTGTTAAAAGCGCTTTACAAATAAAAATGAATTGAATTGAATTGAAAATATTCAGAGAAATGGCTACATACAACTGCTACATAAGATCTGTGGATGGCATTGGGGTCTTTCTGAAATAGATCTTGAAGAGCCACTGAACCTTTCAATGTTGGGTTAAAACATTAAGTAAGTACTTAACTCTTGACAAGAATATGGTGATGTATGAATCGTTTGACATTTTCCACATCTTTGTTTTGCATCACATATTGATATAGTAATTCTGTAGCTTTTATTTATCTGTATTCATGTCTGTAGTTCAAAAAGAGAGACATAGTCGTCCATTTAGCAAAGACTTTCAAAATGCTCAAGCTAAAAACTGTGCGCTTTATGACTTTTAGTGTGAACATGCATAAAGCACATAAAACACCCCCATTTTGTTAAAGACTTAAGCACTGTTATTGCTTTCACTGAACCATTTCTATTCAAACTACCAGACTCCATAAATCTCAAACCATTTGCCTTCTGGGTTTTAAAAATAAACAATCCTGAAAGTCTCTTACCATACCACAGCAAGTCAAACATTCTTTCTTCAGTGGTGGTAATAATGACCACAGTATTGCAAGTAATGTATACGTCTCATAAACTTAAATAAGGAAAGAGAAGTCTCAGTCAAAACAATAAAGGAAGTGTGAAAATGTCAAACGCCAGGTAAAAAGAACAACACATTTCAAGTCATGATCCAAAAAAGGCTGGCAAGTTAAAGAGAAAGTTACAAGAATGGAAAGATCATAGTCAAGCAACAGTTAAAGAAAATCAAGCCTTAAGTCAATCCATTTTAATTTCCAAAAATAGATCTTAAGTGACCTGCTACAGAGCTCTAACCTCAACCTTCTTGACCACCTATGGGATGAATTGAAACACTCTATAAACTGCACCTCCTTACCTCACCCTACATCAGTACCTGCACCTCCTTACCTCACCCTACATCAGTACCTGCACCTCCTTACCTCACCCTACATCAGTACCTGAACCTCCTTACTTCACCCTACATCAGTACCTGCACCTCCTTACTTCACCCTACATCAGTACCTGACATTACTAATGGCCTTGTGGTTGAATGAGCATAAATCTTCACAAGAACATTCTAAATTCTACTGGAACATCATGTGGAGTGGAGGTTATTATAACAGTAAATGGGGATTAAATGTGGAATGGAATGGAATTCCAGTCCCAGATAATAAAGAAAGGCAGGGCAGGTGCTGGTAAAAAACAAACAAAAAAACATGCAAGTCCATAGTGAAGATCTAGTTAAAGAGGTCAAGCTCAGAGTAAGACTAGACAAGTCTCAAGTCAAACCTCAGTTAAATATAAGCAATTTACATGTAAAGTCTCAATCAAAGAAAGAAAATTTAGTTTCGTTCATGTAAAAAAAAGAAAAAAGAAAACTGTATGTATGATATGTATGATATATGATATGATAGCGCAGTGTTTCCACTTCACAACTTTGGAGCTCTGGTTTGATCCTGAGCTCAGGATACTGACTCTGTGGACTTTCGGTGGGAGACATTTTAAAATACAGTTCACCCATTATTATACATTATACAGACAACAATGCTGAGGCATTTGGGTGTTTAGTGTAATAACCACTTAACAAGACAAATAAACAATTTAGGAACAATTGAAATCAGTCATTTGCATTCAGTTGATCTATTAGTTCTACATCATAACAAATAATTTACTTGCCTATTTTAGATCAACTTTGAAATGGGACTTTTTTTTTTTTTTCATTCCGATTGACTCACAGATCGAATACTGTATCTTACTGCTGCACTGTATCCAATATTTTGTATGTTTGATAACCTGAGTAATGATATTAACATAGAACAAGAATGGAAAACAAGCGTCTAGGAGTTTCAAGGTGTATAAAAGTTCAATTCTCCTTACATTTACATTTGCTGCATTTAGCAGACACCCTTGTCCAGAGTGACATACAAAAGTGCTTTGATTCTCTAGCAATGAATAAATCTGCATTGTATGCCAGATTACAAACTTAATATAAATCAGACTAAAACTCTTGTTTTTTGTATGAAGGAAACTTGTAAAGTGCTAATTTAACTGTTTCAGGAAGAGAAAGGTTTTCAACAGTCGCTTGAAGATAGCCAGAGACTCCACTGTTCGGACATCTAGGGGAAGTTCATTCCACCACCTCAGTGCCAGAACAGAGAAGAGGCTTGAAGTATACTTACCTCTCATTCTGAGAGAAGGTGGTACCAGTTGAGGTTGTGATGAAGTCTCTGAGGTAAGATGGTCCAACCCTAACCCTGATCCATTTTTGCTTTGCGCAATTACTATGCACCTTGGCACCTTATTTAAATTTTAAAATGGAAAGAAGCAATGAGTTCAATCAGATCAAATACACAGATCAGGCATAACATTTGATATTATAACATAGGAACTTGTGAAGTGAAGAAAACTGATTATCTCTTCATCAAGACACCTGTTAGTGGGTGGGATATTATTAGGCAGCAAGTGAAAAATATTTCCTTAAAGTTTACATTTCAGAAATAAGTAAATTGGGCAGCATAATCTAGTGAAACTATTCAGGGACAGGCATTAAGCTGGTTTAAATCCTACCTGTCCAATCGTTACCATTTCGTAGATTTAAATGGAGAGCTATCCAGGATAATGCTAGTAAATTATGGCGTGCCACAAGGGTCAGTTGTAGGACCCCTGCTTTTCACAATATACATGCTTCCATTAGGAAATATTATTAGAAGGCATGAAATTAGCTTCCATTGTTATGCTGATGATACCCAGCTATATATTTCATCCAAACCAGGCGATACAGCTCAATTAGCTCGCATAACTGAGTGTGTTGAAGAAATAAGAGATTGGATGACCCATAACTTTCTGCTATTAAATTCTGATAAAACGGAGATTTTGCTCATCGGCCCAAAAAATAGTACACAGAAGCTCCAGCATCTCAGCCTGCATTTAGACGGTTGTTCTGTAACTACTAGTTCAACGGTAAAAGACCTGGGAGTTATTTTAGACAGCAACTTATCTTTTAAAAATCACATCACTCAAGTTACAAAAACAGCCTTCTTTCACCTTTAGAAATATTTCTAAGCTAAGAAATATGTTATCTATATCTGATGCAGAGAAGCTCGTCCATGCGTTTATGACCTCTAGAATAGACTACTGTAATGCATTACTAGGTGGATGTCCTGCATCATTAATAAACAAGCTTCAGTTAGTTCAGAATGCCGCAGCAAGAGTTCTTACTAGGTCAAGAAAATACGATCATATAACCCCAATCTTATCGTCCCTACATTGGCTTCCTATTAAGTTTCGAATAGACTACAAACTACTGCTACTCACTTATAAAGCACTAAATGGTTTGGCTCCCATGTTTCTATCCAGTCTCTTAACACGCTACAATCCGTCACGCTCCCTGAGATCTCAAAACTCTGGGCTTCTAGTAGTTCCTAGAATAGCAAAGTCCACTAAAGGTGATAGAGCATTTTCACATTTAGCTCCTAAACTCTGGAATAGTCTTCCTGACAGTGTTCGGGGTTCAGATACACTCTCCCAGTTTAAGTGTAGATTAAAAACATATCTTTTTAGCAAAGCCTACACATAACACACATCACACACATCACATCACAACCTTGTGCTCCAGAACATCTGATCACATGCACATTATCAACTTGTGCTGTTAATATCATGAACAGCAGCTACGCTAATTCCTCTCCACTGCTTCTCTTTCTCTCCCCATCCCGAGGCATCCTGAGGTTTGGCCAGCTCCAGTCACGTCCCACCTCGTGAAGATTATGGACCTATGGATGATCATGGAGAAGTAGATGCCGAGTGTTTAAAGGCCCTGGCATGGAGAAGCTGATGCTGGATCTATGATGATCACAAATTGTTCTGTATTGTTGAAAGATTTATGACCAAACTCTTAATGTCACCCATATGAGGATGGGTTCCCCTTTGAGTCTGGTTCCTCTCAAGGTTTCTTCCTCATATCGTCCAAGGGAGTTTTTCCTTGCCACTGTCGCCACGGCTTGCTCATCAGGGACAAACGCACACCATTCACCTTCACTGTTGTTTTCTGTAAAGCTGCTTTGAGACAATGTCTGTTGTGAAAAGCGCTATACAAATAAACTTGACTTGACTTGACTTGAAACATCGTCCCAGACAAGTGGAGGTTATTATAACAGAAAATAGGAATTAAATGTGGAATAGGATGTTCAAAAAGAACATACAAATCTTATGGACAGGTGTCACGGTGTTTATAGCAAATAATTTGAAAAACATTAATAATATGAAGAACATCCTAAAATGGGAGACAGGCAGTTTCTATTCCTAAGCAGAAACACATATAAAACATAAGAAGCTTTCTAGTAGCTAGGATGTTAAAGGCTTTTAAATATAAGAATGACTAATATTATCACATGAATAAAAATATATACAAACGTTTATTTGATAATTTTTTTTTTCTTTTTTTTTTTTTCCACAAATAACAAACCTCTGTTAGGAATTGCTCGGGCTTTTGATTGTTTTTCCAGGGCGTTGCTGTGTAATTTGTCTAAATAGAGCTTCGCTGCTCTGGTAAACAGTCTGAATGAATATACAACATCTAATTAAGTCTAACTGGTGTTTAGAAGCACGGGTTTGTCACACACCTGAAAAACTTCCCCTATAGCCAGGAGAGTTCTAATAATGTGGTTGTGTTAGAATGGGACTGGAATTTAATGCTCATGGCACTCAATTTCAGTCGTGTGTTCATGAAGATCTTCCTTTCAAAACTCACTTACCGTGGGATGTTTTTATTTATTTTATTTTTTTTACCAGCTGCATGTTTAAACAGAGTCAGGAAATGTTTATTGGATACAGGGGGCTGTGCCCAGGAGCTGTACACGCTCTAAGCCATCTGGTGTGTGAGATGTCACACACTGAGTCTGTTACAGTCACGATGATGGCACTACAAGGGAAAAAGTGAAAATCCAATGAGCAATTTCACATTATACAAACACATTTTTGTTTATGTTTTAATCTGATTTGATCAAAAGGTGTACAAAATGTTTTGAGGTGTGCAAAGTTTTGAGCTTAAAGTTTACCTGATGTTTCTGGCATTAGCATTTATGTTTGTAGAAACGAGCAAAATGTGATCTCCAAACACTTCATTCATTCGTTGCCTATTCTGACAATAGGCACAGACGTTTTGTCCAGAGGTCCTTATCTTCAACATCAGGTTTCTTTCTTTATGGGGACATTACCAGGTATCCCCAAAACAACTGCAAGATATAGGCTATGTCTACACTACTCTGGATCGATTTGAAAAATGCGCATTTTCGTTTAAAAAAAAAGCTCCACGTCTACAATATCGCTTTCAATCTTTTCCCAAAAGTGGCTTGTGCCCAATGAAATGTCTGAAAATGCTGACATGCTTGTTATGCACGAGTAAAATGTGAGATGCTGCAACCTGCGTAATTTCCGCCTGACGGTTATTTACTTTTGAGCTCTTTTAAACTTCAAGGCTATGTCGAGGAAAAGCACAGTCACATGACCAAAAAATTTGAAATTGTTTTCGAAAGCCTCCGTTTTCTTGGCCCACACTGCGCTGCAAAAACTGCATTTTCAAATGTATCCAATTTAGAGAGTGTTTTCAAAAGCTATGTTTTCGTTGACTAAAAATGAAGCGCAAAACAACGTGAAAAATATGCGTTTTTAATTGAAAAGTCCACTGGGTTGTGTGTCTACATTGGGATCTCCACCCAGTAGTAGACAACCATGGGGCATCCACATATGTTTCCCAAGCACTCCTCACTGTACTTCTCTTGATGTGAAGGCTCTATTGGAAAAGTTCCATATGATAGAATGAAGTCGTCAAATTATGTTCGATTCTACCACATGCAACTCTTCAGTGAAACTTTAGTAAACAGAAAGTCACATAATGATCTCCTTCATCTCCACCTGCTCCCACTGACCCAATCTGTTTGTGAGTCTCATAATCTATCACTCGTTATTCCATAACCATCCTCTGACCTGAAGAGAGAATTACATGCATTTCTGGCCTCAGACTGTGTAAAGATGTTAGACAGAATTTTGTATAAAATGTAACATTTATTACTACTATGCTGAACGTCTAATTATATTAAAAAATAGATGTTTTGTTCTAAAGAAATAGATGGTGTAGCATATTTTATAAAGGCAGATATGAAGTCTTAAGCAATAATTAAAGAGTCTTGGCTTTCTCCTGCAGAACTACTAGCTGGAGGTTATTTTAATGGTAAAAGAAGCACCAAAAAGGCTGACTGAAAGCTTTATGCTTGTGTGTATAACCAGCATGTTGTTTAATAAGTTCGATCATCACAGATGTTTTTTGTCCAAGGTTGTCTAGTTGTTCTCTTAAACCTGTCTGGAATATAGATCACAGAAAAGAGGACAGATTAATCATTCAAAAGGAACGATAAGACTTCATAGCGAAAGGCAGAAACGGCTGGGTATAAATACTCATAGTAATCAAGAACTAAACAGCAAACAGGTGGACACAATTGGGGAAAATACCAATAACACGACAGGAGTGGAGACGAGACTAGAATGAAAACAAATGCCCAGACAAAACCACATGAGCCGAAGTAGCCATTCAAAATAAAACTTGTATGTGATGCTTATCACATGCAGAACTGAGAGGGGACAACTGAGAGGGGTTTTTTTTTGTTTGTTTTCTGTGATACTGAAACTGAAGAAGTTATGTGTCCCAATACTTTAGTCATTTTATTTATTTTTTTGCCATAAGGTTCCCTGGTGGCAAAAGCCATTAAAGTTGCATAAGCCAGTGCACTCTCAGTGCCAGTCCCAAGCCTGGATAAATGGGGAGGGTGCCAAAAAACATGTGCCAAATCAAATATGCGGATGATCCGCTGTGGCGGCCCCTAATAGGAGAAGCTGAAAGAAAGTTTATTATTTTTTTTGCCATATTATATTGTTTGTCATATATAATCACTGTACCTAGTGCAGTGCAGTAGAAGTTTATTTACAAATGTTTTTCATCATGTACTGTATATGGTGATTGAAATTATTTTTTTTGGTTTTTGTTTTCATGATACTGAAAATCCTCTTAAAGAAATACAGCTGATTGATAGACTGAAAAACTGCAAAACAATATGTTTGTTTAGTGCATGCAGGAAGACGCTAAAGAATGAATTAAAGTGAATGAAGAGTGAATGCTAGCGCTATTAATTCTTTAGTGTTTTATGTCCATTATAAAGCATATCGAGGAAGTGAATGAATGAAGGCTGGAACACACACACATGCACACACACACACACACATAACAAAATATAAACTATTGAATTAAATATTTTCCAATAATTAAATTTTATTAAATCAATTTGTGTCTTATTGGAAAATATTTAATATTGAAAAACTGGAACACAATATGGTTAAGCTGGAATATATATTCGGAGTGTAATGGTACACATAATATATATATATATATATATATATATATATATATATATATATATATATATATATATATATATATATATATAATGTGTACCGTTATTTTGTTAGACCCTAACAAAATACATGTGTGTGTGTGTGTGTGTGTGTGTGTGTTTGTGTGTGTGTGTCTTCATTCATTCACTTCCTTGATATGCTTTATAATGGACATAAAACGCTAAAGAATTAATAGCGCTAGCATTCACTCTTCATTCACTTTAATTCATTCTTTAGCGTCTTCATGCATGCACTAAACAAATCTTATTTCCAGTTCTGTGTGTGTAGACACAGTGACACTGCACTAACTTTACTTTCCTTTTTTCTTTTTTTACTCCTAGCATTGTTGTTTATGGTTTATAATTAAAAAAATTGTACTGTCTTTCAGAAACTGTGCTTCAGTGCTCCATCTCATTACCATGGGGCGTCATCACCATGTTAGACTGCTAAGTTTTATGGGCATAACACTTTATCAGCTACCTATACATTAATTGACTAATTAGAAATTTTCTTTCCCATGTGATATTTTTTTTGTGGTTTTGATGAATCGAAATTTGTGTAGAGAAGTTAATAGTAGTTGTGTAGTTAGTATGATAAGGTGGAATACCTGGCCGTTGGATGTATAAATGTTAACCAACAGTCTATTTAATGTGTATTTTCCTACTTCCATTTCCTGTTTATATACTAAATATATGCAATAAATATATAATCTATATATTCTTTAAATATCTTTCTCTAGTTATGGTACAGGTTGGTTCTTTTTTTTTTACAAATATTATCCTAGCATGTAATTCATCTCTAATATTCAGATTTCAGCCACCACTTTAGCATGATGTTGTTTTAACCAGTCAGACCTGTGACTTGCATGCTCTGAAGCCCACTAGAAGGCATAGAATACATTAACATTTTCACGTCCATTGATTGGATGGTCAGAGAGCGCACTAGTCACACTCGCAAACATTATCTATAACAAACTGCACAAGCTCACATACAACCATGTAAATTCACTAGGTGTTTTTTCATTTCACAATACCTCCCAGAGAAGAAAAAAGGTCAGGGTTTTTTTTTCCCACCCCCTTGTGTTGGCTCTGTCTTTATCTCTCTCTACTGTTATATCAATAAAGTCAGCTGTTAATTGTTGTGGAGGCCTGGGAAAAAAGGGACCGATAAAAAGCAAGAGCCTGACCAGAGGAAACGGATCCTACAGTTTAAAAGCACCAACTTGAAGCCCTGCCCGAAAGGAATAAAGAGGAAGTTGCCGTTTGCTAGTTGATGCGTTTGCTAGTTGCCCCATCATACTATATCACCTGTTTTGAGAACAGGTAAGAATGTGTGTGCACCTACATTCCACCACATGTGCTTCACCATTGTTTAGACACCATAGGTTAGAGGGCATGGTGCCACCACTTGTATTTTTCTGATAGCGTAGCCTAGTGTAGTCAGCTAGTTTGTTGCTGTTTGTAGTCATGTTAGCTTCCAAAATACTGCCTAGAGTAGTCCTTTTCTCCTCTGTTCATTTCTATGGCACAGTCCATGTACTTTTGACCTGTGTGAGTCTAGTCTTCTTGTCACATTTGAACAGCGTGTATTGCCATTTTTGTTTGTTACATTATTACACTTGACCATTAAAAGCAAAACCTACTCTAACCTCTTCTTCTACTATTTTGTTTAAACAAACCCGCAACAACTAAATTGTTATTGTACCCACACTAGACCTTATCCAAGGTGCAAACGAAAACACCTACAAGGAAATTAACAAGACTGACTAGGCATTGAGTGAAAAGGTGGGCATTGAGAAGAAAGGTTGGCCAAAACAGTTAAAAACAGTTGTATACTTTTGTGTTTTCTTTTCCATATTAAAAAACACAATATACCTTCATTTCAAATTCCGAGGAAAACCGTAATCCAAGGAAAAACTCCACAAAAAATGCAAAGCAAACCCGATGTCATTTTATAAGGTTAATATTGCTGCTTCAGCTGTAGCTACAGTGAAAGGAGATTTGTTAAGTTGTGTTCATTCTTGCTTTAGTAATGACATTCATTCTCACTGTATGAAATCGCTGTCTGTAATGCCTTTAATTGATCCCGTCTGTGATCCCTGTCATTTCTCAATAATATTCATTGGTTTCTATAGACATGACATCATAATGATGGTATTAAGAGGTGGATTGATTCAAGCAGGAGGCCACTGAAGCTCTAGATGTGAAATGCACGGCATGTCACTGCTTGGAGGAGAACATTAAGTCACCATTTTATTAAGGGGTCTAGAGGGTAAAGTCTGACATGATCCATCTCCTCCTAGTTGGGTGGAGTTAGTCTCCAAGAGTGGATACCGCTCTGTGTCTGCTGGATCCATAGAGACATTTCCCATAAAACTGGTTGCCAACAAACATGTTTTTTTTTTTTTTTCACCCTTCCATTACAGTGTACTGTATGTGCCTGCAAATGTTTAGCAGATTAGGTAAAGCAAACTCCCATTTCACTCCAGTTCAATTCCAGGTTGTAACACTACAACATGTTGAAAAAGTTCAAGGAGGCTCAATACAAAGCACTGGAGCTCTTGCCAAAGGTTTGATGGATTAATCCCACAATGCAATGAGACATACTATTGAGTCCAGATCTTTATTACAGTCTCTTGGCCTCTTTCCCAGATTCTAGAAAAAAAGCCTTATAGCAAGATATTTGCATTTAAAGCCATTCATTTGGTAGACAAAAATAAAATTTTAAAATACAATCTGTCCAGGGTTAGGGGTTATCCTCAAAGCTCTGTCTGACTATACTGCAATTATCCAGGTACACAGTATTCCAGTCAAAAAGGCACAACTTTGACCACTGAGTCGCCTCCATGATTACATAGAGAACCAGAATATGTTTAAAGAAATGAACTGCAGTACAGTCTGCCCTAAGAGACACACACACAGCATCGTAAGAACATCTGTTTCAAATCCTGAATGAAACCTCATGAAATTGTGACAAATGAGACTGTAAGATTTCCTCGGAAAATGTGCACATGGTGTAACATATGCAGGATATAAGTGATTGGAATATGCAGGATGTCCAAGAATAGTTGTGTGGTCTAAAATAAAGGCTGCCTCTATCTGCAGAATGAGTAACACTGCTGTAATGTGCTCTTGGTTTGCACTGCCTGTTGGTGAGAACAAGGCAAACACTGCCGTTGATGTTACTGCTGCGATAATACTGTGCCAGCTTGTATTTAAGATGTACCCAGCTGACCTTCCAATTTTATAGCCTTGCCCTTGGGTAAAACAACTGTAGAGGAAATAAACCAAATTCTGCAGTATATTCGTGTGGTACAGCAGCAGTGAGGCACTCAGTGGCTGGGAAACCTTCAAAATGATTAAACTTTTTGTGTGGGCATGGTTTTCTATATTTTAACAGAGAACATGATTTTAGGGTTTTTTGTTTTTTTTTTCTTACAAATAATTTCCTTTTAGTTACTTTTAGACTTTAGGCAATAATATTGCAATGATTGTCAATCCAAGGTCAAGTATACCAAGCTAAAATGTGTTTTTTTAGCTTGCTCTCCTATCTATTCTACTTTCAAACTTTTGTTCCCTGGACAATAAATTGGATTGCATCCGACTCCAGCAGACCACACGGCAAGAGTTTGGAGACTTTGTTTACACAGAGACGTGGCTCAGCGACAGAGTTCCAGACGCCACCATTCAGCTACATGGGCTAGCTACATCAGCAAGTGTGTTGATGATGTGAACATCTCCAAGACCATCAGTAAACACTTCAACCAGAAGCTGTGGATGACCACAAAGGTGCATGCGCTCACACATGCCAAGAGAATCCACAGCCACTTCCAGGACAGCGGGGAGACCTGGCGCATGTGGCAGGGCATCCAGGTGATCACGAACTACAAGACAACTTCACCCGCTTGTGACCATGACGCATCCCTCCCAGATGTGCTGAACGACTTCTATGCCCAGTTTGAGGTGCAGAACAACATGGCACCGAGTAAGACCACCCCTCCTCCCAACACCCAGGTGCTCTGTCTAACCACAGCTAAAATGAGGAATACTCTATGCAGAATTAACCCACGGAAGTCTGCTGGACCAGACAACATTCCTGGCAGAGTGCTCAGGGAATGTGCAGAACAGCTAGCAGATATCTTCACTGACATCTTCAACCTCTCTCTGAGCAGCGCAGTTGTTTCTACGTGCCTCAAGACAACGACCATCATCCAAGGTTCAAACAAGTCTACCGTCTCCTGCTTCAATGACTATTGTCCCGTCGCACTCACACACGTCAGAATGAAGTGCTTTGAGAGGCTGGTCTTGAGGCACACCAAGACCCAGCTACCACCCTCATTGGACCCATGCGGTTTGCATATTGTCCAAACCATTCCATAGACAAATTGTCAACCACCTGGACAATAAGGACACATACGTACAAATGCTGGTAATAGAATTCAATTCTTCATTCAACACAATCATCCCTCAGCATCTGTTAGAGAAGCTGAGCATACTGGGCCTGAACCCTCCTTCACTGTACAGAGAGGAGGTGCAATAGTTACCAGCCTGGTGTAGAGCCAACAACCTGTCTCTGAATGCTGACATAACAAAAGAGATGGTTGTTGACTTTATGAGAGCAAAGAATGGCAATTCTCCACTGATCATTGTTGGATCCTCTGTGGAGATTGTCAAGAGCACCCCATTCCTTGGTGTTTAATTTGGTCATGGTGTCTCAACACCAGCTTCATCACCAAGAAAGCCCAGTTACACCCCTACTTCCTGAGAAGTCTGAGAAAAGCCCATTTCCCTTCCCCATCCTGACCATGTTCTACAGAGGGACGATCTGCAGATGCAAAGCCAACAGCATTGTGGGTGACCCAACACACATACTCTTCACTCTCCTACCATCAGGAAAGAGGTTCAGAAACATTTAGGCCTCACATCCAGACTGTGCAACAGTTTTTTCCTCTAAGCCATCAGGCTCCTCAACAAACAGAACTGAACTGTACAAAACTTACACACTCAATCAACTGTGTTTGACTGAACTGTTACAACCTGAACTCAACACACAATCACTACTCATTTCACTTCACTTCGTACACATCCATGTCTTCAGCCCACTCATTAATCATAATCACTGTTTACATGCAGTTTTACCCCTCTTGATTATTGCCATTGGACTTCTGATGGGAAGGTCATGAGTTTAAATCACAGCACCACCAAGCTGCAACTACTGGGCCCTTGAGCAAGGCCCTTAACCCTCCATTGTTCACTCTGTCAGTAAGAAGTAAAAGTCTCTCTGGACAATGGCTTCTGCCAAATGTCATAAATGTAAATGTAAATAAGGTTGTCCCTAAATTACGGTGGTTTGACTTACGATTTTCCATTTCACAATGATGATTTTGAGGCATATGACAAAATTATATAAATCTTTCAAATCTCTTGGGACAGGCAAAAGTTGTGGCGTATGTGTGGTAAGTACTCATTAATAAAATCATTAACGATCCAGCTCAAAATATATAATTACTTTAGATTAGCTAGCGTGTTATATTTAGGTCAATTACTTTTTAATTAAAAATAAATAAGCCACTGGGTAGCACACCAGAGCTTTTACTTACCCAGTAGGTTAACTAAATTATTCAAAGTATTATTTATCCCCCGGTGTATAGACACTGGGCGTATATGTGTGGGTACATTGTACGTGACCTAGTATGACTTCTTGTCAGAACTGTATGTGTTGACACACGGATAAACAGCTTTATTCAAAAGTATATGTGTGTATGATGTGTTACTGTGAGTGCTGCTCTGTACTGAAAACTGTAAACTGCTGGGAGGCCCGGTCATCGGTGTGGTCATGGCCGCAAAGTGTCACACAGCGAGTGATGATTATCCGATACAACATGCAGTTAGACACACTTCCGCTCTCCAAACCAGTGGAATTTATTTTCTTCGCCAGTGTGGCTTTAACTTAAAGACTCATGGCATATAAAGGACTATGTTGGTGCAGCCAAAGGGCAGATTTTAGGCTTTGCTAACACTCACAGTTTGCAGTCTATCATCAGATTCTGGGTCATGGAATGTCTTTTTTATCTAGGAAAGAGAAAGAAATGTAAATCGATCCAGGTTTGGTCTGATTTCCAATTTGAGTGAATCCTTTGGCCTTTTGTAACATTTGGTTGAAGTCCATTCCTTTGCTAAAGTTTGCTGTAGCATGCTTTTTAAGGGTAACCCCTATGAGATTCTATGTACAGAACAAAAGGCATTTCTATAGCAAAAAAGGTTAAATGTGGAAAACATTGAGGAAGCTTAAATTAATCCCATGTTTTTCTCAAGAATATTACTTAAGTGTTCATATTATTTATGTAGTTCCTGTTTTTTTTTCTATTCTATCTAGTTTTGTTTTTGTTTAAAACTGGTCAAGGTTTCACATGAATTTGGTTACTTATGTCTAAAAACCCTGTCCTCTGCAGACCACCACCAAGTATGTCTTAGCCAGTGTTAAACTTGAAGAAGGAAGTAATGTGACAAGTGCAACCAATCACACTATTTTAGGTCATGCCCCAGGCCTAAAGTGCTTTCACATATGGTGCGGTTTCTTTCAGTGGGCCAGAGTTCGGTTTCTATGACTACACCCAAATTCAGAGACTGCTTTCTCCAGATTTGTTCTTTTTTTTTCTATAGGTTTTAAAAAAATAAAAAAAAAATAATAAAACAAAGTACATAAATTTACATAAAAGTACATAAATAATTTTATATTATATATATAATTATAATATAATTATTTATGTACTTATTTTTATTGTCTTTATTTATTATCTTTTTTTCATATTCTCTAATTTTTATCCATTTGTGGACTATTTTACATGATTTACTATCTATCTATCTATCTATCTATCTATCTATCTATCTATCTATCTATCTATCTATCTATCTATCTATCTATCTATCTATCTATACACTGTATATATATATATATATATATATATATATATATATATATATATATATATATATATATATATATATATATATATGAGAGAGAGTGAGAGAGACAGAGAGAGAGAGAGAGAGAGAGAGAGAAAGAGAGAGAGTTATACAGTATATGAGATCCCTTTCAAGAACTCGAGCTGCGCCGAAACACTTTGGGAATCGGAATGCCCCCGAGTGTTCACGCTCTGAAATAACATTTGTAATCAGTCAAAAATTGGACGCTGGCCATCACTGGTGGGGTGACATCATTGCCAGAAAGTATAAAACACATATCAAGTGAAGGCAGCGGTAGCTTCTGTTTGTTTAAACGAAGCGCTTTGTGTGTATGTGTTGAATTGTCTGTCAATTGTTAGTCAGAAAAGAAAAAGAAAAAAAAAAATAACTCACCTGCTGGACCAAGCAGGTGAGTTTTTTTTTTTTTTTTTTTTCCTTTTCTGACTAACAATTGACAGACAATTAAGAGCGCAGAGCTAGCTTCGTCTGAGGAAGAATCATAATAATAATAATAATGAAGATAATAAACAGTAAGTTTTTTCGGGGTTGTGACCTGCCCATAGCCCAGCTACATAACTTGGCCGGCTCATGAGCGAAAGTCCCTTTGTCCAGTAAGCTGGACGAGCGCCCTCTGACACCGGGACGCAACCTCCATGTTGGGATCTCCTGTTCTTTCCAGACCTGCATACTGAGGTCAAAGCCCCTTCAGCCCCTTTAACGCTGTATTCACATGTCATGGGGCGGAAAGTACACGGGTTTCGAGCAATGCTACGGGTTGATCTATCTCTTGTGAGCTATCTCTCTCCCGGGATCACCTCCTCCCTCAAGACCCCGACATTACCCATGAAAACACTGCATAATACATCGGCGCTCGTGAGTAAGGCTTACGCCTTGGCAGGTCAAGCTGCTGCATCCATGTACACCATGGCAGTCCTATAAGGTGCCCCCGTCGGCCAGTTCCCTAGCTCCGCCAGACGGTGGACCTGACCCTTAGAGCCACTAAGGAGACCACTAGGGCGGTCCATTGTCATCTCGACAACGAGGCATGTCTGGCTCACTCTCTCTAAAATTTCCGACAGGGATAGGGCCGTGCTGCTGGATGCCCCACTCACTCTTTCAGGAGTAAAAAACAGGCAGCGGTGTTCCAGCAGTACCTCTCAGGCCTCTCATGGGGCTGCTCGGCGGGCGCAGCCTCAACCCCAACCCACCATCTACCATAAGGGATCCTGTGCGCCACTTTGACCAGAAGCCCCATGAAATGTCAGATCTGAGGACTGTCATCTTCAACAAGAGGGCTATGGCAAAAACATAGGACATTCTGGGGATCCGGCCATGATGGGGCGCGTTGCACCACAGTATCCGGTGCCCGCCCTGCCCCGGCCCTCTCAGGGACCTGGTCCATTAACCCTGCCACCCTCGGCCACCCCTAAAGCCATCTTAGGGCACTGCCCTGGCTCTAGGCACACTGGGGGTCAGTCTCGAGAGATTGATACTCCTAGGGCACTTACTGGCAGCTTGAAAAGCTTTTTCAGATGTGTTTTGGTGGGTCCTGAACACTGTAAAGCGAGGCTACTTGATTCAGTTCGGGTCTCCTCCGCCCCGTCTTCACAGGATTTTTTCCACCCTGGTAGGAAGCCAGCAGGCTCTGGTTATACAAAAGGAAGTAAACACTCTCCTGAGGAAGGAAGCCAACGAGGTGGTCTCTCTTTCAGAATGAGAGTCTGGGTTCTACAGCCAGTACGTTAAAGTTTGCAATAAGGACAGAGGGTTGCGTCCTATCTTAGATCAACGTCAGCTGAACCGCTCTCTCTCATGCTTCAAATCAGATCCGAGGCCTGGTTTGTCACGGTAGATCTAAAGGATGCATACTTTCATGTCCTACCTTCTCACACGGAGTTCCTGAGGTTAGCTTCCAGGGCCGAAGCTTACCAATACCGGGTTCTTCTGTTTTGCCTTGCCCATTCACCCTGTACCTTCACAAAATGTGTTTTATATTTTCTGGTCATGACGTCACCACGTCGGTGACACCCAGCCTTTTTTTTTGGACTGATTATGCAGATTATTTCAGCGTGAACATTTGGGCGCGTTCCCAAAGCGTTTCGACACAGCGTCTCATTCCCTCGGGGAACTAGGGTTACATACGTAACCTAGAGACGTTCTCTCACGTACAAGTTTACTTTAAAAGCTTCTTTTGCACAAGAATCTTACCACAGTACACATTCTACACCAATGGTTTACATTTTCTGTTTCATTTTACTCAGGTCTAGCACAGTCCTTACTTTCATATCTGTGTAAGATTTATACACTGTGCGGTGTTGGGTTTGTTGGATCAAGGAATTTGAGATGCTCAATGGAAAACAATCTCATATATCCTATATACAGTATATCCAGTGTATTCCAGATGTTTATACAAGAAATAGGTGTGAAATCATTCTCTCTGATTTGATCAAATCATCATGGAGGTGTAACTTGCAAAGGTGAATCAAATACCTCTTCAGTGCCTTGTGGGACGTGAGAGGAGATTTTTCTCATCCTGGTGTTTCTGCACTTTTTTTTTCTCCCCTGAAAAAGCTGCGTGACTGGATGCACATCGTCTGCAAATTTCCACGTCTGTGTGTGGGAGGAGGTGAAATGGGGAATGAGAGGAGGGAGGGCTCGGAGTCAGGAGAGGGCACACAGCACCAGGCTGGAGAATAACGTGTCTTTGTGGACAAGAGAACCACAAACACACACACTAGGCCTCTGAAAGGTGACATTGATGCCATGCAGCAGCACAGGAAACCTGCCAAGCTAATAAGCTAACAGCCCCCAGAACACCAGTACAGTCTTATGGAGTTAGGAGGAAAATGAGGAAAATCTTTAATCTTGTCTGTGATCAACGTGTGTGTGTGTGTGTGTGTGTGTGTGTGTGTGTGTGTGTGTGTGTGTGTGTGTGTGTGTGTGTGTGTGTGTGTGTGTGTGCGTGTGTGGGTAAGATAGCAAATTCTGCCATAAATTATATATACACACGCTGCAACCTAGAAGGCAACCAATTAGTTATATTTTTTCATTTTATTTTACGAGATACAGTTATATAAAAAATTACACATATTGCATGTTTTTTTCCTACAGCTATAGCAAATGTACATAGGTCACACATGCTGTAGCATATATAAGTCACTATAAGAATTTTATGTTAATTAGTTAATGTATGCTCATAGATGTTTTACCTGTACATACTGGTACTGTCGATCCTTCACTCTGTCACAATTCCTTTCAAATGCTATGCGGTACAGCTGTTTCATGCTCATGTGGTGTCTCTTCAACACCCTGTTGATAGTTGAGATGCTAACAGACTGTATGTTTTTAAAGGCATTATTGTCTTCTACAACAGCTTTGCGTATTTCCCTTAGCCTAATGGCATTGTTTGCTCGGACCATGGTGAAAAGGGGTCCTTTGCTGTATCCTCCGACCCGCCAGAATTTCATCTGAAATGTGTCTGTTTCTGGCCTCTTCTCCCTCTTCCTCTATTTTGCCTCCCTCCCTTCCAGCATGCATCCTTATTCTTATTCTTTCGACAATGTTAGTTTCCTAGTTGTTCATCCATTTTCAACAATTATAAATCTGTGTTTTGCTGTTTTTTTTCTCCACAAGATTCAGCCTTGACCTATTTTAGAGAACTAGTTGATTATTGGTTTATCTGAAAGTGAACATGCCCCTTCATTAGTGACATTCAAGTTTTATCTGCGCAATTTATTAATTCAAGACACATTGACAAAAAAAAACGTTTAATAGAACTGTGAAGAAGAAGAGCTTGACCAATTTTGACAACTGGTTTAATCATTTTGCATTCCATGACTTATGCAATGAACTGATTGTTTTGGGGGTTAAGACTATTTAGGTGAAACTAGTATATTTTGATCAACATGTACATAAAAAACTGATAATGATACAGCAAACTTGTACACAATGGATTAAATGATGTACCAAAGCATTCACAATTTGATCAAAGCAACAAGAAATGTTCTTATGATGAGCACAAATGATGAAATGATGTGAAGGTTGAACAAGTAGTTTTGAGAATTTCATTTCTGATCTGAGAAACGCTCCAAAGCGACTGAGAAAAACTGTAAGAGGAAAAATGCTTTTTAATTATATTCTCTCCCAACAGAGATTTAAGACTCTGATGAGATGGTATTTGTAGTCTGTGACCTGATGAACCAGTGTCAGAATATGCATTTATTGATAAAGACTTCAAAGCATTTTTTACCAAATGCCATAATTGTCACCAAAGTCACCAAATGCCATAGATTTAAATGTATTTAAAATAGATTAAATGTTTCATACTTTTGACAAGCAGCAAGGCTTATGAAAACAGGGAAACTGTATATATCTAAAATAAATAAATAAATAAATAAATAAATAAATAAATAAATAAATAAATAAATAAAATAAAATATGTTATTGTCTTATATATATATATATATATATATATATATATATATATATATATATATATATATATATATATATATATATATATATATATTCTGTGTCAGTTTGTCCAAAAAACATTATAGAGATCTGGCTTTATTTGGGAGCTCAGTAATACAGGGTTAACCCTGGTTTCCTAACCTCTTACTTCCCTATTTAGAACATACACCATGTCCATATGATTTGTATGTGCTTTTTGAACATCCCATTTCCTATGTAGTCCCTATGTGCTGTTATTATAACCTTCACATTTCAAAATCTATTAGATTTTGAAAATTGTTTGTGGAGATTTGTGCCCATTCAGCTACAAGGGTGTTAGTAAAGTCAGGTACTGATGTAGGTGAGGTGAGGAGGTCTGGGGTGCAGTCAGCATTCACATACATCCCAAAGGTGTTGACTAGTGTTCAGGTCAGTGCACTATAGCAGTCGATCTTCCACCCCGACTCATGGAAAGCATATCTTCATGGAGCTCGTTTTGTGCACAGGGTTATTTCATGCTGGAACAGTTTTTGGTCTCTTTGTTCAAGTGAAGGGAAAATTTCCTTCTTCAGCATTTAAAGACACCTTATACAATCGTGAGAGTCCAGGTATTTGGGAAAGAACCAAATATGGCTAAAGTCTATTTAGTGTCAGTACATTCTAAAGAATTTAGTCATATTAAGTTACTTCTCTACCTACAATAAACATGTAAGTGCTATGAAAATGAAATAAACCACAGCAATCACTGCATGTTATTCTGCTCAAACCATAATTGCAATGTTTGATAAATGATGTAATAAATTACACATTCGTTTAAATGGTTCATTGCTTTAAAATAAATGTTCCGGAGCACACAAGAGACAAATTTCTCAATGTTATAACAATAAAAAATGTTCATTACCTCACCAGCATCTTTTTTCATCCCGTTGTTTAAAAATGCACAGCTTGTCATTTTACTAAGAAACCAGAACGCACACACCCTATCTTCATGAAAACTTTCTTGATGAAGCATCCTGCAATCGGTTTCCTTGTTAGATCATAACCTTTCTATAGAAACAATAATGTTTTGGCAGTCAGGAACAAGTAAAGTACACCATTCCTGTACTTTATTAAAAGTACAAATTCAATGCTGAAATACTAAACTAATACTGAAATCATCTTTTAACATTTCTATTTAAGTAGAGGAACAACATTCTTGCTTTTAAATGCGCATTGTGTGTGAAAAATCATATTGATGTATGCACAGTCAATATGAATAATGGATGCAGTTTAGTGCTTTTCTCCTGTACCTCAGACCTGTAAAAGAAAAAAGTTTTATAGTTACACACACAAACAGTAAGAAAACCCTTAGCCCATATACACTTTCACCAAAACTTCAGGGTTACGCTTGCGTTCTCAACACAGCTTCTCATTTAACACTTCAAATTTTTTACTTGGACGGATGACATTATTTTTTAAAATGTAGTACAGTAAAAGGGAACCCAGCCATTAGGGTTGCACAAGCCAGTGCACTCTTAGTGCCGGTCCCAAGGCCGGATAAATGGGGAGGGTGCGTTAGGAAGGGCAACCAACGACCGCCACAGGTATCGTTAGCCTATAGGGTACCGGTGGAAATTGGGCTACTGTTGGCCTAAAGAGAAGAAGGAGAGGAGGAGGACGTCTACAGAGACGGCAGGGAAAGGAGAAGTGTAGAAGAGTAGAGGTTAGGGTTGGTACTTTAAATGTTGGTACTATGACTGATAAAGAGAGAGATAGCTGATATGATGGATGAGAGAATGGTGGATATGTTGTGTGTTCAGGAGACCAAGTGGAAAGGGAGAAAGGCCAGAAACATTGGAGATGGGTTTAAACTGTTCTATCAAGGTGTGGATGGAAAGAAAAATGGTGTAGGGGTGAATCTGAAGGAAGAGTATAGTAATAGTGTAGTGGAGGTAAAGAGAGTTTCTTATAGGGTATGAATGTGAAGCTGGGAGTTGAAGGGTTGATGAATGTCATCAGTGCTTATGCTCCACAAGTTGGCTGAGAGATGGAGAAGGAAAAATTCTGTAGTGAATTAGATAAAGTGGTAGATGGTGTACCTAGGAAGGAACATTTGGTGATTGGGGCAGACTTTAATGGGCATGTAGGTGAAGGAAACAGAGGAGATGAGGAGATTATGGGTAGGTGTGGTTTTAAGGAGAGGAATGTGAAAGGGCAGAAGGTGGTATATTTTGCTGAAAGGATGGAAATGGCAGTGGTGAACACTTATTTTAAGAAGAAGGATCAAAGGGTGACGTATAAGAGTGGAGGAAGGTGCACACAGGTGGACTATGTTTTATGTAGGAGATGCAACCTGAAGGAGATTGGAGACTGTAAGGTGTTGGCAGGGGACAGTGTAGCTAAACAGCATCGGATGGTGGTCTGCAGGATGGTTTTGCAGGTGAAGAAAAAGAGGAGGAGAGTGAGGACTAAAAGAAGGTGGAGGCTGGACTGCATCAAGGATCAGCTCTGAGCCCTTTCCTGTTTGCAGAGGTGATGGACAGGTTGACGGACGAGGTCAGACAGGAGTCTCTGTGGACTATGATGTTTGTGGATGATATTGTGATTTGTGGTGAGAGTAGGGAGCAGGTTGAGAAGAGCTTGGAGAGGTGGAGGTACATGCTGGAGAGAAGGAAAATAAAAGTCTGTAGGAGTAAGACAGAGTACATGTATGTAAATGAGACGGAGGGCAGTTGATTCGTGTGGTTGCAGGGAGAAGAGGTGTAGAAGGTGGAGGAGTTCAGGTACCTGGGGTCAACAGTGCAGAGTATTGGAGAGTTTGTCAGAGAATTAAAGAAAAGAGTGCAAGCAAGATGGAGTGGGTGGAGAAGAGTGGCAGGAGTGATTTGTGATAGAAGAGTATCTGCAAGAGTGAAAGGAAAAGTTTATAGGACTGTGGTGAGACCTGCGATGTTGTATTGTTTAGAGACAGTGGCATTGAGTAAAAGACTGGAGGTAGCAGAGCTAAAGATGTTGAGGTTTTCATTTGGAGTGATGAGGATGGACAGGATTAGAAATGAGTTTATTGGAGGGACAGCACATGTAGGACGTTTTGGAGACAAGGTGAGGGAGGCGAGATTGAGATGGTTTGGACATGTGCAGAGGAGGGACATGGGTTATATCGGTAGAAGAACACTGAGGATGGAGCCACCAGGAAGGAGGAAGAGGAAGGCCAAGGAGGAGGTTTATGGATGTGGTGAAGGAAGAAATGCAGGTAGATGGTGTGACAGAGGCAGATATAGAGTACAGGGGGTATGGAGATGGATGATCCGCTGTGGCACACCTAATTGGAGAAGTCGAAAGAAGAAGTAGTAGTAGAGTAAAAGGTAACATATTACACTTTATCAGTGGTCAACCAAGTACACAAACTATTTATTTAAGTTATTGTAGAGATACAGTAGGTAAAATATTACTCCAGTTAATATTAAAGTGCAAAAGATTTTGCCTTCAAATGTACAAAAGTATCCAAAGTACTATGATTTATTGTGGCTATAATGTTCCTAGTATTATTTTTGTCACAAGGCCCTTGCATAATCAACTCATTTTATGTGAAAAGACTCTAATGTTACTCTTAGCACACCAGTCTATTAATAGAATGATATGAATTAATCAAATTATGATTTATTAATGAATTATCATGAGCCCAAAACCTTCTTTTCAAGCCACCAAGTGCAAATCAAAACAAGTTCAAAACAGAGCACATGCTCTACTCTGATTGGTGGCTTGCTGTGTGTTTGACCAGACAAGTTTTTATCCTCATAAATAAAAAGGAACGACTAATGTCGCAAAATGTAGTTGAGTAAAAATTGAAATATTTTGCTTTGTAATGTAGTGAAGGTAAAGTAAATGAAAATACTTCAGTAAAGTAGAGAACACCTTCATTTATTCTTTTTTTTTTTATTTTCAAAATAAATTAAAACAGATGGACACGGCGTAGGCTCATAGTTCAGTCCAAAACAAAGCAACAACTTTCAGTGAAAGCTAAATATCTGGCATCTCCATAAACATTTGATTTCAGGAACGGAGGACGTGACAGATCTCTTTTGACTCTGGGTTTTACAGTACCACATTGTAGGCCAGTTTCAGTTGCAGGCTACGCCTAGTCCTAGTCTGAGACCAACCATTTTCAATAGTGTGTAACATCCAAGAACATAATTTAATTTACACTAAGCTCATGCTGCATCCAGGAAACGTAGCACTTCAAGTTTAATAAAATAGAATAAAAAAATAAAAAATAAAAAATAAAAAATCAAACTTCAGTTCAACCAGAATTCTTAGCAAATTCAGTTATCATTACTCTGCTTGTTGAGTTGCAAAGATAAAAAAATAGAAACCATATTTCTCTGAGTTGGACATGAACAACAGCAACAAAAAAAATAAAAAAATTATAATAACAGCACCTCATTACACCTCATATCAGCAGTTGTTTTCTCTCCTGAACAATTTCATAAGAAAGTAAAATAAAAAAAAATGAATTGATCATTTGTTAATAAAGAGGGAAAAAAAATCATGATTTCCCATTATTTCCTAAAAATTTTTTTTATATATTCTACTTACTGTAACCATGTGTGTGTGTGATTTGTGTGCATTTTATTGTGACTAAACTTTTGCACAGCAGTAAAAGACACAAACCAACAACTTCAACAAATCACACAGGCAGAAACAAAAAACCCATCCCTCAGAGAAGGAAGTTAAGGGTCGATGAAGGACACTGCGATGTAGCGCGTCCCTTTGGTGGTTGGAAGTCCTTCATGAAGATGCGTTAGTCTGCCTGGGTGCATGAAACTCCAGCCTTTTCTTGGAGACTCTATTGAGCAGTTATACCTGTGAAACCTGCAGCCTCCACCCTAAAAAAAATAGCGATCATTATAAGGATTCACATAAAATATAGCATTGATATGGAGTGAGCAGGGCGGATAACACGCAACATAGCAGCAGACAAAAATAAAAGTTAATCGTCATACATTTAATCACGTTTATGCATTTTTAATTCCACTTCAACACTAATGACCTCTTCTGAATGACTAGTGATAAGAAAACGCTCCATTTCGCTCGATAATGTTATTATTGCACCTACAGTAATTTTCCCAAATGGGAAAAAAAAAAGGTGCCAAGGGAGGCCCATTGGGACAGGTATCACGCTGCCCCATGCTCAGGGAGAAGCCGTTAAAGGAGAATTGGTAATATAGAGTTGCCAGGGTTTTATCTTTTTTTTTATTTTTTTATGCCAAATTGTAAAAAACAATTCTGCAGCCACACAATACAGATTATTCCAACAAATAAACGGAACTAAATCTAATATATAGTGCAAACAAAAGCAAACAGTAAATGCAGGCACTGTCTCCATTATGTACAGAAAAGGTACTAGTGGAAACTATTCTGGAGGGATTGAGAAGAAAACAGGAAGTAACATATATAGTTTGTAAAATTAGAAATGTGTGTGCACCATAGCGAATTTATTTCCCCATGCAAAAAAAGTTGAAAAAAGACAAGTTTGTCTCCTCTTTTTCAATGGTTAAGAGTGATAAAATCTTGATGAATGATGGTACACAGCAAAATCTCCAGATTTGAATAAACACCCCGAAATGTTTATATAGAGTCTAGTTATACACAATTGGGTTTTAAATAAACACCTGGGGGATTAAAACAGTATTTTAAATCATTTATTTGTGTCGATTTAACACTGAGTATATATATATATATATATATATATATATATATATATATATATATATATATATATATATATATATATATATATATAAAATGTCCAATTAGCAACACCTTAATCCAAATGGCTAGTGCTGAATTAATATTATGCAGTGCTTATGGATGTCCCATTAGACACAAAAGCTCAGAATATATGCCCAGAGTGTTATAAACACTCTATGCTGAAATTTCTATGTTTTTATTTACACACAAACAAACTCAAAGCATTAAATTAACACACAATTTAACACTAGGGATTTCACTGTGTATGTTTAAATCTCTCCTAACAAGCTGTTAGACTGGATGAATGTACAGTATGTTGTTGACTCTCTAATGTCTATGGACAATTATTCATTCCAGTATTGACTAGAAAGTAGCCTATTGCATAAGCGAATTGTGAATAGGGAGGTGGTAGGTTAGTGGTTAAGGCATAGAAGGCATGAGTAAGACTCTTAACCCCATGTGTGAGATAAAGGTTATTCACTCTGGATAAGGGCATCTGCCAAATATCATAAATGTACATGTAAGTTTATGTCCACCTGTTTAATTTTAATGTTTTTGTGTAAAAGCACTTATTTCTCTTTCCATTTTGGCCTCAATGAGACGGCATTTTTAGTCAATGAAAATGTAGCTTTTTGAAAACGCTCTCCAAAGTGAATAATTTTGAATTATGAAGGCTTTTAAAAACAATGGCGTATTTCTTGTCATGTGACCGTGGCTTTCCTTGACGTTGCTGCGAAGCATCAAATAGAAATAGTGACTACGTGAATAAACAGCAGGTGGAAATGACGGCATACGTTTTACTCGTGCGTAATCATAGACATAGACATAACCGTTTTCAGATGTTTCCGTGTGGATGAGCAACTTCTGGAAAACAATTGAAAATGATAGTTTGGATAAAAATAGCATTTTAAAATTTATACGGATTAGATGTTTCCTGGTGGTCTAGTGGTTAGGATGCGGCGCTCTCACCGCTGCGGCCCGGGTTCGATCCCCGGTCAGGGAACCAACCCCAGCCATTAGGGTTGCACAAGCCTTAGTACCGGTCCCAAGCCCGGATAAATGGGGAGGGTTGCGTTAAGAAGGGCATCCAGCGTAAAAAAAAAAATACGTGCCAAATCAAACGGATGGTCTGCTGTGGCGACCCCTAATGGGAGAAGCCGAAAGAAAGTTTTTTAGAGCAGACGCAACCTAAATGAGGTAAAATCGGGCAGCATGTACAGACTTTTGTACCTAGGATATTCATTAGTGTAGTCAATCTGCCTGCTGCGTACATTGTGGAAGAAGGAAAGAAACCCAAAAAAGTCTGTTAAATGTAAAAAAAAAAAGATAATAATAAAAGCACCTCGAAATCTAAGCCTTTATGGTTGAGCGCGATGTTGATGGTAAAGGTGGATGAGTCATGGTGAGGCCTCAGATAGGCCTGTCTGCCGGGAGTGTATTTCACCACAAAGTTCATAATAGCATAGCCCTGCATGAGACACAAAACAAGCACTAGTTTAAAGGAAAGCATTTCATTTAACATCTTGTCCCGTCAAAGCACACATTCCACAAAAAACAAAAAAAAAAAAACAGCTTCTCATCCAAACACCAAGAAAGAATGAGCTTCTTTGTTTGCACTCTTTTTTATTCAATGTAGTCCACATTCCTCGAGACAAACTGAGCAGAGAGCTTGAAAGGCAAATGGACAGACTGCAGAGGCGGCAGGTTAGGACGGCAAAATTGAATTTTTTTAACCTGTCTCAGGGGCATAAACATGATTTCTGTCAACATCTAACAGTATAGAATGACTCAAACAGTGCACAGTGCAACACATGCGTCATCACCTTGGTGTAATATCCATTGAAGACCTTAAGCGTGACAGGCGAGATAAACTCCCGGATAAAGTGTAGCCACTCCTTTTCGTAACCGATCTGTGTCATGTGGATGTCATCAGTAGGGACGCTTTCATATCCTCCGGAAATGCGCTTGTCCTGTGGAGTGGTAATTCAATTCAATTTAATTTAATTCAAATAATTATCATGAGTAGGAAACCTTCAGAGGAACCAGTATCAAAAGGGAACCCATCTTTATTTGAGAGACATTGTGATATTTATTCATTATAGTTTTTCATTGTTAAAGATAACATCTGTTCACTGATGGAGACTTGAGTGCAAAACTCTGTGTTATAATTATAGCCAATGTAGCAGAACTGTTTGTATTAATTGCAGTCCAAAGTCATTGGTATTTCCCATAGTAATCTACAACAATGGCTATTTATAAAAAAGGGACTGGGTTTAATGTTCTTTTGCAAGAAATGAACTGGTCATCAGTTACACTAAAATCTATATACAGTATATTATGGTTATATGAAGAAAAACACTTTATAACACAGAACTGAAACATATGCCTTATTCTCAGCATGTCAGCACATATAAATACTCGCTATATATTGTGAATTCAGGAGGCTGTTTACTGAGTAATTATTTGATTGTTTGTTATCTCTGTGCCAGACAGGAATTTTTCACTTCATACGAACACGTACTTCATTACTTTTATTGTAGTAAATAAAAACTTTCCTTTTTTGTTTTTTCATCTTTATTCTTTCCTATTTTTCCCTTTATTTCATGAGTTACTATTCTGCTAAAAAAAATGAAATAAAAGAGAATGTAAACCAGAAAAAAAAGAAAGAACAAACTTTTTAATAACAGAATTTACTGTTCGAATAGCCTCAACTCTTGTTAGTAAAGTCAGACCCTGATACACGGTAAAGAGGCCTGGGATGCAGTCAGCATTCACATTCGTCGGGAAAAGTCCCTATACTTTTGTTCATATTGCACATAGAACTAAATAATTCATTCCAATTTAAATGACTAAATGATGTGTTAGTTTAAGTACCATATACTATTTGTTGTATGTTAGTTGTTTTTGCTGCTAAATAAAAATGTAGTTGTTTGTGAATCGACAAAATGTCTTGTGTTGATGTAATTCAGACAAAGCACTCAACGGAATCTTAGTATCAGGGTCTGACCCCATCTAGAGACGCCATTTGGATTCCACTTTATGTGGTGTTTGGACCTCTTTGGAAGTTTAAAGGTTCTGGCATGGAGAAGTTGGTGTTGGATCTATGATGATCTTAAATTCAGCTATTTTATGAGTTGCTCAGTATCAGTCATAATCCCACATTCCAGTGCTCATGGTAGTTTCACTTTTGAGTCTGGTTCCTCTCAAGGTTTCTTCCTCATACATTCATATAATGTCTAATAGAGTTTTCCCTTGCTGCAGTCACCCCATGATTGTTTATCAGGGATAAATATACATCATTTAATTTTAAGTTCTGTAAAGCTGCTTTTCAGACGATGTCTTTAGTGAAAAGCGCTATAGAAATAAACTTAAACTTTATTTTTTTTTTCCATTTTCATTAAGAACATTCCTGGACAATTTCAGACAATAGTGTAAAGAAAGGCATCACCTGGCAATGCATTCAAGATCCTGTTACTCAACCATTAGGCATCAGTGTTGTATTAAAATATCCTGTGCATGTGTATAAATCCATTCCTGACAGCCATCTAACAAGACTACATTGAAATTACCAAGAATTGATGATCTGTGAACAGAGTGTATGACTGACCTCGTGTTTTCCACCAGACCATGTGCCAAAGTTCTCCATCTCTTTTACCATCTCATCACAGGCTTGCTCAGAGAGCACAGGAAACCAGAACACATCTGGACATGGCTACACACACAGACAAACAGCCATGCATAAACATTACACACAGATACATACTAAGACTTGACACAAGTCCATATGTAGACTATATTCCATTTTGCAATTCAGAAAAAGTACAATTTAAGTCATGCCTCTACCTGTTCCAGACGGTTCTCTGTGAAGATCTGGGAGTAGTTAGGATGGATATACTTCTCCCTCCAGTCCTAAGAGAGAAAGAATGGATTAGTCCTGTCTGTTTAATTAAATGACCCTTAAAGAAGTGCATGGTACAGCCATCAGGGTGACTAAACACCCAGGATAACAATCACAAGATCTCCGGCTGTGCCTATTTTATTCAAAAACGATCAGTGCCCCATCTCAAGCACATTAAAGCACATTCCCAGCCAATGAAGCACAGCAATGTGAGTTTTAACTAAGGTTTATCTTCCTGTCAGCTTTCCATATAAACAGCTCAGGAAGAGATGGGACATCTGGATACTCACCACAGGGTTCTCAAAGATTTGCCATAAATCATTGTTCAAGTGGGACGTGTTGTAGTTGGCCGTGGATAACAGCCTTCCGAACTCATGGCGGTTTGTAATGTACATGAAAACTCCCTGAAGAATACAAATATGTTGTGTTACATTTCAGTTAAACAAATGATGAAAAAATAAGAACAAAAAAATAAACAGTATTGATGGACTCAAGATTCAATAAAGACTAAATTATGAATCTCAAATTGTGTGTGTGGTTTTTTTATGGTAGAAGGGAGCAGAAAGGTGGGAAGGAAAAATTATAAAAAGGGAACTCAATAGCAATAGTAATTCCTTTTCATTAAGGATGCTTTCACATTAGTCCATTTAAAACCCTGATGCGTCACAGTAGTGAGGGTCCTGAGGTAGGTAGGATCCTCCTAAATCACATTTAAGAACACAGGAAAAAAAAAGGGTTGTAAAAGCAAAGCAAATGGGACTCGATCTTCTCCCAACTAACTCTGAATCAATCAAACTTTGTTTTAAAAACGTGTATCAAGCCAAACTGACTTGCAAGACTCTTTTTTTCTATGGTCTTCCCCGTAAACTCTCACACAGTTGGTGCAGAACTCAGCTGCATGAATAATCACTAGTGCGCCTACGGTGGATCACATATCTTCTGTTCTTTAACAGCTGCACTGGCTTCCTGTTAAGCAGCGCACTGAATTGAAAAATCATGCTTTTTGTCTATAAGTCAGTACATAACCCCTGTTCTTTTATCTATTTGACCCAAGTCGTATGCATCTGGATCGTGAGCTTTTAGCTGCACTGCTCATTTTTTGTGAAATCTACTTCCTCGTTTTAATCATCATCCTCACCCTTCTACTTCCTTATACTGTATATACACACACCGATCAGGCATAACATTATGGCCACATGCCTAACTACAGGAGCTCGTCTGTTGGATCGGACCACACGGACCAGCCTTCGCTCCCCACGTGCAACAATGTGCCTTGGCCGCCCACAACCTTTTTGCCAGTTCACCACTGTTCCTTCCTTGGACCACTTTTGATAGATCTGATCACTGCAGACCAGGAACATCCCACAACAGCTGCAGTCGACTACAAATGGACTAATAGATATGAAAGCATCATAATAAGAAGGAGATGAGGGGATCTTACACTCAGGGATGTAAGTCTCCATGACACTCTCAGTCTACGCTTCACCTGCTCCTTAAAATTAATAAGTCATTTAACTAAAGTAAAGCCTATACTAGCATCGAATTAGTGTTTGAGCAGGTGTCAGTGCCTAGTCTGAGATCAAAGTCAAGGAGTTGGTTTTCTTGGAGTTATAAGCTCTGTTATTGGGTGGGTGGGGGGTCTATAAGATTTAGAGTGGGGGAGGGTGGAGGTTTAAAGAATAAATAAAACCAGTTTCTGCAGGGAATTCCTTGAGGCAGGTGACAATGCCTGCATCCTGATCTTTACTCTCCTTATGCTAAAGATGCAGAGCATTAGGAAGTACTAGTTTAACCCAGGTGGTTTTGCTTAATGCTGATAAAAAAAATAAAAAATCCCTCAGATGTAATGTATCGTCTTTTGGCCAGCAGTAGCATCATCACTTTCACAAAGGATTTGACATTTTCTGTTCAAACTGCTTTTCAAATTAGATCAGTGTTTAGTGATCTGGTTGGTCTGTTTTAACTACTTGGACATACAGTATAATCTACTTCAACGTACTAACAGCTAATGTTATGTAATACAGTCTAACGCTATTCAAATGGAGATCAGAAAATAGTTTTTAAAGCATTTTTCTGCGCATACAAGTTCATATCTAGTTTATATCTAATGTAGTTCACAGATGAAATGTTGATGTTCAGATTGCACCACACATGTAAGTCATTTAAATATGATGTGGTTTGGGAAAACCCATCAGAAGGCACTTACAGGCGAATACACTCTTTCTTGCTAAATGGTATCACTATAAAAAAAATAATGTATCCTCTCGATTCAGTGTTAATGTGATGCATTTGTTCTTGGAAAAATAAAGAACATGTTGGTGTTGATGTAGATATAATGCAGAATAATCAAAAAGTATAATAAAACCTTTGGGGATCTGAGCATATGGAATGATTCCGGAGAAGGAGAGTCTTTTTCTCTGTGTATTGTCTAGAACGAAGGGAAAAGCACCATGTCAAACCTGTAACGTCTATTCTGAACATGAATTACACAAAAAGCACATGATGATGGAGACGTCACAGACTCGAGCAACCTTTCAGCAGAGACAAGGTTCCTGCACATGGTTAAGCCACATTGCTTGTTTCTCTCTCACATGCTGTGAGGATTCAAATCAAAACTTCACCCACTGCCAAGCTGAGAGTGATGGACTTCATTGTCATGCGGATTGAAAAAGATTGGAAAAAATCAGTTCTGGAGGATTTCAAGTTTTCTTTTGTTCTAGTTACTATCAAACTCACAAACATCAATCAGATATATTCCTTTTATTGGTAGATTTTCATTTCCTGAGGTAAATAGTTCTACTAGACTCTGGTTCACTTTGTGACTGTTATATACATTTACATTTATGGCATTTGGCAGATGCCCTTATCCAGAGCGACTTACAACTGAGCAGGGGAGAGTTTAGGACCTTCCTCAAGGGCCCAGCAGTGGCAGCATGGTGGTGGTGGTGGGATTTTAACCTGTGACCTTTCGATTCAAAGTCAAATGCTTTAACCATTGAGCTCCCACCTTATTTGAGGGTGCTCTGACTGTTCTCTGAAAAGGACAATTGAAAGTGCTAAGCTAAATCTGATACCATTAAACATCTAAAAAAAAAAGAAGAAAAAACTCAAATGAATTACTTGTTCTTGGGATCTTATGTGGATGATTACAATGAGTTCTAGCTGGAACTTTTGGACGATAAAACTTTCTACATTAATGATATACTTAAAATCTTTTAAAGATTCCCTGCAATATTCCTCTAGGTAGAAGATGAAATATTTTTGTGTAAAATACAGAAGGAAGTGGTAGCTCAGTGTTTAAGATGCTAGACTTCTGTTTGTAAACCGAAAGTTCTAATCCCAGCACCATCACGCTTCCACTTCTTGAGCAACACCCTCAACCAAAAACCTAAAATGCTTCTACCTGGAACCATTTTAATGGAGAAATCCTTTGTGATACAGATTTACTTACAATCTGCAGAGACAAATAGAAATTGTTCTTTTCTAAGAGGGATTTATATGATGGTGATTAATTGTACTTTATGTATTTTCTATTAAGAACATGGGTCCTTAGGACCATAGGACCATAGGAGCTTTTAAATGTTTAGAACCTTGGGAGTTTATCTGGAATTCTTTGTATTGGTAATTTGTAATTATATGTTTCCAAAAGAGTTATACTTGAAGCCTTGTCTAAACTTGACTCTTTGGGGTATAAGACATACTGTAGTAACCCTTCTGCAAAAAAAAAAAAAAAAAAGATAGAAAAACTATTTTAAGAAAAATAGGGAAATTGTTTTTATGGATTGCATTTTTTAGATTATCTACCATGAAATCGTTCAGAACTGGAAGTGTTAATGGGTTAATATATCAGTTGGGGAGAAGCAAAGAGGACTAAGAATGGCAGCTGGACATTCCCATTCTCTAAGCTTACAGTGAAAGCATTGAGAAAGGGAAGATTGTGGGAAAACAAACAGAAAGGACCGGACGTTCAATGCACCACAGACTCTAACAAACACACAAAGGCCATGCCTTGGACACAAACAGCACAATGATACACTCAGCTCACTTTCCAATTGTGTCTTTGCCACAGAACTGCAGCAGATGTTTGAAGGCATTAAATCAAAAAACATTACATTTGTAAACTAATGCTGTTTGATTGGCACACGTTCATTTATCAAGCTACATATAAACACATCTATTCATAAATGATTCTAAATATTCATGTGTTTGTGTTGAAGAGTTACTGCTATATTTTTATGTATCATATATCAAGTAGCAATTATTTATTTACCTAATTTAGGCATTCAAATGAGACAATAGACACACAGGGTGCCATTACTTTGTATCAGATGTGCTGCATAGGCAAAACAGCATTGAATTGAGCGTTATAAATTTACAGTTTAGTTGTCATTTCGAAGTTTTTAGCTCTCTAAGATTTATCCTTGATGAAAATTCATGTAGTCATTAAATGTAAAAAAAAAAAGCCCAGACGTATATTTCATGTGTGTGCTTCAACATTTACGCATAAGTCCGAAAAAGTCAGTTAACTTTTGTAAATTTGTTAACTTTTCAACACAAATATTCATAAATAAAATTGATAAATAAGGCCCATTTACAACAAGAAGAGTTACAGCCTCTAAAATCATATAGATGTCTTTTAAAATCTGGAAATATACTAATCCAAATTAATTTTCCATACTAAGTCAGAATATTGTTTACAAAAGAAGAAAGTGTAAATCTAATCTTTGCAGTTCAAGCGCCTGCGTGGTCGTTCTCACCAACTCCCTGGCGTTTCTACACAAAGCCATGTCTGGATCGAGCTTCTCCAGGACGAAAACGTTCCTCTCCTTCAACTCATTCCTCAAAGCTTCGCCTTTGATGAGGTAAACATGGGCCATATACGGAATGTTCCACACGCCACTGTTTGGAAAGACAGACACGAAGATTTCAAAACCACTATACAGTAAATCACATTGTTTGATTGCAGACCGGCTTTTCATTTAAAAACTCCTCGACTTGTTATTTGTGTTCTGTGGACAGAAGCCATAGTTCTGAATTGGTAGCAAGAAACAAAACACATGTTATCCATTTTAGCCGTTTGGTCTGCGGCGAGATTGCATGACATAATCAACAATTATAGTCTTTTCCCAACCCGCTCGTGTAAAACTCCTTGCCAAATTTACTTAAATCGAGTCTAGGAGGAAATATGTCACGGCTTGTGTATGTTCTAATCAGAGAACGTTTGTGAGACAACTGTAATCTGGGATCAATTCGTTGATATGCTGTAGGTTCTGTTATGTCTTTTCAAGAATTCTCACTTACACTCGCCTCCCCTGCACGATGTCGATGTAGTCCTCAGAGCGGGCGTAATAGCCATCCAAGCTCAGAGCGCCCCAGAAGTTGGACCACAGTTTGCCGTGACGGGTAACAAGAGGGCTAATAATTTTTCTAAAAAAAGACAAAGAAGAGGTAGCAGTCAAAGGCCACGTCTTAGTCAGGATAAAAAGCATTGCCATTTAAACGAAAGGCTGATTTTAATCTGACATTAAAAACTTTCATATATATGGAACTTGGCAAGGTGTGAATACGTATGTAGCACAGAGAAGTGTTTATTATAGCTAGAATGAGCTGCAAGGCTAGTCGACTATCACGTCCACCAATAAATAAATTAATACAGTGGATTAAATGTATTTTGTTACTTTCACTGGGAGATGAATAAGAATTAGGAATGAGATTATAAGAGGGACTGTGCAGGTAGGACGTTTTAAAGACAAGGTGAGTTAAATTTTATTGAGCTGGTTTGGTCATGTGCAGATGAGGGACATGGGGTATATGAAGTGGTAAAAAAATGCTGATGATGGAGCCACCAGGCAGGAGGAAAAAAGACTAAGGTCAAGGAGGAGGTTTATGGATGTGGTGAGGGAAGACATGCAGGTGGTTGTTTTAAAAGAAGCAGATGTAGAAGACAGAGTAATATGGAAACTGGTTTTTTTGTGGCGACCCCTAACGGGAGGAAGAAGAAAGGAAAGATGAAGAAGAGGAAGTGTATTTTTGCACAACAATTGCACATTGTGAGCAAGGTTTTCTCTTTATTTTCTCTTTTAATAGAGTTCTGATCAGAAGGTCATGAGTTCAAATGCCAGTACTGCCAAGATGTCACTGCTGGGCCCTTAAGCAAGGCCCTTAACCATCAGCTGCTCAGTTATATGAATTAGATCAATGTATGTGTCACTCTGGATAAATGTGTCTGCTGAATATAATAAAAGGATTATTTTTTAATCCCGGCCAACCAGAATTTTAATTTTGTTTACCGTTTAAATAAAAATGTTAAATAAAAGTTTAATAAAATCCTTGCATTATATACTTGCATACTGAGTTTTATATTAAACAGCAGTATTCACACATTCAAAAAATTTGTTCAAAATCCCTGAACCACCAGACTGCCACTGTTGGGCACTTGAGCAAGGCCCTTAACCCTTATATGTTCAGTTAAATAACTATAATTCATATGCAACAGAATTCTAATTCTATATTCTGGATTTTGAACAGCCTGGAAAAATGCTCTAGACACTGCTCTGACCATCGCATGCTCCAAAATGTGTGAGTGGGATTTTGTTCAGATTTGAGTTACAGAATCAAAACGGAGTTTGTTTTATGAATTGACACATCCATAAATAGTGCATAATGATACATGAATGTATTACTTTTCAAATTAATTGCAATAATTTTTTTTACCATTATTTCGATTCCCGGTCAGGGAACCAACCCCAGCCATTATGGTTGCACAAGCCAGTGCACTCTTAGTGCCGGTCCCAAGCCCGGATAAATAGGGAGGGTTGCGTTAGGAAGGGCATCCAGCGTAAAAACATGCCAAATCGAACATGCGGATCATGAATACGGATGATCTGCTGTGGCGACCCCTAATGGGAGAAGCCGAAATAAAGTTATTTACTATAACCTATACAACATATTTTGGTCTGTATATAATTGAGTTACATCCATATTTTATTAGTTTTTTATCAATAGAAATACAAGGCTAATAATCTATTTTGTGTTATAAACATTAAGTATGCACCCCTAATGATGTCAGCTTTTATACAATATTTGTTTTTTATTTTCTTATCCAGTGACCCAGGACTGAAGCATTTCATCTGCTGCAACAATGTGACACGTTCACGTGATGAATGTTGCTGTCGTGAGGAAAACCTGTAATTGGAGAAAATATACTAGGGCAAATTATAGTGTCTCTTGACAGATTTCAAGAGGAAACAAAAGCTTTCTAAAGTTGTCGTTTCCAAATTCAGCCCATAATTCAGGAGGAATTTCCCATCGCTTCTTGAAATATCTGAATGTAGGTTTACTGTATGGAACAGCGCATAGACACTGCTAAATATTCACCTGTGTTTAGAAAGCTATCCTCAGGCCAATGGGTTTAGGAATATTTGCATTTGGTGTGATGTGAAATAACAAGTCCAGACCTCAGATGGTATATCCTTATACTGTTTCTAAAAATTTGTTGAGAAAACAGGGCGGGTGTACTTATTTTTTATTGAGGAAGAAAAGTCCGAACCATTCCTGTGGTTTCAGTAACTGGGTGTGGTAGGAGGAAGTGAAGCGGACCTCAGTAAATCATGGAGAATTACCTGTTTTGCTCCATGAGTAGCTTCAGGGTCTGCCGGTTTGTCAGAATGACATCGGTGTCGATGCTGAAATAGTAGTCACACTCCGGGTCTTTTCGACACAAATCCCTGCTCGAGAACAAAAAAGTGCTCTTAGTTACAGTGAGGAAAATAAGTATTTGAACACCCTGCTATTTTGCAAGTTCTCCCACTTAGAAATCATGGAGGGGTCTGAAATTGTCATCGTAGGTGCATGTCCACTGTGAGAGACATAATCTAAAAAAAAAAAATCCAGAAATCACAATGTATGATTTTGTAACTATTTATTTGTATGATACAGCTGCAAATAAGTATTTGAACACCTGAGAAAGTCAATGTTAATATTTGGTACAGGAGCCTTTGTTTGCAATTACAGAGGTTAAGCGTTTCCTGTAGTTTTTCACCAGGTTTGCACACACTGCAGGGGGGATTTTGGCCCACTCCTCCACACAGATCTTCTCTAGATCAGTCAGGTTTCTGGCCTGTCGCTGAGAAACACAGAGTTTGAGCTCCCTCCAAAGATTCTCTATTGGGAGACTGGCTAGACCATGCCAGAACCTTGATATGCTTCTTACAGAGCCACTCCTTGGTTATCCTGGCTGTGTGCTTCGGGTCATTGTCATGTTGGAAGACCCAGCCTCAACCCATCTTCAATGCTCTAACTGAGGGAAGGAGGTTGTTCCCCAAAATCTCACAATACATGGCCCCGGTCATCCTCTCCTTAATACAGTGCAGTCGCCCTGTCCCATGTGCAGAGAAACACCCCCAAAACATGATGCTACCACCCCCATGCTTCACAGTAGGGATGGTGTTCTTGGGATGGTACTCATCATTCTTCTTCCTGCAAACACGTTTAGTGGAATTATGACCCAAAAGTTCCATTTTGGTCTCATCTGACCACATGACTTTCTCCCATGACTCCTCTGGATCATCCAAATGGTCATTGGCAAACTTAAGACGTGCCTGGACATGTGCTGGTTTAAGCAGGGGAACCTTCCGTGCCATGCATGATTTTAAACCATGACGTCTTAGTGTATTACCAACAGTAACCTTGGAAACGGTGGTCCCAGCTCTTTTTAGGTCATTGACCAGCTACTCCCGTGTAGTTCTGGGCTGATTTCTTACCTTCTTAGGATCATTGAGACCCCACGAGGTGAGATCTTGCATGGAGCCCCAGTCCAAGGGAGATTGACAGTCATGTTTAGCGTCTTCTATTTTCTAATGATTGCTCCAACAGTGGACCTTTTTTCACCAAGCTGCTTGGCAATTTCCCCGTAGCCCTTTCCAGCCTTGTGGAGGTGTACAATTTTGTCTCTAGTGTCTTTGGACAGCTCTTTGGTCTTGGCCATGTTAGTAGTTGGATTCTTACTGATTGTATGGGGTGGACAGGTGTCTTTATACAGCTAACGACCTCAAACAGGTGCATCTAATTTAGGATAATAAATGTAGTGGCAGTGGACATTTTAAAGGCAGACTAACAGGTCTTTGAGGGTCAGAATTGTAGCTGATAGACAGGTGTTCAAATACTTATTTGCAGCTGTATCATACAAATAAATAGTTTAAAAATCATATATTGTGATTTCTGGATTTTTTTTTTTAGATTATGTCTCTCACAGTGGACATGCACCTACGATGACAATTTCAGACCCCTCCATGATTTCTTAGTGGGAGAACTTGCAAAATAGCAAGGTGTTCAAATACTTATTTTCCTCACTGTATATTCTCCAATATCTGATTGTTTGCTTTTATTTATACAACTTCTGGGTCTTGATATTCTGTTATAAATCCAGCACACCTGCATGGCCAGGGTGTGTTGTACCATATGCAAAACTGTGTGAACACACACCAAATAAAATGGGAAACATCCAGAAAGATCTCAGAAGATCTGAGTTGCTTCATGCTTACAAGGCTTCTACATGCCATATGGTATGAATGCAGGGGTGGGAAAATCATCAAAATGCAACTACACATCCAAATAAATACTCTGGTAAAATAAAAAAATATATGTTTACATTTTTCACTAAAGTCTACGAAAGTAAAAAAGTATAATAGCTTAATTAATGATAAAGTCAAAGGACAAGAAAGAATTAAGATCTAGATAATGACTACAAATTAGCACCTCTTTAACCAAAGACCCAAGTGCAGAAAGCATGAATCTGACTAGCATGCTAACAACTCATATGATGATATTCTTTGTATTTACCAAGACAACTTGTACTGTAACCTCTAATTATCCACATTGATATAGTTTGTAGCTATATAATCCACTTAAAACAGTTCTTAATCCAAATTCCTGATAACTATATAAACAATAACCAATACTACAACCTAGCCTGATGCGAACGGTTAGTATCACCTAACAAACTACCTAGGTTAGTGAAACAGCTACAATAGCTATTAACATGCAGCTAGTTTCTATCATCAGAGTTATTAGACTATTAGCCAAGTCCGACAGATTTGATCTATTTGCCAATTCATGGAGTATTCAGACGACTAGCTTTTAGCTTTCTGCTTCATTCAGTCATCAGAGTTATTAGCTAAGATTAACAACAAATGTTATGGTTAAAGCTCTGGGTTACTGATCGAAGGGTCAGGGATTTAACCCCAAGCTTGCCAGTCTTGGGTCCTTAAACTAGGCCCTTAACCCTCTGTGCTCCAGCCAACACAATACAAACTTCTGTGATAAATAAAAAGTGTAAATAGGAGCGTGTTTCATTATTATGAGAAACGAAGTGCAAATGCTTAAAAACAGACTTTTTAAGTACATAAAATGTTAAAGTAAACCTGAATTATACTTTATGTACATGGACGGGTTTTTTTGCACACACACCTGCTATGTCTTTGCATTTCAGTAAATCGAATGTTGTGAGAGAAGGGATTTAGTTTGCTCTGGTGCTTGAGGAGAGTTTGCCTGATTTTTCTGATTTACTATCTTTCTGATTTAACATATTTTTTGCAATAAGAAAAAAATATACAGCATATACAAAACCGCTTACATGCCCAGGTTCCTCGCTTCTCCTTGGGTCAAGATCTCTTCAGGTCCAACAACCTTAAAACTATGGAAGATATTTTTGTTCTCCTCCCAGAAGGCCTGTAAGTGCTTCTCATGGTAAACCTCCTAGCAGGGCAAAAAGGGGGAAAGAGGATGCTGTCAGCTGAATCATTATACCAAACTTAAATGCTTTCTTAGTTGAAATGCAGCATTACTCTTACACTGTTATGGAAGAAGACATCCAGTTTATCTTTGGGATAATCCAGAGTCAGGAGCCGCTGCAAGAACTCGGGAAGAAATGGGGTCGGCTGTTCGATAAACACTCCGATCCTTACTCTCGGATAATCCTGTTCAGACACAAGAGTCTGAGTTTGGGATGTTTAGTGGCTGTTAACAAATTCTTATTTTCTTAACCTTTGTTAAAAACAGCACTGTTAAATCCTACTATGAAAAAATTATGTGGTATAAGAACAACATAAAAAAAACATTTTTAGATGTGTTTATTGTACGAGAGTGTTGTGCTGTGTCCTTGCATTTCATTGTTGATTACGTCCCTCCATTATTCTTTTGTTGATCATCATCATCATCATCATCATCATCATCATCATCATCATATCTTTACACTCAGATTATTGTTTTATTCTTATGTAGATCTTCTAAGGATTTGGAGAGTTTAACTTATTTCCAACACTATGGCGCACAAATATTTATCACTTCTAATGTCTATTGTATTGGGTCTGAACCTACACTTAAGAGCAATAAGTAAATATCACAAATTAAACTGCCAGTGAATTGTAGTTAATAGATCAAGCAGGACGCCAGTGAAATTTTGACATGGTTGATTTTAAACAGACTTTCCCATGACACTTATCTGAAGACAACTTGATTCAATCATTTCCCACTCGTCCAACCCCCTTGACCATGGCATTGAGCCAGAATGAACTGTGCGATTAGCTTCCCCTGCATTCCTTAGATAGAGGGAGTGCGAGAATGGCCAGAAATCAAAGCAAACACTAACAAAGCAGAATGAGTTCACCAGTTCCACCATGAGGACCGAGGTCAAGATACAAGAAAGACTCACCCATATTTTTAGCAAACATTTATAAAAAAAAAAAAAGTTTTAAATTTATGAAAACTGTACACTTTCTGACTAAATGTCTCTAGCTCTAGAGACTGTCTTCAGTTCAATTGGGAGACAGCTAGAAAGGTACTTGGTGTAACATCTGGAAATAGAAAAAGACAAAGAGATGTGGTGGTGGAATGAGGAAGTGCAGGGAAGCATAAGGAGAAAGATCCCAGAATTGGGATCATCAGAGAGATAAGAAAAGTAGGCAGGAGTACAAGGAGATGTGGCAGCAGGTAAAGAGGGATGTGGTGAAAGCTAAGGAAAAGGCATATGAGGAGCTCTATAAGAAGTTGGACACTAAGGAAGGAGAAAAGGATTTGTAGCGATTGGCCAGACAGAGGGACCGAGCTGGGAAGGATGTGCTGCAAGTTAGAGCAATAAAGGATGGAGATGGAAATGTGTTGACTAGTGAGGAGAGTGTGTTGAGAAGATGGAGAAATTATTTTAAGAAGCTGATGAATAAGCTAAATGAGAGAGTAGAGGGCAGAGTAGTATGCAGACGTAGAATCTGCTGTGGTGACCCCTAACACCACAGCAGAAAGAAGAAGATATTTTTTAAATGTCATAAATTAGTCCCTATACATTTACCCCTAATGAGCAAGCCAAAGGTGATGGTGGTGAGGGATAAACTCCCTAAGACTATATGAGGAAAAAAACCTTGATCAGCGAAGAAACCTGGGAGTGACGAACCATACGAAGGTGGTTAAGGCAAGGACTTTGGAAGTTCTTGAGTTCTAATTCAAACCACACCAAGCTGCCACTCCTGGTCCCCTTGAGCAAGGCCCTTAACCCCACAGCTGCTCAGTTGTATGAATGAGAGGATCCAGACTCAAAAGGAAAACCATATTCAATTCAATTCATTTTTATTTGTATAGTGCTTTTAACAATGAACATTGTCTCAAAGCAGCTTTACACAGATAATGTGGTGATTAAAAGTAAATATGTTCTTTATAAGTAAGTTTGTCCCTGATGAGCAAGCCGGTGGTGACCATACTCATCTGGTTGACACCAAATATATATTCATGATACTTTTATCATTGTTGAGGTTATCAACTGTTCACTGATGGACACGTGTGCAAAACTGTATATATAACTCATAATCCTAAACCGTTGTAGTAAAACCATTTGCAGTAATTGCAGCCTTAACCCATTTTCATGGTTTCAAAGTGTTTATAATCCACAAGTGCACCACTGAAAAAACAAATGACCTGTTCCCAGCTTTAAAGAATCAACACTGATCAAACTTCGATTGACATAAAGAAACAAAGCCTCTAAATGCGACATTGTTTGATTTATCTTAAGTTTTCTTCCTTATGCGATCTTAGGGAGTTTTACCTTGCCACAGTCAACACTGGCTCACTCATTAAGGACTTACAATTACAAGGAACAAACTTATACATATTTAGAATTGCTTTATCACTGTCAAGCTGCTTTGAGACAATGTCCATTGTTAAAAGCGCTCTAAAATTAATTGAACTGAAAGCCATAATATACACCAGGATTTTAAACCTTTGTTGTGTTTTCCCCGCATGTTTTAGTCGGAATTAGCAAATTAAAAATGCTTGCGTCTGCACGAGAAATTGACTCTGCACTTGATTTGTGTGGGAAAAGTTCATAAACATTTGCACAAAGTCAAGTGGGCTTATTCTTCGGAAAAACAGACACCAGAAGGTTTTCACAGGAATTACTCCCTGAAAGTGATTTAAGATGAATGTCTATGTGGGAAGACTGGGTGGAAATGACGTCATTATTGCACATAGTCACGTACCACGTTGGAAGATCAGCTTCTGTACTCTTTGTATTCATTTCAACTTGTTACGTGGTCAGTGTAGCGTAAAAGATTGAGAATATTGGTTCTGTCATATGGAAAAATACAAACAAAATAAAATTCAACCCAAAGTGGTTTGAATTTGATGGATTTGATTGCAAAGATTATTTGAAAATCTCTGGTTCAAATAAGGAGTTTAACTGTGCATGCTTAACTTCACTTTCCAGTCAGTGTGCCATATGGCAGTAATTTTGCCATGTTGAGCAACTCGGTTAAGGAAGGAAAAAAGTAGACAGACACCAAGCAACAGACACAACAGACAGCTGGCCTTACGATAAACCTGAACTGCTCAATTTAAAACTACCAGCCTTGGCCGAACCCTGTTGAGCAAATTTTCAGACCAACCACTAAATCTTGCCCTATGCAGAAAGCTCAATGTTTAGGCCACTAAAAAGCGACATAGTGCTTGGTGACACCCGTTTAAGTAAACCCTCTGCAAAAACCAGAAAGCCATTTCCTGTACCACAGAAACACAGAGCTTCCTGTTCCTAGACTCAATTCTCCAGACACTGTTGTTGTAGCTGAGTGTGATGACAGTTCTGGTAAATCTCAACAACATTCCACGTTCCACATACTCCTAATGAAATGTACACAATCCCATGGATAAATATACAGTAATCCATTCTTATTTTGCAAATGATGAGGCAGTTTTTAAGGAAATTAGATTTCTTGGTTCACTTACTTTCAGTTGGGACAAGTCTAACATGTCTTGGTCACAGATGGTGCAGCCTCGCTCATAGGTCCAGGCATTTGGCACATAATTAGCCAAGTAGTTCAAATAAATCTGAGGAAAAAAAAATAATTAAATTGGGAATAGTTCTAGCTTAGTAAAACATGACTCAAGTCAATTATGGAAACAGTATCCTTGGAAAAGACAGATTTTTCAGTTTCTTTTACTAGATTTTTATACTAAAAATAAAGTAAGCAAAGCAAAAAGCAAATAATGCATTTATTAAAATAACTAATACTAAGCATACAGGAACAACTAAAGAACTAGCATAAACTTTGCTACACTAAAGGTAACTGAAGCACATTTTTTTCACAACCGGAAATTTCTAGAAACCTTTATTTCCTCAAAGAGTTTACATTATATAGACAAAAGCTTGTGGAAACCTGACCATAAGATTCATACATGCTTTTTAAACATCCATTATACATTTAGTCCCTATTTGCTGTTATAATAACCTTCACTCTTCTAGAAAGATGTCCTACTGGGTTTTGGAGTGTGCTCTAACCCATGTAAAACATATCTGAATGAGAGTTTCCTTGGTACACATGGGCATTGTTGTGCTGGAACAGGTTTGGGTCTCCTAGTTCAAGTCAAGGGAAAATGTCATGCTACAGCATCTGACAACATCCTCTACAATTCTGAGCCAACAGTTTGAGGAAGAATCACATATGGCTCAGGTCTTGCAATAACTCCATGTAGTGTACATCTACCTGCTTCAACACTATTTTGCTCAAAAGTCTGTCTATAAACCTCCTTTCTCAGCGCTACCACTATCCTAAGTTAGGAAATTCCATGATTTTCTTTTATGGTAGACACATAACTAAATATCATGTCTAATTTTGGAATTTAATCAAAATGTTTAGCTTTACCATGTAAAATTAATCTTAATGAAGCCTCTATTTACAACATATTACATTATTGTCATTTAAAAAAAATCAACATGGGTAATCAAGCAAATTAGCAGGTTACTGATAGCTGTACTGTAGCTAACCAACTACTTACAACCACAGTACCTACATGAATATTCTGCAAACATTAAAGCTAGGATAGAATTTGCTAGGATTATACAAATATTCTCTTGTTGGGGATTTCTTTTTATTTGTTGCTAAAAGTGGAATCACTCTAAAACTACCAAGCTATGATAGTTTCCAGTTACTCTGCTTGTTGCTAGCTCACTGCCTCAGTCCCTTACACCCTGATGGGATGAAGCTTGTGTATTCTACGCCCAGAAAAGCAGTGTTCCAGTGTTCTGTGTGATTAGATTGCTAGACATGGATCGACACCAAGCAGACATGCACTTTCTACCAAACAGATTTTGACTCCTGGAAGATGGGGCTGTAAAATTGAGCGGTGAATCCTCGACCCAGTTCGACAACAGATGGCCGACAGATGCAAGCGCTTTCAGAATTTACATGCAGTTAAGTTTGTTAGTGTTGTAGGTAGTCCTGGATCGGAGTCTTACATCAACTCCATGTAAACGTGACCGTATTAGGAACAGGGTTATTGTGATGTGGGGCTTGAACGAGTTCAACAGGGTACATCGGAAACCGAGGCGCTTGTGTTGTTTATATAGACAGGAGACATAAACCAGACAGCTAACTTCACTCCTTGACAATAGCTCAGTGGTGCGTCAGTTTACAGTTATAAGATATTGCGCTGAGAAGAATCAGACGGCGATTCATATCTAGGTCGATGATCATCAGTCATTAAGAGTAACACATAAAAATGTTTAATGGTTAAGAGCCAACGATTTATTTACATGATTTATTTACATGATTATTATAACGATTTGTTAACATGATCATGATTGCCATAGTGATGAGGAAAGAAAGCAACAGCTGGTCAAGTAGAGGAGATTACTCCATCGTTTTGATATCCTTCTTCCTCGTTCCCCATGATTTCACAATAAGACTGACTTAATGCTTTCGCCCCTTTAGGAAACTATCAGCTGGAGTTTTTGGATGCCTGTACACCCACACCCAACTGAGAAATCACATGTGGCTGTAAAATCTGAGAAATGAGTCCAGTTAACTAGAAAGTTTGTGTGTTTAGGAACAACTGCCAGACATAACTGATGACTGTGCACAGGAAATGGAAATGTTGCTTTAGTTTGGAGCTTCTTGTTTTATATATATATATATATATATATATATATATATATATATATATATATATATATATATATATATATATATATATATATATAAAACACATGTTCTGTGAGCTGATAAAAAAAGCACTGGCCAGAATGCATTATACACTGCAACAATAACACTTTTATCATTTTCAGCTAGCTAACTAGTCTACTTCAGTGGGACTCTTGTTATTCGTTTGGTTTCACTGTAGATGCTGGGCTCATTCTGTGCGTTTTTTAATAGTCCTTTGCGATTTTTGCTTGTCAGACTGTACAAACATGATCCACATTGTCACACTGTAGGATCTCAGTTCCATAAAAACCTGACACACACAAGAATTAATGTCATCAGTCCATGACACATTCAGACCTGCATTCTCTCGTTAATGTTAGCTAGCAGCAAACAAAAACAATCTGTAGTGTAATTCAAGGCTGGGCAAAAGAGGATGTTACGGAAGTGGTTTGAAGATATCACGCTAGTTGCGTCATCAGGTTCGGTGGTCCTATTGGTTCTTGGTTTGACAGTCATCGTAAGAGAAGTCACACCGCAAGGAAAGAGTCTGAAATCTGCTGACTCTGCCAGAATTTCACCGGAAAAAAAAAAAAAAGATCACACTGACCATTAAACGTCTGTCAAACCAATCAATGACTACAGATTTTAGCCTTGGATTATATGAATCTTTTAGGATTTCCAAAATTTGTCTCAGACGACCAAATATTGGCCAAAATCACAGTGGGCACCTGGTTTAAGAGATACAAAAGAATGTGATCTGCTTGTGTGACATGGCCATATCACTGGATCTACAATTAAAACACTCATATCCCATACTAATAAATGCTAAAAAAAAAAAAAAAAACATTGTTTTTTACAAAGTTGGGGTACTGACATCTAAAAATGTGACTACCGTCTTTTACTCAATTTCTCAATTGTCTATAAAATTACTATGTGATTGGTCAGGAGGAAGGAGGTAATGGGAAGAAACCAAACAAGATCATTTATGATGTATTTTTTTTGTTATTAGATATTAGTTTAACCATTATATAAATTTGGTGTAACAAAAAAGGAAAGGAAAATGTGTGCCTTCTGTTTGTATTTGGATAAAACTCTCAGGAAGTCAATAATAATAGCTAGGCTCGGTACTTTTCTAATGAATAAATAAAGAAATGCCATTGTTTCCAAAACTCTGTTTTCCTAAAAATAAAAAAATCAATAAATAAAAAATAATAAAAAAATTCTTCCAAATAAATACATTAGAAAATTATATTTTTTAATTCTAGTGTGGCATGAGGAAGCAAAATATTGAAATACATTGATTTTATAGATATTTTTATCCATGGAATACTGTCATGTAAACTGTTCAATCAAAAAGAAACAAAATTAAGATCACTTCGTACACCCTTCAGATTGCATATTTTTTTAGAACATTCACTTGCAATTAAATCGCTTCAAAAAGACAAAAAGTAAACAAACAGTTGAAGGAAATGACTCAGAGCGAAGCCTCTTACGTTCTTACACACATGGAGGATAGTGATGAGCTTTTCTCAAAGTGGAAGAGCAATTTTTAGAAAACGGAGGGCAGTATAATACAAAAATGTTGTTTTCAGATCACCCAAGTGAGAAAGTAGCATAAAAAAACTGCTTACTTTGGTGTTGATGTTGCCGTGGATGGCCACAGGAAGACTGTCATGGACGGTGTTTCTGATTCGAACTCTCTCGCTCCCGAACTTCATCAGAACTTCATCTACAAGGAAAAGATAAACCTTTATTCGTCCCAAAACAAGTCTGGGTATACTTGGAAGTGACCTCAATTATTTGGAATGAAACATGGACAGCTGCGTAGCCACAAAAACCACACGGTTGTAGTAAAAACAATAGAAAGTGGTAGCAATGACTCGCATAAGTCAGAGATGTTACAGAAGAATGAATCTGTACATCACTACCTGTTTACGATTCCAAGGCATTTGATACATGTTTGTGAATTCACTCACCCACCGCTCCATTTAGATTCTGAAATATCTGGCACTTGTGGTCCAGAGTCATATTAAGACTTTCCTAAAAAGGAAAAGAAAAATACAAACACACAGGATATGAAGCCAGAGCATGAACGCAGTGACCATGTGATCTTTTTTTATGCTTCAAACTGTGTATTTGTGTCTCGTGTGTTTGTTTTCAGCGGGTGTGACGTGTTGCCGTGCATGTTATTGTAGCATGTGGTTAGATTACGAGCTGAATTACGGTCTCAGCTCATACACAAGTGATGGACTTCACACACTCACCCTTTGCAGCGGATCCACGTAGATCTTGGTGTAAAAGAGCTGGTCATCGTCGTTGTCATGCAGCTGCCACTGCTTTACAAGTTTTCCGATGTATGGGGCGTAGCCCATAAAACCTGGAAAACAGAGTCGCAGAGTTTTACGGCACGCCGTAAATGAACGTGTGATAGAGGAAAAGAGTTTTGGCCAGAAGTCATAGCGGTTTCTATATGTCAATTATTTTGGTAATGAAAATGCCTCAGCCTTGAAGCACATCTGGCTCAGGGCCTGAAGAAACTACTGAAAAGTATGGGTTACGACACAATGAAAAAATGTGAGTCAAATCTCGGTTTTCTGTGTGAAAGTTTCTGAGTAAAAGTCCAATGATCTGCTCAGGGCCTCTGCTGCGGCTATTCAACCCCAATCATGACCTGCATGCTGTATTCCTCAGAAACACAGACTGCAGAGAAAAATTGCAGGGTTCGGGTATGTTGTGGGTCTCAGTGCCTTTCAGTGCCCCGTCATTAAGACGTCCTCATTGCCTTTCCTCACAAACAGTATTCGAAATGTGGAATGAAGAAATGAAAAACAGAATGAGGGCGGGAAATAAAACGCAGAAAGAGCGCTAATCCAAAGACCCTCATTTAGATCATCCATGGGAAGCAAAATCTTGGGTGGAACTAAATGACAGAAACCCACCCTATATTCAGAGGAAGCCTTGAATTAAAAGAATTGCAATAATCACCATGTCTTTTAAATGTATCACATTAGAATATTCCACTTTAACTGGTCTGGTATCACCTGTATACAGAAATACGCATTTGCATTTTGCATGCATCTCAACCACAAGTAAAAATCTCACAATTTAAACCCTATTTACACCAAATAGAAAAACTGAATTGAAACATTATTTTTTTTTTTTATCTTAATCATGGTGTAGGATCATTAGGCCCATTTTGTTACATGGGTATGCGATTGCAAAGCAATTGAATTAGATTTGTGCATTACATGTAGCTATCTAACAACTATCTCCACTTTAGTGCATGAGTAACATCGCTAAAGACTGAAAAACACTGTTTGTTAAAATTATTTCTCCACAGGATGACTGTAAAACAGAGATGCCCAAACTAGGGCCTGCAAGCCAAAGTAGGCACATGGTAACCTTCGATTTGGCATGCCATATCGATGGCATGTATGAGAAGACTGAAAAAAAAGGGAAAGAACTAGCTTAATGTATTTCATTCGAGGTTACTCATATTACAAACATATGGATGTATTGTTTATAGCTGAAATAGCTATATTAGGTGCTGGACTTTATTGTACTATAAATGGGACATTTATATTTCATTTATGGCATATGCTCTTATCTTGAGCAGTTGAGGGTTAAGGGCCTTGCTCAAGGGCCCAGTATTGGCTGCTTGGTGGTACTGGAATTTTGATTTTGTGATGTCTTACTGTTCTTATTTTAATATAATGCAGTTTGATATAATGCAACATTTACTTTTGGTCTTTAATTAAGTCTGATCTTTGGCTCTTCATAGAAAAGATTTTTGGGCACCTCTGCTTAAAGACAGTGAACCAATTTTTTCATCAGTTTAGTGAAATATTTTAGTGGGTTCATTAAATAGTTTCTCCCAATATATTGCTCTAAAACCTAAATGCACTACTGTACACAGTGTAATACTTCAATGAGCAATATCTTAGCATTGTATAAATATATTGTATACTATTCTCATTCTAATTTACTTTTCTTAACTAGTTAATTTGTATCGATTTTGAGCTAGGGTCAGCCATGATAAGGCACCTCTGGAGCATAGAGGGTTAAGGGCCTTGCTCAAGGGCCCAAGAGTGGCAGCTTGGCGACGCCGGGGCTTGAACCCCTGACCTTCCGATCAGTAACCAGAACCTTAACCACTGAGCTACCACTCCTCCAACTAGTTTTATAAGTAGCCATTAATAAAAGAAAATAAATCAACATGTAAGTGAAAGAATTTCTGACCAAAGATTTATTATAAATAACAACCTGCAAGCTTATCAGGCTAGATTTTGAAGCTTCATTGGCAGCCCTGTCACCATGTTGTGTAGAGTACAAACAAGTCACAAACAAGTTACTTCTTTATGTCTCACTGATGCAGGACGATCTTTTAGGCATGTACAATGGCAGTGTCTAAATTACAACCAGCCCTCAGGTTTCACATGGCTGAACACATGGCTGAACTTGAGCATCTCAATTAGGAAGCCCAAACCAAACAACGCCCATGTGTTAATTCCATACATTTACCCGGACTGATCTGATCAGGGGGTAAATATTCAATGTGGTAATTCTGCTGTTTAAAAATAGGTGCATAAACTCTGTGATTTCTGAAACCTAAATGACCACCGATTGATGAGTGTCTGGATGAGTTGCTGCTTTCAATTTAGCTTGGGAGGAGATGAGGAAGGAAAAGATGGAGATAAAGGGTTAAAGAAGAACCACAGAGAATAGATTGGGTGTGGTCCAAAACTAGTTCTCATCATACATACACACTGTTTTCCTCTGTCTTATTCTCTCTTCATATGTAGAACTTTTCAGCTGTCCTTTTTCTGCCTCCTCACTCCCTCACACTCCCTCACGGATGAATACAGCCTATTCATTGGGTGCTTTGACATGAATAGAGCAGTATGCCTAGTGTCCTTCAGGAAATACCACAGTGGGACTGTGCCAGGGTAAATATAAGTATGAACTTTTTCTTATCAGGTAAGATTTACTAAAATTACAGTACCAAAAATAATTACCATACTTAGTATAATTTGGGCTTTTGTGCCAGCTTGGTGGATTCACATAACTGCCCAGAAGCTTAAATAATGTTTGGAAAGTAAGACTTGACTTGAATCTGACCTCCCACATTGCTGTGGGCTAATGGATCAGGAAGAAGTTAACATAGCAACCAACAGGGTCAACACAAATCTTGCTCATATTTGAAAATGGTCTAGATATGGAAATCCTAAGATCCGTTCATTTTCCATAAACAAAATGCAGTTAATTTGTCTCATTAAAAAACACTGCAAATATATATTTCTTCCGATTCCCCAGCTGCCTACCTCCAGAGTTGAGGAAGCGTTTTCCATTCCGGACATATGGGTACTTCTCTGCCAAGTGAGCATCGGGCCAGATTACTCCCTCCGCAGCGAATACCATTTTATGATTGAACTGCTGGAACTTCCTCAAGATCTCTTCTGGCCCCCCAGCAAAGATCAGGTCATAGCTACAGACACAAAGCAAATGTCATTTAGAAATAGCCAACAACATACAGGTGATTTGAGTCCACCTGCTAGAACAACATGGCTCCCAAATTATTAAGATTTTATTTCTTTGGTTACAGACAAAGGCAGGTTTTGTACTCTGGACTTTTCATATGACTTATGAAAAACAAACTTTCAGCTTAGATGTTCTGCATGAGATCTAGACAAATGGCTCTCATTGATGTTCAAAGGTATAACCAAGTGGCCACTGGAACACTCAGAACCCACCATTATTTAAATTGAGAAAACGGCAACTTGAATCTACTGGCAATATTAGTCTAATGCTCAGTTTGAAATGGTAGCTCAGTGTTTAAGATGTTGAATTTCTGATTGGAAGGTCATGGGTTCAGATTCTAGCACCACCGAGCTGCCACTGCTGGGCCCTTCAGCACGGCCCTTAACCATCAACTGCAGTATCTATATAAATGAGATCATTGTAAGTTGCTCTGGATAAGGGCCAAATGCCATAAATGTAAGTTTTAATAATAATGGATTCTGTGGTTGGCTCAAAGAGGGTTCTTGGGTTCTTCAAAATTTATTTTTACAAAAAAGTTTTTAGTACAAAAACACAATTAGCCAGCCAAGGTTAAAAGCTAGTATAGTTCAGTCTTAGGTTCTATCTAATGTAGCACCTTGAATGTTTCTTCCATTCTACAATAAAATAGAAGGTTCTGGAAGGAGAGCAGAAACAGCTTGAAGTTTACAGAACTTTTATAGATTATAGAAAAAAAAAAATTATATAAGTAAATTATGTGTATTTATCCACAATGAGCAAGCCTGGGGCAACTGTAGCAAGGAAAAAGTCCCTTTGATGATATGAGGAGATTTCATATCTGAATCAGTCTACATAGAACATTGTAGATGTTGCCCCAAATGATAATGTATACTCAGTAAAAGATTGTATCTTTAACGGCTCCACTATAGCTGTCCCTACATTACAACACACACCTATTTCACCTTAATGACACCAGACAACATACATTAAAAAATAGACTAAACACTTGAATGTTTTAATGTTTAAACAATGCACCTAATTTCAAAATACTTTGTCTTCAACCTGAATGTACTGTATGGTGTTCATGAATTTTTATTACAGTTAAAGGTGACCTTGAAATTTTAGGAACCCCTAGGCTAGACTAATAAAAATGCATTCCCATCTGCACATCTGTCACCAGTCTAACAGTTGTAGTTGAGGGCCATCCGGAAAAAGTGTGTCAAATATAAGGGGTGTTCATAGGCTCCGGTTCCAACCATATTAATATCCATGGTTAAAAAAAAAAACATCTATCATAAACATCCAAACGCGGAAAGCTGCTCTAAAGCCTCACGTCCTCACATCTGGACTCCACTTGCATCCAAATGCACATAAAAGCGGAAAGCTCTAAAGCCTCACGTCCTCACATCCGGACTCCACTTGCATCCAAATGCACATTTACTTCCATATCATACTTCACTGTGTACCTTAAACCTGTGCTAAAATGTGAAAACTCAAAGCACTTGTCTGCATATAGTAAGGCAAATGGTTCAGCACTTATTGCCCAGAGGAATGTGAGGTCACATCCTAGCCACTGGTATGGCCTTGAGTAAAGCCTTAACTCAACAGCTCAGTCCTGGGCTTGTACTAAATAATCTCTTGTACAAAAATGTGTGCCAGAGAATAAATATAAAATACTGACCACTATACACTATATAGACCACAATATTTGGACACCTGATTTTCCAAGCCATATATGGTTCTTTCCAAAAATGTTATCGCAAAGCTGAAGGAGCACAGTTGTATAAGGTTTCTTTGGATGCAGTTGCATGAATTTCCCCTTTACTTGAACTAGGAGAACCAAACCCGTTCCAGCCTGACAGTGCCCCTGTGCAGAAAGCAAATTCCATTAAGATGTGCTTTATGGGTTGGAATAAAAAATCTCCTGCTATTAAGCTCTGACCTCAACCCCATTGAACACCTTTGGGATGAATGTGAATGCTGACTGCACCCCAGACCTCCACACCTCACCTACATCAATCGATCTCAGCATAACTGATTTCAATTTGGCCACACACATAGACAGCTCAAAAAATACTAAGAAACATATATATATATATATTGTTTTGTTTTGTTTTTTTTATGTGCAAACTCCTTCTTTAATAGGGGGCCAAACCACCATATTTTCATTGCAAAATGGGCTTCAGGTTTGTAGATCATTGAAATAAAAATTGTCGAAACTGCATAAATCAGACATACTTGGATCTTGACAAGTTCCTGCAATTTTATGTATAAATTACACTGACAGTTATATACGATCTGGAATACATAACCCAGGAATCACATTATTGATTCTAATGTAAATCTACCAGTGATGTACAGTTAGGAAGTATTTTTTAAGCATCTTGATCCTACACAATTATATATAGACTTTTACTTCAATACATGTTAATTGCAGTTTCTTGACACTTTGAAGTGAAAACATAAAGAGTGTTAAATGAAAAGTGTGTGTGTGTGTGTGTGTGTGTGTGTGTGGGTGTGTGTGTGTGTATGTAACTATGGAAAACTCTCCTTATAAAAGTGTGAAGTGGAGGAAAATTAAGCACTGAACTGCAAGTATCCACATAGAAAATAAAATAAGGTGCTTTAGACTTGTTTACAGCACAGTGAAATAATTTCTTTGCATATACCAGTGATGTTAGGATGCTGGGGTCAGCCATGATACAGTGGTTGAAGGTCTTGCTCAGGGGCCCCAAAAGTGACAGCTTGCCGATACTAGGGTTTAAACCCCCAACCTTCCCATCAGTAATCCAGAGCCTTAACCACTGCTCTACCACCTCCCCCTGTATGTATGAGAGTTATTATACATCACTACTTTGACTTTTTATACTTAAGCTTGTTCAAAAGTGAGGAATTTTCTACTTTTTTTTAAAAGTGGTATGTAATATTCTCTGTTTACTATTAAGATTTACAGGCTATGGATGTTTCCTACCTAACTGGATTCCTAATTGTTTTGTAGTGTATAAACACTTCTGGAAGCTAGATACGGTATCCCAATATCCCAAGCTGCATATCCTCCGTTCCTCCATTATGGACTATACACCTACCCAATTCTTAGAACAAAAAAAGCTAAGATTTAATTCAATTCAGTTCAATAAAATTTGATCTGTTTAGCTCTTTTGACACTAGACACTGTCGCAAACCAGATTTACAGAAGTAAATAGATTGCAAATATCAATTTTAAATGTATAAATCAGTCCATATAAGTTAATTCCTTAGAGAAGATATTGTGAACCCACTGCACTATATATATATTTTTATGAATAGTTCACCTAAACTCAAGCTTCAGTCACCTTTGGGTAAAGCCTTTCATTATGAGCTTTACTCTAAATCTGAAAGCAAACAGAAACCTGAAATTTCCCTCTCAATTCAGACATGTGCATTTATAATCAGCAGTCTGGAAACTTCAAAGTTTTATTATAAGGACTTTCCCTGAATTGAAGAAAGGTGTTTTTATGGATCTATCTTAATCATACAAAAACAGCATGCATTGCAGGTAGGGATGTAAAGCTGAAAATAGCTGGTCCTCTTTAAACTAGCATCATGATAATTAATGTGATCGTCTATTGCAGTGGGCCAGACATGCTCATTATGCTAGGCATGCCATAATTTAAACGTGAGTAATATATGTAAAATAACAGGCTGTTTATTCCTAACAAGCAAGTAAATATAGCATGAGTGTTAGGAATTGGACAAACGTATATTTTCTATATAACAGCAATGCTGTGTGACTGTTAACTCTGCCTACTGAGGGTCATAACATATACATTTCATTGCAACGCAGCACAAGTTTCCCCCTCATGGCTTTCCAAGGAATTCTAGCCAGTAGCAGTTTTGCTTCTTATTAACCCCAATCACCATTATCTATCTAATAGCACAGGGTGCCACTGGTCCACATGCGAAAAAATAAAAGAGTCGATTTTAACGCGGTCCACAATATGTCTGTTGTGACTCTTGGCTGTTATGAGTGTGTGAGCCTAAATGTGTAAGTATATTCTCCACAACAGGCTTGCCTTTTTCTGTCTAGTAATTATGTAGGTGTGATTCAGCTTAAACAAACACACCACCCCCATAAAATATAGGGTACTAATGAGGACCAATGTGGTTCAGTTACAACTATTTTATTTTCATATTGCTCACTACTGCTCTTGAGAGCATGTATGGGTTATTGAGTTTTATACCACAGCACAAATCTAATCAGAAATATGTTGTGAAAACATTGATTCGTGCAACAATTATGTTTCATGGCTCATAAAGAACCTTGAGCTAACAACTGCTTGGGCACTATGGCAGAAACTCTACCAGTTTCCAAAAAAATTAACATTAAACTATTGACTTTTAACCATTAAAAGTTTGTGCACATCATGTATTTCTTAATGGAAATTACTAGAGAGCCACCATTAGAAGGTAACAAATTCTTAGTAGAGACCCACAAGGACCGTTATAGTTTATCTAAACCAATTAGGTATTATTTTAAGTATATATTATTATATACCAATTAACTATTAAATCTGTTACACAATTATGAAGTTTTTTCTTCTTATGAAGTTCTTTTTTCAACATGGATTCTATAAGATGGCCTCCTTTTCCCTCCCATATCACACCTTACCTGTCCACAAAGAGGATCACTAGGTCTTCTTGGTCAGCCAGGGCTTCCATTGCTTCCTTCAGCAGTCGGACTTTCTGTCCTCCACCAATAGTGTGTCCTACATCTCCTCCCTTCCAGTCTTCACCCATTCCTAACACCTGGGAAAGACCAGGCATAGGCCATTGGCCATTTTAACTTTAAATATTCTTCCATTTACTGCATATACCTAAATGAGTCATTCAGAATGTACAATAGACAATAATAATTACAATAAAATAAAAAAATTATAAAATTATTGTTATGCAAGAGTTTATATACAAATAGATAAGTATTCACACCCCTTGAAATATTTAGCAATTTGTAGTGTTACTTGAATACTTGAGATGGTCTCCTTCGCTGCAAGTTTATGCAAATGTCGTCAAATCTACCGTTCAGAGTAAATAAAGTAGTAAACTTCTTTCTTTTTGAAGGAGTTAGAATTAGTATTTGCTTTGGATCAAATCAACATGCAGACTAATAGATCTTTTTTTTAGTGTATAATAGTAACTATACAGTCCACCAGTTTGGAAAATAATAAAAGGAACATAATCCCAGATTACTAACTAGTTGTTAGATGGCTAGATTTAACATTAAAGTTATGATCTATACAAAATATTCTAGTCCATTAGATTGTCTTTTTTTTTTATATTTAAATGCCATTCAAATCAAAGTATTCACCCTGTAATAGTGTACAATTTCCTTTTGTATATATTCTATAATAAATAAACCTTGGCTTCATTTAGCAATGAAAAGAGACACAGCACCATATGTTTCGCAGGCTAATCAAATAATAACATCATTAGCATGTTTTCTCAGTAGCTGAGTTTATGGTCTGGAGATATTTCCTCTATTTTGTCCTCTGTTGAAATTACAGCAACTACCACTTTTTTGTCTTTTAATTCCTTAGCATACATTCTAGATTAGAAACCATGAGGTCATATGTTTGACCCCTCAACCACATACACACTAACTAATATGAAAATCTAATTTCACCTATAAACAAATTCTTTCAACTTTCTTACTGGCATTGAAGATCCTCAATGTGCTCTGGTCAGGAGCAACAAGAGAGCTGCCTGGTCTGATTCCATAAATGGCAGCATTTATGCAGACACCAAAGCAAAGCCATCTGAATCAGGACTTTGAGTCTTCAAACACAATTTGCATGTTACATGAAGAAACACCACATTGAAGCACATGACCTATCTAGTCTTGATAGCCCTGGTCATGATTCACGACTGAAATATTTTACGAAGAATTAGGAATAAAAATCTTAAATCTAAAGCAGACATTAGCATCAAATTGAATTAAATAAACACAGAAGCATGATGAAGCAGGACTACAGGATTTAAAACCCAGACATTTTTAACATTCATGATGCTTCCAGTGCTGTTTTATTCTTTTAGTTCATCTGTGAAAATATTTCCCGACGTTCTGAAATCGCACAACGATCCGAAGAATTCCGACCGATTTGAGGTCAGTGCTTTAGAAGAAACAGATTTGGCAATGACTAACTGGCCAAACATTTCTCACAGTGAATCTTACCTTCACAGAATATTTGAAGTAATTTGCAGACTGCATGAAGCGAAGAAAGCCATCACTTTCTTGTGTGGCAACAGTGAGCACAAGCAGTTTATCTAGAGAAAGAAATGTATTTAACATTAATAAGAAGCAATGTACAAAGTCATGTAGGATTGTATAAAATATATTTAGAGAGACATGTTTTAAATCCCAATCAAATAAATCCTCTTTGGGAATGTAGACACATTTAGAATACAGGTAGACCCCAACTTACGACCTAGATAGGGACCGAAAAACCGGTCGTAAGTCCATCAGGTCATAAATCAAGAAGAGTGACTACTCTATGATGCGTTCCGACCCAGACATAAAGAGGCACTGTAAACACATTTGCTTTTGTTTTTTTTTACAAAGTACAAATAAAGTAAATAAAAAATACAATTTTTGGAGGAGGTGAATGGTGGTAGGTAGGGGTCTGACTGGATACAGGCAATCGATCAATTTAACTGTATTTAACTGTATTTTTTTTTTTTTTTATTAAAACATGAATTGCAAAATATCTTAACCTGTTCCTCTTTACTACAACCTCCTCCCATATCTCCTTAGGTTGCATTGCACAGCTTATGACTATTTTACATTGTCTCAAAGTTGGAGTGTATAGGTTAAGTACCTATAAGTTTGTTCCTTATAAATTTATGTTTATACCTAATCAGTGATTCTGTGACAACTGTGGTGAAGAAAAACTCCCTGAGATGTTATGAGGATGCCCTGAGAGGAACCAGACTCAAAAGGTAAACCCATTATCATCTGGGTAGCACCGGATGTCCATTTATTATATGGAGATGGTAGTTTAGTGGTTACAAGAGCAATATAAAGCTCCCACTCCTGGGCCCCTAAACAAGGTCATTAACCCCAATAGCTACTCAGGTTTATGAATGGGAGAAATGTAAGTCGCTTTGGATTAGGGTCATCTGTCATATGCTATAAATGTAGTTCCTTCATTGTTACAGTGTAGGACTAGGTATATTGTGATATCTGTAAAAAAAAAAAAAGAATACACACTTGGCGCACAGTGTAAAACTTCAGCCATGCCAAAACCCTTCGAGAGCCACTTCACCATAATGGCATGTATGTTGATTTTTGGTCACAGTATAGAATAAAAAAAAGGTCTCAAGTTACTTGAAACCAAACTGTAACCAAACCTCAAACCTATGTCAACACAATGAGAATTGGTTCAAGAAGTGTGTTTCCTCATGCTAAATGTTTTAAATTGTTTTAATCGTCATGATTAGGGGTCCAAGCACCAAAAAGGTTTCTTCAAGTAAAAAAACAGGCTTATTAATTTATTCTCATTGTAATTCTCATGTTGTTATTGAAGGTATTTATAAGGTAAAAAATATTTTTGACATACATTCATAGACAGATTGAGCTATGACAGACTACCAGAACTATTCAAATTCTTTGCTCGATTGAATTATTATTTTTTTTTTATCTAAATAAATAGTCTAGAGTAGAAATTCTGTACAAATTTGGGCCATTATTCTATTTTTTTTTAATGTAAATAGTACCAGTTGAATAAAAAATTCAAGTATAGTTAAGATAAAACCCAACAGATCGCCAGTTAGGCAATGCATGCGTGACTTTAGAGGTTAATAACTAGCTATAAGCAAAGGTTCCACTTCAGACTAATTGTATGTCTGAAACAGAGGTAGTAAAATTAACAACTTACATTTTAGTGCAAATATTCATATAAATAAACCCTGTTAAGACAGCATACTGGTGGAAATTCTTACATTTTTATACACTCTTTATACATTTACTTGAGGAAGAAAAAACCAAAAACAAATCACACACTGATTTTAGTTCCTGATGGTAAATTAGTTCGAAACGAAGAAACCTTCAGAAACATTAGCAAAGGCTAACTAAAAATGTTAGCTGGCATGGTAAAACCTGTGACGAACAATCTGAACGCTGAGTTTACTGTCTTAAAACATATAAGTTCAAGTTTTCAAATCTAGGCTAAAAACATTTAGTCAAACCTTTTAACAGTAGGTTTTTCTTAGGAAAAGGATCAGATATGGAGGGATCATAAATAAAAAGTAGAGAGTTTTGGTGAACTGGGATGTTTGATGCCGGTGCCCCCCACTCTCACGCATTGACTCAAGTTTGTTGACAGTGGTGTGGTGGTCTGTCTTTTATCCCAGAGATTGCTTATGTCTGTTGTACTACTTGGCTTTCCCTTTTTAGGTATGCTGCCATACCCTACTATCACTATGATCACAAGTCAAACAGAAATACATTCATTGCAAAATACGATTAAATAAAATGTTGATTCAATTTATGAATCAATAAATTGATTTAAAAATGTAATTATGTGATTCATGTATATACATATATTTTAATACATTTTCTACAGTTTATACTTTTTATTTATCTACTTTATTTATTTATTCTTAAATTCTATTTATTTTTTATGTTAAAATGTTGGACAGTTGTACAAAGCATTTCACTGCATGTCGTACTCGGTATGTATGTGTGTGACAAATGAAATTTGATTTGATTTGATGAATGATTAAACAATTAAAAGCAATCAATATCAAATCACATCTCCTGTCTATTGTCAGGGGTAGGATCTAGACCAGTATAAAGTGCTTTCTGGAGCTGTGTGAATGAAAAATGTAGTAAAGATGGATAGAGAAGATAGATGTAGATACAATATAGAGAAGTCATGGAAGAAGTGCACTTAAATACAAAAGAAAATAAAAATGGCTTAAATATTACTTCAGTAAAAGTACTGCTTTGGCCTTTTTTTTTTTACCAGAGAAAAAGTACAAAATAAAAACGAAAAATTCCCAAAATGCCTTGTTATTGTCCACTACTGTAAGAGACCTATTCCATAATCTCTAAGATGTTACTGAAAACACACAGTGACCTCAAAACCTTAAAAAAGTATAGCTCTGGAAATAGAATTGGGAGGTATAAGATTGCATAGTGACATGGCATATAGAAAGGTTTTAAAAAAGTAATGTATACAAAAACAAATAGCAAAACTAAAACCATTAGCCTGTGATGGCCAGGACATTCATTCTAGTGTCGATCAACACCTTATAAACTGCATTTGTTTTTGTTTTTTTGCAAAGACAACTTATAGTTGACCATACACACTATTTATAATATAACTATGCAAAAATAAATGGTAGCTGTATGACAAAATGTCCAGAATATGACAAAGTAGCAGACTTTTGGGCACCTCAAGATACAAGCATTAAATGTAGATACTAAATTTGTATGTAGAACCTGTGATGTCACTTCCCCAGTAAGGATGGAGCTTGATGGCCTCCATTAGCTTGGCAAGAGCAACTTCTGGGTTGCTTAGCATAAAACAGTGCATTTATTTACCAATCCTGAAGTTGCTCTTGCCAAGCTCTATCCTTACTGGGGAAGTGACATCACAGGTTCTACATAGGGCAGCAATTAAATGAAGTATAAAGTGTCACCCAGAATAGGGAAAGTTCCCATATGATTCTTTCTAAAGGTTTCTTCCACATATTACCTCAGGGAGCTTTCCATCCCAAAACAATCAACTGTGGCTTGTTCATTTGGGATTGAAAACCACATCTGGATTTCTGTAATGCTGCTCTGTGGCAGTTTACAGTCTTAAGTCAAAATTATTTATTCAGAATTAGATTTATCACATACACAATATGATTGTAACATATTCCCTTGAAGAAGCTCTCAAACCATGTGTATAATATATCTCAACATTTGCCTAACAACATAGAGAGATAAATTATATTTAATAAGCAAAAGTGAAATGGAATGCATACGACGCACAGTTAGCTTTAATCGCTACCTCTGCCTCGGAGACGACCAGTGGAGTCATGTTTCTCTTTCCCATCTGTGTTACACTTCTCTCAGGTCATGAATAGAAAAGGCCATTACACACACACACACACTCATTTCAATCTTGAAACGCAGAGCGGGGGTGTGGAATAACATCTGGAGATCTTATTACTGCCAAACAGCTGTGTTCACTGTAACCGAGAACATTTCAGACACTTCCTCCTTTGCGACTGATTCGCAAAAGGTAATGTTAACCTTGAGGCACCTACATACGACGTTACCTCATCGTGGTGTGTCTTTAATCGCTGTTTCAAATGGGAAACACAGTAGGTCAGACAGAAAAAAAAGATTTGGGGTCTTTTTGGGTGGTTTATATATTCGGCAGCTAACATATTAGAGTTCCCCTGGTTTTCTAAGGACGAGAGGTGTCTAAAATATTTGACTCACTCTTCTGTCATGGTACAACAACTGAGAAGTTCTCAGTGTTTTGTTTTTTTTATATAATAGTGTGAATCCATCTTATGGAAAAAATGATATGCAGTTATTGTCATGTCTTGAAGATTAATTTCAGGGCTTGCACATACTTTTGCACAAGAATCTTAGTACTCTGGCTCTCATTCTGATTTGCCTGAAAGACATTCTTGTTCGTACAGCACTCAACAATATGCCTTAAAGACAATATACCTAAAAGACTTAATGTAGATGATGTGGAAGTTCTGTCACCATTTCTTTCATCCTTTCTCCCATGTGTATGCTTTCCCCACACCCAGACACAACACCGATTGTTTTGTCCCAGGTGTGACCTCCACACCATACTACAAAAGCTATATATCCTCAGATCAACCCAGCAAACACAGTGAAAAGGAAATGCAAATTACTAAGCACACACATTCTTCAACACCTCATAATGGAACCTTAGTGAGATGTGTGGAGTGTGGAACACTTAGGGGTGTGTTGGTGTAGGAAACTAGTCAGTGATAGGGAGATGATTTTGGACTTCTGATTGGACACAATGACAAGCTGCTATAATTGTAAAAGTAAATAATGCGCTGGTGTGATTAAGCATTCACTCTTACTACCTTAGTGTTGGCTTTCCAGCAGTGTCCAAAAAGGTTTCACCTAGTCTCCTTCCATCAATGCTAAACAAACATCTCCTCACTGAGAAGAGAGAGGCGGCAGCTCAGTGGTCAAGGCATCGGACTCCGGTTCGGAAGGTCACGTGTTCAAATCCCATTGCCACAATTCTGCCATTGCTGGGCCATTGAGCAAAGCCCTTCATTCTCTATTGCTCTATTGTACATTGTCTGGATAAGGGGGTCTGCCAAATGCTGGAAATGTAAATCATCATCAATGTCATCTCCACTAAATGCGTTTTTTAAACCTAATATATATGATGTATATATTTACAGAATTCACTGTACCAGAGAAAAATATATTAAAACTGGTGCTGTAATTTGCCCTGGAAAATCGAACTACAATTATAGCTGCTGTTAGAGCAAATGGTATCAATCTTCTTCTTAGTATAAATTGTTTTATTCCCTAAGTTGCAGATGTCACCCAGTTTGTAAGACTTTCTTTTCCAACACCAACACAGCTGGAGACACTTTTCCTCTCTGTCCCAAGTAAGACAAACAATATAAGACATGCGAAGCTGATTTGATTCTGTAATTAGTCAGCAGTTTAACATGGGCTTTCCAAGGAATGATTCCTGAAATGTTCTTTGATGATTAATAGCTCAAGTAGGTTGAATCGAGAACCCTGTAACAAAGCATTTTTTTCATAAGCATTCTGATGAGAATTTATTATTGTTATACTATTGTAGAGTTAGAAAGAAAACTATATATATATAAAACATCTCCGTTTTTTTTATAATTTTTTTAAATTGAAGATCTCTTTTTGAAAGATTGCTTTAATATATAAATTTTTTTAATCTTTGTTTCATTCTGGCATGCTATACAAGCTGTTGTGGTTGTGTGTTAATGCAGTTTTAAGGTGTACAATTTAAAATAAAACCTCAAACCTGGCTTTTCATTAACGTGTTTAAGTATTGAGGTCACGGGACTAAAAAAACTTAAGACTTTTTGCTGAAGTCATACTGATATTGGTGACTTTTTAACTTGTAATAGAGTACGTTTTGCAGTATACTTTTACTAATGTATGATTTTCAGGTACTCTTTACACCTATATAGGATCAATCCTAAGTAACTAAACCAAGAGTCATTTCATGCTTCATGTGTGTGACATTGCATACAGAGGCTAATCTAAATGATTTGTCTATACATAATATGATTTGTACTCTGGCTACATTTTTCCATGTGTTAACACTCGTTTTCTTCAAAACAGAGCGGACAGCTGGCAGAACTGATTAGACTGAAACTCTCTTTTTAGTGATTTCAGTTTCTGAAACTCTCTTTTCATGTAATGTGGTATTATGACGACTATTCCATGTGTCTCCTTCGGGTTGGTTGATGAGGGTACTTATCCGACAGAGAATTGATGCATGTTTATGGAGTCCACAGATGGAGCTATAAGCTCTGCATTAAACTTCATTTTGAAGATTATGGAAAAAAAAAAAAAATTGAACGCCTGTGAAAAAAACAGGGTCATTTTGCATTATAGCTGTCATTAGTTTCACATTTCTAACCATGAAAAATGAATGATGAAGAATACAGATATGTTAAAGGAAAGTGTTAGTCAGACATGTTCTTTTTTCCAGTCTTCAGGAGATTTCGCCTCGAAGTTTGACTTCCTTTGCATTCGGTACCGTGGCCAAGATGTGCAAAACGAATTAACAAATCTAAAAACAAAATTAATCCAAACACAAATGAACTAAACCATTAACAATGTAAAAAAAACAATCAAAAACAAATTAATCAATCTGAAAACAATGTAACAATTCAGGAGAAGATGGTTATAGTTTGTGAAATAAAATACTAACCGCTCATTGGATGAGACATCTGTCATTCAAGATATACAGGGAGTAGGAAGTTGCATAGCATATAACTTTGTTTCTTGTACATGTTTGAAGTTATGCATTTACTTTCTATTTAATTTTTCCAATAGAGCAACCTCAATAATTTTTTACACACACTTTCTCTTGCTGCTGCTTGTTTTACTTCCATTTGCGGCATTTAGCAGACGCCCTTATCCAGAGCGACTTCCTGTATACCTTGAGTGAACGGTGTCTCGTCCAATAAGAGGTAAGGATTCAAACTAAACCTACCTTTTCTGGTTTGTTTAATTTGTCCTTGTGTTTTTAAATGTGTTAATTTCTTTTGCACTTCTTAGCCTCCATAATTCAGAGATGCCTTACTGCTCACCTTGATTGTAAAGGGTAGCTATGAGTTACTTTAGCCTTTCTGTAAGCTCAACCCATTTGGTGTATTCGGTTCTTTTCCCTCTCACATCAACAAGACATTTCCAACCACAGAACTGTCACCTACTAAATTTTGATTTTGGCATATTTTTTTTTAGAATCTAAACTAGAAGCAGATGTTCACAGAAATCTCAGGAGATAAGTAGTTCCAGAAAATACTCAGAGCAGCCTGTGTGGCACAAACCACCATACCACAGTCAAAAATCACATGTGGGATTTAACGAACAGGAGCTAAATCTAGTATCCATGATTTTAGGTGTTGCACTGCTGGCACTTGATTGGCTGTTGGGATAGTTTGATGAATCTGCAAGCATGTTTTTTTTCTATTTAGGTAAGTGTATATGCTAGCAATAAACATGCTAATGGATGCACAGAAGAAAGTACCGGTAGCAAACCAGTACCTGAACAGGCAGGATGAAGTCATTTGTGCTACTATATTTGTTTGTACAAACTGTCATTAGCGATTGCACCAAGCGACAGTTTCTATACGATCTCAAGATATAATTTGAATTCTCTTTTATTTACAAAGTTCAGCATAAATACAACTTGTTCAAAGTTGCTGGCAATAATAAAAAAAAATGTAAAAAATAAAAAATGGTGCGATCTTATGCCTTGTGCAAATGCAATCAAACTGAGATACTTGCACAACTGCTCCACAAAACATTAATTTAGCATGCATTCATTATTTTCCATTGCTTCAGTATCCATGACATTTCCATGACCATGCTTATGAATGCCTATGATTTATCATGAATATCCCAAAATTTTTTTTTTTTTTTCTTTCCCCCTTTTTCTGGGCACACACACCCACTACAGTCATCTGTGTAAATGTTAGCACTGCAGATGCCTGAGTTTCTGAGAACACAGCAAACATACATAAAGAGAGGGGGAAAAAAACTTCATTGCTTGCTTAACCCCAGTCTAAACCAACATACTGCTGCAAAACGTCACGTTCTTACCTGCACAGATTTCCTTCGTCTACTTGAATCAAATGACTTTCTTTATTAGCTTTATTAGTTTAAAAAAGACAAGCAATCTAAGTAACAAATGTTGCTCATAGCACCTCAATAGTGCACCATTAAGTAGTGAAATCAAAATTCTTTAATAAAACTAGGCCGCTACATTATATGCCAACACTTGCAGAGAAAGAAAGAGAAATTCAACAATTTTGCTTGGTTTTTAGTGAGAGCTGGTTCTCATGATATTTCTCACTCTCTGGTGTTTGTATGTTTTGATGATTTATAATCACACTTTTAGTGCCACTCAGATGAGGATGGGTTCCCCTTTTGAGTCTGGTTCCTCTCAAGATTTCTTCCTCGTACAGCTAAAAGAAATGTTCTTTGCCACATCACCCCAGGCTGCTCATCAGGGATAAATGCACAAACTTCAGAATTTTGTTCAGCTCCTGGATTCTGTAAAGCTGCTTCGAGACAATGTATATTGTTAAAATAGAATGCAATTTGAAATTAAAAAGGTTGTGGACACCTGACCATAAGACTGGTATGTGGTTTTTAAACATCCCATTCCACAACCTGTTCCACTCAATTTTGGAGTGTAGATTTGTTCCAATTCAGCCACAAGGGGAATAAGTAAAGTCAGGTACTGATGTAGGGTCTTGGGTGCTTTGGGCACAATTACAATTCACATTCTTTTAAAATGTGTTCTCAGTACCAGGCCACTTAAGATCTTCCACTTCAACAAATGTAAACCATATCTTCATAGACCCTGATTGTGTTGGAAACGGTTTAGGTCTCCTAGTCCATATAAATAGATACTTTGACTTTGGATACAGAAGCATTAATCTATTCAATTGTGTGTCTCCAGCTTTGTGGCAACAGTTTGTGGAGGAACTACATATGGCTGGAAAATTTGGTGTCCCAATAGTATTGTGCATGTCGTGTATTATTTGGAAAACTAATTGAATGTCTATTAGTAGATATCTGTGAATGATGCACCATATCACAGGGTCTCATTAATGAAATGGTAGGAATGAGCCATTAAATAATCTAATGCTTAAAATGAAAACTTTTTATAGTCGTTTTATCCTTGATAGTTCTTTTTTTTTTTACTACCACTAACAGCTATGCGTTGAGGTTTCGTATCACCTCAGTGTGTCTGATTAACAGTGACACATTCCAAGTGCTCAGACTCCTCCTTAACACCGTCTGCCATTAAGCAGGCAAAGAAAGATACGAGACACTGGAGATTCTGTTCAGTTCCACATGAAAACAGATACAGCATGTGTTCACAATCATGGTGCTTAAGTTTTACGGCTCTGTTGTGTCGTAAAACAAATTCATCTGTGGTGAAAATGGACAAATGCTTGGCGGGACAGCTTTGCATGGACTGAAGTCTCGAAATATTAACATCACATTTGCAATAAATCTTTCAGCATTTCAATCTATCCAATTTATAATTGAGACTGGATATTAGGGATGAGGAACTTAGTCCAGAGATCCAGCACTGGTCCAGCACTAGTCCAGGGTTCGGAAACACATATTTATGGTTTGTATTTTGAGAACAAGATGTACCTTTTTTGACTTTTATTATGCTGAAGATATCTGTTCAAAAATCATTCGTTAAATAAAAATTGTGTTATTATTGGAGATCTATTTATAAAAAAAAAAAAAAAAGCTTGTATCTTAAAAAGATTGAAGTTTAAAGATTGAAGATTATTATTTATTATATTTAATATTATTTAATATATACTAAATATAGAATCTTCAAACTTCAATATTTTCAAAATACAAGCTATATATATATATATATATATATATATATATATATATATATATATATATATATATATATATATATGTACATAGATTAGTTATTGTGATTTTCTACTAATTATGGAAAATAGAGAACTTTAAATGACTTAATTTTAATGAATGTATTTCATATTAATGATTAGTGATAAAAGTAATACAAATGCAATAGAGCCAGTTTATAAACCAATTCACAGTGTAGATGGATTATAGATGTATATATAATTGTTCTATGTGTCCACAATATCATTGAACAACAAAATAAATACAATGGAAACATGCTTAACTTGAAAAATAAAAAATGTAGGCCAAATATTGGGATACATTCCAGCCATCTGGAAAGAATGCTCAATGTTCTGCCACATAAAATTACCACCATCATACCTGACCTCTTTACCCTCATCCCTGATGTGTAGTATAGCCATTAGCAATTTACACTTTTAATTCTTTGACATAAGATTTAGACTGGTGAATTGTGATATAACTCCCAAACACACACATATAATTTAGGGACACTATGTAGACAGTGATTTAAAGGTTTTTGGTTTGAAAATGCAATCCGTCACTGTATTAAATATGGTGGTATCTCAGTGGTCAAAACATTGGACTTTAAATCAAAAGTTCACAAGTTGAAATACCAGCACCACCAAGGTGGACCCTTGAGCAAGATCCTTAACCCTTAACTGCTTGGTTATAAGTTGCTCTGGATAAGGGAATCCAAAAAAAAACATAAATATTACAATAATTTAATAAGAAAAACTAAATTTTTAGAAATCATCAACACTTTCCAAAGATTCTATAATAAGAAAACTGTTGTTAAATTAAACTATCTTTACTATACAAAGAACCCTTTAAGATCCCTTGAAGGCCCTTCATAGAAAACCCAAAATGACACATACAAAACTCTGTAAAAACAGTAATTAAAATGTCTTCTTTTTACTGCTAATCATGTAAAAAAAACCCTTGAGAGAAAGATTTTTCTTTATATAGTTGGATTGAGGCCCACAAAAATCCAAAGCGAACATGAACATTTTTCGGCTATGAAATCAACTCCACTTTGAGCTTGAAGGTGTATGGCACAAAGTGTTGCACAAAGTCAACCCATTTGAGAAGCCAAAAAAGCTTTCCAAGTAACACTGAGATTTTTTTGACAGTTACTCTGAAACAATTAAGTGGAGCTTTTACATAGACAATGAGCATAAACTTCAGAGAAATAACTTAATAGTTTTCTTTGAGAAAAGCTTCCAAAAAACAGCAAACCTTTTTAAATATCTGCATTTGAAGCAATTTAAACTCAATTATTATTTAGTTTAATAGGTAAAGCCTTCATCAGACCACGTTTGACCTTTTAGTCAAAGGCTTCACATGGAACCTCATTAGAACCCATTAACAACAAAGGGCTGAATCTATCCATATAGAAACTCTAAACCATATACCCCAAAGACTTGTCTATTTAAAGCAACAGTAATTGACAGAATAGAGAATTAAAAATAAAACACACATTCACACGCCGACTAACACGTTCTAATTCTAACCAGGATGAAAGAAAATTACACTGTCAAATTGGAAGAATTTGAATGTGACCACAAGAAGGTTCTTCTCGTAACATGTCAAAAGTAAACTGTACCTGCTTGTCTGGAAACTAGACACAAATTCCTGCACTTAGGTAGGCAGTCCATGTGTTTCTGCTCTGGACCCAAAAACCTAATTTGAGGTGCAATAAACCAACGGAAATGATCCTCGGTCAGACGTTATTTCAGCTGTCTATGACTAAAATAGAAATGTATTCTCCTGTGGGCCCTTGAAGCTGATGGTGGGTAAAAAAAAAAACACATCTCCACTCATATCCCTGAACTGTGTCATGTATCGACAGAGGGCTTACATTCATTCAATGACACAGCTCCAACTCTGCTATGATGGCCTCATCTTGTTGATGACTAACGTGTGACATCATCCCCATCTGCCAGAACTATATCCTCTATAACTCTGCTCCAAACTGGACTGGTGGAACACACCAAACTCTCTTTTTTTCACTTCTCCTAGGATGGAAAATTTTTCTAAATATAGGGATTAAAGAAAAAGAAGACAGTCGACTGACTGAATAACTGCCATCACATCCTTCTTGAAACCAGGTCAAACGTTGCCCTAGGAAACTCTTTATTAGGAAAAAGCTGAGGGAGACGGGAATAACAGGCTGTGTTTGTTGTGGTTAAATTGCTTATAAACTGTGTTGTCGGAACCTCAGACGCTTCCATTACCACACTGCAGAAAGAGTTTAGATTTGAAAGCCAGGTTGGTAAAGTAGCCCTGCTTTAAGTCTTTCAATTGTGATGCTTGATTCTGTTAATAGTTTTTACAAAAATCACAGCAAAAAAAACAAGCAAACAAAAAAAACAAATAAACGTGTGAAATCTAAGTTCACCTTTATTGCTCCCATAGGATTTAAGAGGTTAAGTACCAGCCTGGTGCTGCTAATTAAAAGACCTTAATTATCATCAGCAAGTATGACCACCTGTATAAAATCGGCGGTTTTAGTAAATTGTTGGTCTCGATTATTCAGGTGTGAGTTAACAATACCAAGGAGGAAAGATAACAATGATCTTAGAGAAGTAGCTGTTGCTGTCCATCAATTTTGGGAGGGTTATAAGGCCATTTTCAGACTAATTAAGTTGGTCAATTTATGTTGTGTCCTTTTTTCTAATGGCATTATAACTTTTGCAATAGGCTACTAAGAGTAATCACAAAATAAAATTGAATTGTATGGTGTAACAGATTGTTTAGGTACATATGAAAAACTTTATCCTAAAGTTTTATTTTACATCCACTTATACTTTATCTCATTTTCAGAGAAGGAGTCTCCAGCACTTATTTGTTTCTGACACTTTCTAGATAACATGACAGCAGTCCATCAGACCGTAAATGCCTGAGGGAACAACTGTACTTGGCTGCTATAACATGAGTAATGTAATAACATAAAATGCAAATATCAACAGACAGATAAATGTCAGAAATTACAGTCCATAATAACATTACAACCTGTCATATATTATTTCTTATATAGTCAGATAATAATGCAAAGGACCTTAGCTGAAAGCCTTACCATTGCTTTGACCAAAATTAGTAAACAATATAAGCAATCTTTGATTTTAACAATTGTATGAAATCAGAAAACTGTGTTAGGAGTTCCACTCTAATCTAAATCCAACCTGAAACCTAATATATACATCCTACTGTACAATTTCCCAAGTTGCCTAACTTATTCTTTTGATTAGTACTGCAGTTGAAATAAAGATTGGTGGTGACAAAGTTTGTTTGTCTTTACTGTTAAATCGGAGGCAGAAAATCGAACCATTGTTGACCTTAAGAATAGTCCCGAAAAATAAACATCCTTTTTACTTTACATTGAAGTTCTTTGCGATATTGGGATATTGGCACTGTTTGAAAATATTTGACAATTTCAAATTTTCTTATACAGTGTTCACTCATTACCATGACTCATTTGTCACCAGAACAGATAGTCAATAACATTCATAGTATTTGCTAGATGCTTACAATTCTCTCAGTAATATAAGTATACATATACTCATGACTTTCAGATCAGTAGACATAATAACCACTGATGTACCACTTGCTTAGCACAATAATCTTTGGAGTTTTTTCTTTTCTTAGCTTTATTGTTCTTGACATTTAGGCAGTTCTAACAGTTTTGCTCAGGCAATAAAGTAAGAGAGAACCAGCCAGCTGGACAAGCAAGAGATTCTACTTGCCTCATCTTTGCCTATTTGACTCATGTTCCAAGTCAATTCACAAAGCTCTGTCTTCTGCATTTCAATATTGTATTTCCAATGAGGCATGTTCATTTATTTTTAGTCACATAAACCTTTTTTTAATCCCTACTAGGTGGTCTGACAAAATAATGTAGAAAAGACAAATAAAAGCCAATCTGGTAGTGGCTACTCCACTTCACACGGATCTCAAAGTGAATTCTTGAGCCTTATACACTGTGGCATTGCAAAGCTTCAAGATCAACTGATCCTTTATCTTTCCCATATCATCCATGGAAACAATCGAGTGACGAACATTGTGAGCAGTCATGATAAATAACGTAGAGAATACAGACAAACTGCATGTACATGGGATTTTTCTCTTTTATTAGTGGCCATTTGCTTTTACACTAACGAGTAAATGCAGTAACCTGGGAAGTGGAAATAGTTATGTTAATTCCACTGAGCCTGGTGAGACTCTATAAGAGCTTCCTGTTGTTTTCTCTCTTGTCACACCTTTTAAGAATTGTCCATTTGTTACCTCTAAAACTAGTGTGAGTCTCTTTTAGTTAGACTTGATAAAAACACCCAAAACTACATGTTCAAATGTTATAAATAAAAGTCTAATAATATATGCTTTTTAAAATATTATAATTGAAGAATTCTGCTAAAGACAGTGCCCCTGTGTACAAAGCTAAACTCCATGTAGATATTCTTTACATGTTTTGGAGTGGAAGATCTTGACACCCTCAAAGCCTCCTCACTCTACATGTCTTTACTAACACCCTTGTGGATAAATGAACACCAATCTCCGCATAATCTAGTGAAATATTTTTTTAGAAGGATGAAGGTTATAATAACAGTAAAATAGTGTGGAATAGGATGTTCAAAAAGCACAAAAGTTTTCCAAAAAAAGCCAAGTAGAAACAATTGGTTATTAAAAAAAGGGAAAGCTGCATTTTTATGAGAGTACACAGCAGGAGAGTTTTGCTTCATTATTTTCTGGCTGCTTGGCTCAAGCAAAGTCTGGCTGTTGATTGACTTTTCTTGGCTCAAGTCTGAAAATAATAGCCATTTTTTCATCCAAAACAGACTCGTTTGGTTTTTATTCTCGCTTCCCCTCTGGATTTTCTTGTTAGCATTTTTTTTTTTTTAAATGGAATGCTTAAGCGAACCATTGAACTGGTTTGTATACATGAGGCTTAAAACAACATAGCCAATGCCATTTTAAGCATCGTGAATGTAATAAAGTTATTTAAAAATGCTGAAAATATGTTATTTATTATTTAGGTGTAACCATTTTATATGATTATTTATGCCCGCACATGCTCTTTGAATAACAGCATAAAAGCGACATCCAGCAAGCAAAGAGAAGTGATTGTTTATGGAAAATCTGAGCATACTGTCCAGGACAGGATGACTATCTGGCAAAGATGCGAAAAGAAAGAAACTACACAAGAGCAAAAAGTTATGCTCCACTATCATCTATCCTCAGATTGTTGACTCAAGTCTATAATGAGACAGACGAGAGATACTCTGTAACTCAGAATCTTGCGAGGCTTTGCATAAACTTTCACACAAACAACCTCTTCCATAAAGGACGTGGCAACCCGTCACCCTGTTCCCCACGATGGCTAATTGCAGGGTTCATATTGCCAGCAGCCGCAGCATGCTGAGCCCAGAGTGTTAGATTCTGGCTCTGTTCTCAGATATGAAGACATGTGTTTTACAACGGCCTGTATATTCCACAAGGGCTGCTACGAAATGATGCGAACATACAGAAGGTGATGGATTTTCAGCTTTGCCACGGTGAAAAAGTCAGGATCAGGTCCTGATTTTTAGTCTTTGCAGAGCAATATGATATATGATGAGGTCTCCTGCTACAGAGCTCTGACGCTCAACCCTATTGAATGCCATTGGGATGAATGTGAACGCTGATCGCACCCCAGGCATCTTCACCTCACCTACATCAGTACCTGACTTTGCTAACAACCTTTAAGTTAAAAGAACACAAATTTTAACAAGCACATTCCACAATCTAGTGGAACATCTTCCCAGAAGAGTGGAAATTATACCAGCAAACGGAGACTAAATGTTGACTGGAATGATTAAAATCACATGCAAACCTTGTTTTTTTCTTTTGTCTATATATATATATATATAACATTTGTCTATATAATGGTTATAATAATTTGCATTATCATTATTTTATTTATTCTTTTCTATTTTTCACACAAAATATTGTGTTCAATTTTAAACAAGTTTTGAACATTTAAAAATATCAAAAACAAACTGGTCTTTTTTTTTTTCTTTTTCAAAGAAAGAAAGGGGCTTATTTTTATGATTTCCGACTACTAAGGAGCATTAAGTGTACCATTGCATCTCGAATACCCGAGTCAAACGTTACACCCAAAAGTATACAAGACTATCAAAAGTGCAGTGTTACAGTGTGTGCAGTGGGTTTCCCACATAGTATATGTCTTCGTGTCAAACTGTGCAATGAATTCTGTTCACTCCTCCATAACTCCATAAAACTCCATACTACTGGTTTAACACCATTTCCTCCTGTCCAACCATATTGTGTTTTGTAAAGTGGAAAAATTCAGGGGAAAAATGTATAAAAGACAGTTCACACCCTAAATATTACATATGTGCTCCAGCTGAGTCTCCAGGTTGTTCTTCATGTTCATACCCTGTCGGCTGTTTTTTTTTTGTTTGTTTTTTTGTTTTTTGTTTTTTTAAAGAAGTGTGTTGTACAGGACAAAGAAGAAATAGATAGAGACCGAAATTGAGTTTGAGACATTTGTATTTAAAATTATATCTTCTTATTGTTTTCAAATAATTTTATTACATTAAACAGTTGATTGAGTGCAATTAAGTGGATTTTTTTTGTAGGGAGTGTTTGTTTGTTTGTTTGTTTGTTTGTTTGTTTGTTTGTTTATTTGTTTTTGCGCACCTGACCATTTCACTTTGGCTCTTTTACGCTTCGCACATTTAATGATTTATTCTTTAACATTTGAACCCCTTTTACATGTGAAAGTGTTATAAAGCCAGGTGCCGACATAACAGCTTAAGTTTCCTTTCCTTTTTGTTAAACACCCCTTGCTCATTTTGGACTTGGTCTTTTTACTGCGTGAGCTCAAACCGTGACTGGGAGGAAGATGAACTTATAATGCACGTCCAGAAAAATTCCATTAAAACATCAAGGACATTCAACACCTTGTCTAAAAACAAAGTTTTAAAATCATGCTCTTAAAAATAAAAAGACTTTCTTACCTGTCGGGATTTGCTCACGGGCGCTTTGAGCGCAGGAAGCCAGGAGCGAAATGGTGAGCGCGTAAATCCCCGGCAGGAACACCATGATCAAATTCAGGACAAGAGGACAGAGTGCTAGAACAAGCCCAGAAGAGAAGACCAGGGTGAGAAGAACAAGCGCAAGTCCGCCCAGTCAGCCTGCGCGCTGGCTTTTATTTCCCCTGTTTTGGCTCAGCAGTGCGGGTCAGTGCGGGTCAGTGCGCATCCAATCCAGACAGTCCCGCAGGAGTCCCTCAGACCCGGCTGATTACAAAGAAAACACTGTCTAAAAACACAGAGCTGGAGATGAGGTGCACCTACAGAAGGGCAGAAAAGGGAGAATGAGGAGTTCAATTCCAGTGGCCAAAAAGGCGGATCATTTTGAACCATTGCTCAGCAAACCCCCTCCTCCCTACCACACACGCACACACACACACACACACACACACACACACACACACAGAGCAAGAGAGAGATAGAGAGAGAGAGATTTTAAAAAGACAATTATTTATTGCCATTACTTTTTAAATACAATCGCCAAAAGCATTAGAATCAATCAATCAAATAAAGCAATCACTAGTAAAAGTCAAAGATACTCAAAATAAATCAAATTTGACCTTATTTTCCAATGTATGAGACATTCCTTTTAGATAGATAGATAGATAGATAGATAGATAGATAGATAGATAGATAGATAGATAGATAGATAGATAGATAGATAGATAGATAGATAGATAGATAGATAGATAGATAGCGTGGGAGTGGTAGCTTAGTATTTAGAAAGTCCTGAGCCCCTGGCAAGGCCCCTAACCCTGAATGAGAAAAATGTAAGTTGTTCTGGATAAGGGTATGTGCCTAATGCCATAAATGTGGGTGGATAGAGAAAAAGGGAGTTTTATTTTGTCATGACTCTCACAATACTGGCAAAAACATCAAAGGAAATAATTAAATAAACAAACAAATAAATAAATAGTAGGAACACTGGCCTAAGGCATGAGTCCAGTGTCAGACAAACCTATTACAGTGAGGAAAATAAGTATTTGAACACCCTGCTATTTTGCAAGTTCTCCCACTTAGAACTCATGGAGGGGTCTGAAATTGTCATCGTAGGTGCATGTCCACTGTGAGAGACGTAATCTAAAAAAAAAAATCCAGAAATCATAATGTATGATTTTTTTAAACTATTTATTTGTATGATACAGCTGCAAATAAGTATTTGAACACCTGAGAAAGTCAATGTTAATATTTGGTACAGGAGCCTTTGTTTGCAATTACAGAGGTCAAACGTTTCCTGTAGTTTTTCACCAGGTTTGCACACACTGCAGGAGGGATTTTAGCCCACTCCTCTACACAGATCTTCTCTAGATCAGTCAGGTTTCTGGCCTGTCGCTGAGAAACACGGAGTTTGAGCTCCCTCCAAAGGTTCTCTATTGGATTTAGGTCTGGAAACTGGCTAGGCCACACCAGAACCTTGATATGCTTCTTACAGAGTCACTCCTTGGTTATCCTGGCTGTGTGCTTCGGGTCATTGTCATTTTGGAAGACCCAGCCTCGACCCATCTTCAATGCTCTAACTGAGGGAAGGAGGTTGTTCCCCAAAATCTCGCAATACATGGCCCTGGTCATCCTCTCCTTAATACAGTGCAGTCGCCCTGTCCCATGTGCAGAAAAACACCCCCAAAGCATGATGCTACCACTCCCATGCTTCACAGTAGGGATGGTGTTCTTGGGATGGTACTCATCATTCTTCTTCCTCCAAACTCGTTTAGTGGAATTATGACCCAAAAGTTCTATTTTGGTCTCATCTGACCACATGACTTTCTCCCATGACTCCTCTGGATCCTCCTAATGGTCATTGGCAAACTTAACACGTGCCTGGACATGTGCTGGTTTAAGCAGGGGAACCTTCCGTGCCATGCATGATTTCAAACCATGACGTCTTAGTGTATTACCAACAGTAACCTTGTAAACGGTGGTCCCAGCTCTTTTCAGGTCATTGACCAGCTCCTCCCGTGTAGTTCTGGGCTGATTTCTCACCTTCCTTAGGATCATTGAGACCCCACGAGGTGAGATCTTGCATGGAGCCCCAGTCCGAGGGAGATTGACAGTCATGTTTAGCTTCTTATATTTTCTAATGATTGCTCCAACAGTGGACCTTTTTTCACCAAGCTGCTTGGCAATTTCCCCGTAGCCCTTTCCAGCCTTGTGGAGGTGTACAATTTTGTCTCTAGTGTCTTTGGACAGCTCTTTGGTCTTGGCCATGTTAGTAGTTGGATTCTTACTGATTGTATGGGGTGGACAGGTGTCTTTATGCAGCTAACGACCTCAAACAGGTGCATCTAATTTAGGATAATAAATGTAGTGGAGGTGGACATTTTAAAGGCAGACTAACAGGTCTTTGAGGGTCAGAATTCTAGCTGATAGACAGGTGTTCAAATACTTATTTGCAGCTGTATCATACAAATAAATAGTTTAAAAATCATACATTGTGATTTCTGGATTTTTTTTTTTAGATTATGTCTCTCACAGTGGACATGCACCTACGATGACAATTTCAGACCCCTCCATGATTTCTAAGTGGGAGAACTTGCAAAATAGCAGGGTGTTCAAATACTTATTTTCCTCACTGTATATTGCTTGATAGTTCTTTCTATTTATTGACTTTTGCCCCTTCCCATTCTCAGGGTTCACCAAGTGTCTCCACTAATGCTGCCATTATTTCCTTTCTTTGTTTGACTATACTATTGAATGTAATATATGAAAAATTCCTATGTGTCTATTTATTTCTGTAGTTATTTTTTTTATTTGTCTTCAAAGTCAGTATCCAACGAGGCAAAACATGTCGAAATTTTATTATATTAAAAAATGCAATGCATATGATCTAATAGTTTAGACAGCCTTTTGCCATGTTTCACAGTTCATGATTCACTGCACCTCAACATCATTTATCTGTAATAAATGGACATTCGGTGCAACCCAGATGAGGACGGGTTTTCTCTTAAGTCTGGTTCCTCTCAGGGTTTCTTCCTTATGCCATCTCGGGGAGTTTTTCCTTGCCACAGTCGCCACCCGCTCACTCATCAGGGACAAACTTACACTCATAAAGAACATATTATTCATTGTTTATTACCACATTATCACATTATCATAAGCTGCTTTGAGACAATGTTAAAAAAAGCGCTGTACATGTGTTTATTTAACCTTTATGGAAGGAGTCTCCAGTGCCAGCACTTTGTAACTCAGTCATATTTTTTGGAACAGAAAACTTTGTTTCAGTCATGTTTTGTTTCTCCGTCTTCTATTTGTGGTTAAAATGCAAACATAGATACACATGTATCCAGGGTGGTATATAGTGGTCTTTTACTATCAATCAAAGCACAAAAAAACAGACCTTCTGGCTGTGCTTTATGAACAGTAAGGTCACCCCCGGACTCCACACTGAGAGCAGTGACGTTAAAGCACCGCGGGAGCGCCCAGGCGTGAGAGTTACTCCAATCACTCCATTCATCTCTGTGTTTGTGAATAGTGTTTGGTGCAGCTGGATAAACAAATGAGCAGGAGGGTCCTCATTTGCACTGTAAGAGGGAATTCATGTGTTAATTCATGTGTTTACTCAACAATTTAGGAACAAATTCAAGAGTCACTCATGTACAGTGTGTAACCTGCATCATAAACACTGTTATAAAACTTTTTACTATAGAGAAATGACTAGATTTCAGATTCCTGTTGCAGTCTGACTGCAGAAATGGATTTTAAATGGATTCACGTTTAATGTCTCAAAGGCCAAAATTACTTACTATCTGTGTATGCATTTGCCGGTATAGTTATAGTTTACACTAAAGCACTAAACTTATACATGTCAACTTTATAAACTTTATAACATTTGGTAATGTTCATTGTTTAATGTGCTTACAAATAAATCTGAATTAAAAATAAATGATAGGAACAGCTTAATGACAACTAATATGTGAGATATACCACATATTGTAATCTAAAACTAATAACAAACAAACACAAACAGAAATATGCTGTTACTAGAAAATGATTAAAAAAAAGAGTCATTAATATAAGGTTTATATAATGTTCTTGGAAGGAGTCTCCAGTTTAACCAGTGTAACATTCAATCATTTTTACATTACCAGAAACTCCTCAGGTCAATTCAGTACAATTGCATTTGTATAGAGCTTTTAACAGTAAACATTGTCCCAAAGCAGCTTTACAGAAATAAATAGATTACAAATTTAAATATTAGCATACCCTAGGTGACAGAGGCATGGGAAAACTGCCTGAGATGTTATGAAGACACCTTGAGATGAACCAGACGCATTTTATAATCCTCCATAATCCTCATCTGGTTATTTGATTTCTAGAAAATTCTAGGCTAAGCCGTTGTAACAGCTGGTGGTTTTTGCCTGATAAGTCACATACTCTGACAGTGTACACATGGGACTTTGTTTCATGTAATTTCCATAACATTTACATGCATCAATAATGTAACGAAGTGAAAAAGCAGATACATATTTAAATGCAGATATTGGTTTATAGCGCAACCATACAGCTGAAGGCATGAACATTTTTTAAATGAATAGAGACACAAACAAGGAAACCATAACAAAGACCAGGACCATAAGACAACAGCCATAAGTAAGAAACATAAGACCAAGAGTGTAGTGTGAGCTGAATCGTGATAAATGTTGGAAAATGTAGTCCTTGGCCATAATCTTTACAGTAATTATAAAAGTCAAATTTAGAATGTTTGTTATTAATGATCATTAATAAAAAAAATTCTATGGTATTAGAGAAATAAACATTTCCAGGCATACTGTTATGTAAAATACTGTTTGTAAAAATTATTTTTAGGATTTTAACTGTAGCTCTTTTCTTTTATTGACGGCATCATATCAGTCTGTCATTTGTTTTGTTTTTTTCATAGTCAACATGAAAAAGCAGGTAATAACTTAGGCCACAGTATAGAATATGGGTATGTAAGAAAAAATGCTTCATTCTGATTTGTCAACACTTTGTTCACTGACTTTTTCCACAGTGGTAACCCCCAGGAGAGCCATTAACATATACAGCAGGTTTATCCCAGAGGAATTTAGACGTTAGCTACTTAGAAAGCCTACAGATTCTTACATTTCACCCATGGGATATATTATTTTTGGTGTGTGTTTTTTAAACACACTGACTATGGAGATTAACAACAGTCAGGAATTTTCGATCATTTTAGGGATTCACAAATCATTTACTTACAGTAACTGGGAAATAATAAAGACTAAGACTTCAGGATCTCTTTTTCAGTCTAACTGTAATTAAGCTGGATGTTCAGCTCTTTTAAAGAAGATAATTTGCAGTAAGACACAAATACCTTTTGAGTTTCCTCACACTACTTATGTAAACAATAGATTTTTTTTATTCACTAAAATTATATATTCGTTACACTTGCTAGAGTCTTTTCATGAGATGTTTAAGGAGAAGTTCTCATACTTTCTCACCACCAATTAACACATTTTGACCACTTACTCAACAGTGTGTGTATTTGTTTACTAGGACTGTCCATATATATCATTAATGCTTAAATAATTATAATGATAACATTTAGGATTCATTTCTGGAGACACAATGATGACATATTTCTTGGAAAATTTTGTGAACCTAAGAATTTAGTTTGTGGTTGAGTATGTTGATGATTGTGCCCAGTGTGTTCATGCTGGACATCTACAACATCCTCTCACTTATTTGAATTTGCACTGTACACATTTTTCATACATCTCTTGAACTTTTCCAGATTTTGTAGCATTGCAACCTTGAAAATTATTATTGAATAAAGTAAAAATACATGCATTTAAAGCATCATGTTTTTATTTTTTTTAATTTTTTTTAATTTTTTTTAAATACCCTGAATCCCTTTTTATTGCATTACATTTTAACTAAGCCTGGTTTTGGTCATTGGTTTTTGGGTATAAAAAAAATCCCAAAACATCCACAGAGCACCAGTAAATCCGTTATGAAAAATGGAAAGATTATTGCACAAACATGACTCAGTCTAGCCATGGACATCCAAGAAAATTAAATGACTGTGTGAAAGATTTTGCAAAAAAAAGCAACCAAAGAGCCAAAAGTAACTTTCAGCATGGCGCTCCCACCACCACGCTTCACTGAATGGCTGTTCTAAAAATGGTGGCCAGTGCTTTATGCCAAGAAGGAAAAAAGGTTTTGGTTTCTTTAGACTAGAGATTATTTTTCCACATTTCCCATCAGCATGCCTTCTGGTGAATTTCAAAACCGGATTTCATGTAATGCCATTGCTCCATAAAGCACAGCTTTGTGTTGCTTTGGTTGTCTTTCAGCTGGACAGCTGTGGATCTCTCCAGCTTATTTAGAGTAGGACTTTTGGTTAATTTTCTTAAATAATTGCCTCCTTATGTTTGATAGATATGTCTGTAGATAGCACCATTTTGTTAATGGATTAATAATGGATTTTAGAAAAATGAATGATTCATAAGTTACACATGTTAATGCTGCAAAACTCCCATTTTACCACATCTACCAAATGTGCTCTATTAGATTCATATCTGATGACTGGGGAGGCGAGCGCAATGGAGTACACTGAATCCATTGTCTTGTTTATGGAGTCAGTTCAAGATGACATGTGCTTTAAGACATGGTGCATACTGGAAATCATTAAAAGTCATTAAAAGGTGGGTAAACAATCCTTAGACTGTGGCATTCAAACAATGTTAGATGGATCATACTAGGATCGATGTGTGCCACAAAAACCTTCCCCACACCATTACATCACCTCCACCAGCCTGAACTGTTGATATAAGGCAGCTTAGTTATATGGATTATTTTTGCTTTATGTCAAATTCAGCCCTGCCATCTACAGTAGAAACCAAGATTCATGAGACAGAGAGAGCAACATTTATTTTCAAATCTTCTATCCAGTTCTGGTGCCCACTGTAACCTTTAATTCATGTTCTTGGCTGAAAAGAGTCTGTTGTAGAACCTGTGGTCATCTTGCTGTTGTAGCTTATTTACAGATGTAAACAGTAGATGTTGAGTTACTGTGGCCCTCATGTCAGCTCGAACCTATCCAGACATTCGCCCCTGACATTTCACAGCATGTTTCTGTCTGCCTTTCTCTGGAGTTTTTTTTTGTTAATTGCAGAACTCTGTGTGAACAATATAGACCATTGTGAATAAAAAAAAATCCCAGCAGATCATCAGTTTCTTTCATACTCGAACCAGATGAGATCACATTTATTCCCCATTCTGATGTTTGATGTGATTGAGGAATGTCAAGAAAGAGCAGGTGTGCAGGTGTTTCTATTAACAGTGGCCACTGCCTGTTTAAGCCCAATGAAGGTAATATCAGTTCCAAGTTGTTTTAGTTTCTCTTGGGAAAAGTTCAATGTTTCAAGGCAGTGTACTACATCCGCTGTCTTTTTCATTAAAGGATCAGTTTAAAAAGTACTGCAGAAATCGTTCAAATATGTGCTTTTAGACATCTAATGTCCAAATGTTTTTCTCCATTTGGTTAGCTTCTGAAGAAAAACAAGTGGCTGTGGGGGCTTTCTGCATCTGGATTCACTGTTGGCTTAGGCACTGAGACACAAGCCTGCCATTCATGTTCCACATCTGTATTCGATTAGCTGGGTGAGAAGACTACATGCAGAACATTTGCTCAAATCACACTAGTGGTCAATGGGTGGTTAACATATGCCTGCATTTAATATTCTACTGTAAAATGATCAGAGCTATATTGTTGATTTAAAAGAGCGATTGTAGTGAAAACTCCCCGTGAGCAACAACAGCTTGTTAGACTCACATTACAACCAGATTGTTACATTTTGTCTGTGCATTCTACTAAAACAGAATGGATATAATTGAGCAAGAATGTTTTTTTTTTTTTTTTTCTAAAATAAGGGCAAATGAGTAAAACAGGACCTGCATTATAGGAAACTAATCAAAACGGTGGTGGGACATGGCCTGCAGCCTGGTACATATAGAATAACCGAAATGAAGTATTGTTTTGCAATTACAACATGTGCCAAATAATTTTTTCTCTGCACAAACTCAATGAGAAGTTTAACAAAACTTAAAAAAAATGACCACAGTTCTAAGGTTCATGATGGGGCAGTGGGTAGTGTTACTGCCTCAGAGCTCCAGGGTCTGGTTCAGTTCTAATCCTAGCTTCCAAAATCCTGTCAGGAAATGAACTGGCTATGATAAATAAATAGGAATGATTGTGGGAATCTGTGTGTATAATACCCTTTACTCTTCAGTGACATAAAATATGCAGTATAATGTATGCTCTACATATAATGTGTCTAGTATTATCTAAATAATTAGGTATGGCTCGCTGATTTCTTTTGGTGCATCTATTTAAAAGTTAACACTGTGATTCATCAATTTTAAATAGCTTGCATTGGATACAAGTTGGCATTTGAATCACGATGCATCGTTTTTAACATATTTTCATTGGTAAAACATGATTTATTTATATATAATTTTTAGAAGCTGTACTATACTTGATTTATTTAGAAAGTGACCAATAATGTGCAAAATTTTAGACATAGATTAATTTTTTTCTAGAGCGTTTTCTCTCAGCCCCACTGCTGCTACATGAATGAGATATCACAGCACTACAGAGACTGAGGTGTGTCCTGAGAGTCACACATGAATACAGATTAACATGGCAGAGGTAGAGCTGTAACTTGAGACAGAACATGAAAACATTTTTGGTTTTATTTACAAAATATTTTTTTTGCACTACATAGGCCTGTTCAGTAAATGTATGTTTTAATGTCTGTCTGAACCAAAGAAATAAAAGCAAACTCTGTATAGCATCATATTTTTTTCCATTACTTCACATTGCATTAAATCGCATCGTGTTAAATCGGTTAAAAATTAGATAGCTCTGCATCATAATAGGGATTTTTCATATCGCATTCGTAGCTGCTCCATATGTATCTTTAATGTATTATATCGTTGGCTACGCATCAAAATCAGCTTCAGTGATAGAAATGACATCCCTATAAATAATGTATTTTCACAAGTGCAAACATCAACGCTATGAATATTCATTTATCGTGCACCAACGACTGAATGTAAAATGCTGAATGCAGAGTGAATCTTTGGAAATAAAATGCAAGCCTTGGCCAGCAGATTTGTAATTCTTTTTGTTCCAATGAATGAACTAGAAAGTTGTTTGCACCTTTTGTCACAGATGACAATCCAAGACATTCCCTCTGGCTGTTCCTATTTAATATACACAGTGGTTTTAAGGCCCAAATGGTTTCCAAATCACAATAGTGAGTCATTCATTCGCCATGCCGGGGTACCACAATCCGGACCTTTAGTCATAATTTCTGCCCAGAAATAGCTTTGTCCCTTTTCATTTTCAGTCCTTTCCTTTTGATTGTACCTCTTAAATTACATGCTTGGATCGATCAAGGACTCTCCTGTCTCTTTTTTTTTGTCCCATTGCCTAGGCTGGACCTTACCCACCCATGACCACAGTTGGAACCTTTGCAGCTGGCTTGTTAGGAGAAAAAAGAATTACAGACGCCATAAGCATGAGAGTATAGTCCAAAACTGAGGGACAATATTTGTGTTATAATGGCATTATGAATCTAAAGCAGGACAGGATCCAGGCACAATATTATTATCGACTTGTGATTCATTGTGCATTGCTAAATCCATTTAACAATCGATTTTAATTGAATAAAACGATTTTGCATGTTTCACACAGAAATGCTAGAACATTTGGATTGAATGCCGCAGAGGATCAAAATGGTAATCAGCAGTGGGATTTGAAGCAGTGACTGATTGGAAAGAAGTCAGGAGTACAAATGCGTGAGGTGTTTGGTTGGTAGTGTCGGAGGTTGGGATGGGGTCAGGTGGGTCAGGGCTAAACAGGAAAATTTGACCCCTGGTGAAAAGAATTTAATTTATGACCGGGTCTGAAAGGTTTTCATGCAACCCTGAAGACAAACTGATCTCCCAAATATTGTCTCAGATCCCCTGGGGGCTTATACCAGTTGTTAATTTCTGTGTTAACTTTAAGACCATTGTATTTACAGGTCGTAAATTGAATTTCCCCTAACAGAGGGGCGTAAAAATTTACACTTAAATGGTGTCAAATGTTGGGCCATCAAATCGTGGATCAAAAGGGTTTTGTAATGGATAGTCATTATAAACAATTAAAAGATTTCAGGGAACTCTAAAAAAAAGGATGAGTATTCCTAAGTGTTAAGTGTGTGAGTTTGTAAGCTTTTTTTTTTCTTGCATATATATATATATATATATATATATATATATATATATATATATATATAGTCATTGTACCAAATTTTGAATGATTTGTTAGCTTCCATTTGTTACTATTTTTGTGACTAGTTGTAACTTTAGTTAATAAAACAGGGAAAGCCTGCTCTAAATTTGATAAATAGTTGAAGTCCAGCTTTTTGTGTTTACTTTTTGTTAATTTATGTTGTCTTATTAATTTTTACGGTTGGAATGAATAAAATATGAATAAAATAAAATATGATAAAAAATGTATACGTTCGTAAGTTTATCCCTAATGAGTGAGCCATTGGTGACTGTGGCAAGGAGGCATGAGGAAGAAACCTTGATAAAAACTCAAAAGGGAACCCATCCATATCCAGGGTTACAGAATGTCCATTCTTTATTGTTCCATGATTGTTGAGTTGTGCAGTGAAGTGGAGTGCAGTAACAGGACACTCCTTATTTACCTCATGCTACATGGTTTTTCTGCAACATGACACGTTACATTTGTTAATGCTTTAAACTTCTTCTGAGAAAAAATGAGTGGGTGTTGGGAAAACAAATGTTTTTGTGGTCTATAAAAGTAGTAGCAATAAAAAATGTGTTTTGTGGATGTTCTATAAAGGGGCAAGTATGATGTCATTTTATAATAAAAAGTTGCCAATTTGTTGTGGTATGTCTTCAGTAAAACACTAAGAGGTTGTGTTAGCGAAATAGAAAGGATCTTGGTTCTAAAGGAAAGGTCTAAGTGGTGACTCGTTTTTATCGCACAATTCTTGCGTTTTTGCTATGTTCTGATCACAGCACACCCCTAACAATTCAATGTTTGATTATGATTTATATGAAACCGCTACAGAATTACACATCAACCTACAAAATACAGCACCCAGAGGGCTGTTAATTTGCCATGTGCTGCATATCAATAGTCTTCGACATCCAGGCTCCTGTGCTATGTTCGCACAGATGTTTGCTGAACCTTTGCTTTCACGTTGTCACTTTCACTAAAAAGTTCACATACTGGATCCAGGTGCTGTGTAAATCTCCGTGCAAAGTTGACCAATGGCATACTTGTTATCACTTATATCCATAAGCAGCTCTCCGAAAAGAAAGACGGCATAGAGAAGGTCTTTGCTGTAGACTACACGTCTTGCACGTCTCACTTCGTCTGACACTGTTGCCCTCTGGGACTGTGTAATTTAGGTAAAGAACATAAGTCAGGGGAAAGTATACATGTCGGGAATCCTCCAATTTTGAAAAGCAGAAATAATAAACGTTCATCAAATGGCCACAGAACTGCGGAGTCATGCTTTTTTTTTTTAGCCTGAGAGAAGAATAGTATTTAATGGGATTAAGAGAGTCTCGACAAACAGCATGTAATAATAGCAGAGCTTTCACATTTTTTGCTGTTAAAATTCTGATTGTTTCAAAAGGGGTTGATAATCATCACATTTGTTTAATGTGCTTGTTCATAATAAGTCTCTCGGGAAACAACTTATGCAGATAAATGCTCCACATCAGCTAGAGTAGTTTAATTATAATTATTTTAATGCATACATTTTTTATTTTCATTGAAACATCACACATATTTCTAAATCCAATTCATCTCAAAAATATTATTTTTTAGATTCAATTTAGATTAGGGTCGGTAAAAAGACATTGCAGCAACACAACTTGACGGAAGCCTGACCCAATGACTTGTGGAACTTCAAGGCTGTTTTGAGCACATCTAGGAATTTCCATGTGTCCTCATTAGTTCTTTTAATGACTAGTGGAATTTAACTTAACTTTATATACTGTACATAAATAAATATTAGAAAAATTATATATATACATGTTAGTTAGTAGTCATTTCTCAAATATGTATGGAATAGCCTACCTGCCGAGTTTCTTCAAAAAATGTGGACCTACAAGAATTGATGCTGTTTGCAGGCAAAGGTTGATCACACCATATATTGGTTTGCTTTAGATTTTTCTTACTTTACATTTTGTCAATTGAGAGAAATAAACTATTAAAATACAAGCCTAAACATTTTATACACACACATATGCACAAATATGTGCATATATACATACTGACTTTGCTGCCAAAACAGTTCTGACCTGCCAACATTAACAGCATGAACTTCCTCAGCAGTTTGAGCTTCAGGAGCTCGTCTATTGGATCAAACCACACGGTCCAGCCTTCACTCCCCACGTGCATCATTGGGCCTCGGCCGCCCATGACTTTGTCGCCGGTTCACCACTGTTCCTTCCTTGGAGCACTTTTGATAGATACTGATCACTGCAGACCAGGAACATCACACAAAAGCTGCAGTTTTGGAGATGCTCCGACCCAGACGTCTAGACATAATTTGGCCCTTGTTAAACTCACTCAAATCCTTACACTTGTCCTGCTTCTAACACATTAAATCTGAGGAGAATGTTTACTTGCTGAACTTAATAGACTGATTGTATCTGTTTCTTTTATGTGATGGAGAGCAGTGGCAGCAGAGTTCAAGTGGAAATCTCTGATTCAGAATCAGATAGGAGTTTTCCTTTATCCTGTATTAGTACATGTTGTCAACAATATATTGCACAAAGAGTAAAGCTCGGGGATGGTTTATAGGTACACTTGCCTTTTTGCCACATTTACAGGACATTTCATCAGGAAAACGTAATTACATAGGTGTGGTTTGTATGTTTACACTGGCACCCTGGTCCCACTGGTCCCAGATGTTCGGTAGAACCATTTACTCAAGTTCAGGCAAACACTGTATGGCATATTTTTCAGATTGAGTGTAAATGTAGGAGCAAATGTCAGCAGTACAAGCAAAAGCAACTCATATCAGAAATTCAATCAAGTGTAACTTTTAAAATTCCTTTGGCTAAAACACATGGTGTTAGAAGTGTCTTATCTTTCCAAAAGCAACGATTAAGTGAGAAATAATGTAGGTCAAGACCAAATGGATTGTTTGTTGAAAATCTTAGGCTGTTGGAGTATAAGATAGATATCATACTTTGTACTTTCAGGATTGTTTCTGTGTGTTTTTTTGTTCATGAGTAATGTGCTTTATAAACACTCCTTGCTTGGAAATAAAGATGTTCGACATTTCCAGGCAAGCACAACACCTGAAGATGTTTTCACAGTGCCCTCATTTGTACAGCCCCTTATCACAGTGTACAAAAATGCCATTACACACATTAACTAGTATCTACAGTTCTAGTTCAGAGTCAAGATCAAAATGCTCCCAGAAGCACATGGTAGTGATATTTAGTTATGTTTTTATTGCTGCATTCTAGAATTTGCATTGAAACTTGAAAACATTTGTTGCTGTCCATTTAATTGTATTTCCTTAAAGCCTTAAAGTGTACTTCTTAAAATCTTGTGCACACGGTCTGCCAATGTATGCCAAATCCAGAACTTCCATATGACCAATAATAAGTTGTTGCAGTACGATTAGTGGGAAACTGTAAATTATACAAATGCAAATATTATATAATGCATGTAAATAATATGAAATACAGTTAAATATAAGCAAAATGCATATCTATAAACACAGATGAACTAAAACAGTATACAGGTAACCCCCAAGTTACGATTGTTCGAATTAAGCTTTTTCGATGACGATAGTGATACAGCAAAATCGCACAAATATTTACATTTTCACACAGCAGGCAGATGTAGCAGCATATGCAGTATGTTACCCAACTTTTTGCCTCTTTACTTTTTATCGGCATTGCCAGACACTGGAACAGAGCGGTCCTGGCTCCGCCCAACCGCCCTCCACACGCAAACCAGCACTCGTCCACGCACCAGCTACCACATACATATATACTGTAAAGTTTATGGTTTTGCTAAATTATGTACAATAATTTGTTAAAATATTAACAAAAATATATTATACTGCCACATTCTGATCATTTCTCTTTAAGATTCCCGGGTAGGCAGGGCCCTGCCTCGTCTTATGATATTTTCAAGTTACAATGGGGTCATCAGAAATTATCTCCTTCAGGGACTACCTGTACTCACAAGGAAAGCCTTTGTGAGGTTTACAAAGACAGGTGAAGTTCTAGCTTGTTTAACAATACAAAAGCAGAATAAATCGCAAATTAAAATTATTAGATTTTAGAATTGATCCAAAGAGGGTCAAGGTCACATCTAGGTCAAATAATACTTTTATAAGGTTTTTTTTCTACCAGTTACAAGGAAGGTGGTATCGTTGTGGTTAAGGCATTGGACTTTTAATTCCAAAGTCATGAGTTTAAGTCCCAGTCACACCAAGCTGCCACTCCTAGGCCTCTGAGCAAGGCCCTTAACCCCATAGCTGTTTTATAAATGAGATAAATGTAAGGCATTTTAAAGAACATCTACCAAATGCCATAAATGTAGTAGAAAGTTCTTGTTAGTGTAATATCTCACTAATGCATGCTTAAACATTGGATATAATTGAACGGATTACAGTTTCGTATTGATCTACACATGGTCAAGGTACATTTCAAGAGTACTTAGGCTATGCAAATTAGTTACAATGCAAAAACTGCATTGTTTTAACAGAATTGATTGCCAACTTCAAGCACAGCTTTACTGATTAATGGATATGGACCGAATTTATAAGTAAGCAACAGCTTGTCCTTGTGAATGATGAGTCACCATAAATTGTTATGATTTACATCTGAAGCACTCTGTTTTCATTCTGACCACTATTGCAAAAGGTGTAATCATATTATAAAGTAACTCAATGCTCATTTAACCAAATAGAAAATATCCATATATGCTCTTTATGTATTATTTCACTTTTCAGGAAAATAAATGAAAAAAACTCATAATTCCATTTATCTCATCTTTAAGTGCCTGATTTCACCAGTCTTAGCTTGAAGACTAATCAAAATATAATTAACATATTTTAGTGACACTCTAAGCTAAAACCAATTATGTAATCTTGATTGAATATTGATTAATTAATCAAAAACTCTGTGTGTTGGACCAATGTGGTTTGTGATTCATCCAGGCGCAACAAGCAGATTTGTAAGGACTGAATTCATCCTGTAATTAAAATAATTGAAAATGTGTTCTGCTTTTTTTCTGTTGTTAGAATCCACTTGACAGCTGGAACTGGAGAAATAAGCAAGTACAAAAAGAAAAGATGAGCTATAATGAGGCAATGTGGCCATATTCTGAAACTTAAAATTGAAACACTGTTAGAGAAGAGTACATACAATGAGCTAGAATAAAAATAAAAAAAACAGTGTGAGGCAAATGGGAATTGGTGATTGTTTGAATGCTTGGGAAAGAGCTCGGAATTCCACTTGCTGAGCTGTTTAAAAAGCCTAGGGAAACTCATTTGACCATGCGGGTGGTAAAACAGAGACAAGCCTTAATCTGTGATTTCCTTTGTCTTGAGAAATTATGGGTCCAGTCAGGGCATGTTAGTGGCACACTGGGAATGTGGCGGTAATAAGTTTGATTAATCCCTACAAGGACGTGTCTGTTCAGCGTTTTTTGTTTTTTTTTAGCTTTGTCGACAAGCATCAGTGTTTTAAATCGGATGTGCGAAGCTACAGGAAGCCATATCCACCATCTGGAAAGCCCAGAATTGCTCTGTATAATTTGCAGTTAAGTATACAATAACATTAAACTGTTCCTACATGCCAATAAAAACAAGTTTAGCCTTTACTGGCTGTGAATTCTGCTGTTTTTTTGTGAAAGCCAAAAAAATAATACAAAATTATCAGATGTGATGAAACCAAGGTTGATCCTTTCGGCCCTAATTCTACACATTTTATGTGGAGGAAATTAATCAATGCTCATCACCTGCCCAAAACCATCTCAGCATGATGGTCGCAACATGTTGCTACGGGGATGTTTTTTCCACTGGTCAGAGTTGAGGGAAAGCCAAATAGAGTAAAGTACATAAATACCCTCAATAAAAAACTAGCTCCACAGTGCTGAGGACCTCAGGCTGGCCTGAAGGTTCACCTCCCTGAATGACAGCGACCCTAAGCACACAGCCAAAACAACACAGGACTGGCTTAGAGACAACTCTGTAAATGTCCTAGAGTGGCCCAGCCAGAGCCCTGACCCAACTTGAAAAGAATGACAGAAAATACCCCAATCCAGACTCGCTGTAATTCTTGTCTACTACTGAGTAAAGGGTCTAAATACTTATATATATATATGTACATGTAATATTTCTTTTTCTGTTCTGTTTACTTTTGTCATTATGAAGACTTGAGTGGAGATTAATGAGAAAAACAATTTAAAAAACAAAAAAGTGAAGGAGGCCTGAATACTTTTGCAAATGCACTGTACATATTGTCTTATATGAAATTCTACTAATGAAAAAAAACCTAGACAAGTCTTCTGGATAAATGATTCTCAGTAACAAGCTGTATATTTATAACAGAAACAAAGTAACTATAAATGTATTGTTAAAACCCTCGAGATTCTGTGTCCATGTTCTGTTCGTTCGTTCGTGGTATATGTTGTGTTGAGGTCCAACTCCTATTCAGAGTTTCCAGCCTGCCCTAGCCTGCTTTGATCTTATCTCCACATTGATGACATCATAACTGGTGCTCCTATTTAAAGAGGTAAAAGAGAAGCAACTGGGGAGGGTGATAGTTGTGGTGTTTGGTGTGTTGCTGGTGCTTTTTTGCTTAGTTAGGTAAAAGTTTGTTATCGTTTTGACAAACCCGAGTTTGGTTTGCCCTTTCGGACTTGTTAATTTCAGTGTATATCTAACACTGTACATTATCACTTAGTTTACCAGCAATAGGGGTGTGGCTACCTTTTCCTTTGCGGTGGAGTTTCTTTTCTATGTATTTTTGTAAGAGTATGGTTCCCTGGTGGTCTAGTGGTTAGGATGCGGCGCTCTCACCGCTGCAGCCCGGGTTCGATCCCCGGTCAGGGAACCGACCCCAGCCACTCTTAGTGCCGGTCCCAAGCCCGGATAAATGGGGAGGGTTGCATTAGAAAGGGCATCCAGCATAAAAAAAACAAAAAAACATTTGCCAAATCAAACATGTGGATGATCCGCTGTATTTATATGTATGTAAATAATGTGTCAACAATATACCAACACTTTGTGTAGCAAACTTTTTGTGTGCCTCTCTTTTTGTGTTTGCTATAAAGATATTAATTCCCTTGAATCCCTATTTACTCTGTGTGACTTAACCCTATACTGGGTCGAAACAGTATAAACAAATAGTATGATATAAAACGCATTAAATGAATAATATCAATAGAAATCTTTAGCGTTGCAAATCCTGCCAACTTGCTCATCTTGTATTTTTCACCTTATAAAACAGAAAGTAGCATTATAATCTATGTTGCATTTCTTAGTACAAGGATTATCCAGCTTCATTGGTTGCATAAACGTTCCTAAATAAACATGGCTGCACCACTTCCACTCTCCTGAAAATGAATGAAAGCAATTCGGTCGCGCTCTATAATTTACTGTTGCACCCTGCCTCTTTCATTTTTGCAGTGTGGACCCACAAAGCCTGGATTTTGTTAGATTTATTCACCCGTCTCATGTCCCTTGTGGCCACAAACTTACTCCCCATCATTACCCTCGATCTACAGCTCTGTTTGTGAACTCAGCATCCAGCCTTTATTAGAAGCTTTGCCTGTAGAAATGTTGCAAGGATTCCTCCATGTCTAAAAGAATCCTAAAACAGACCAAAAGACAGTTCAGATCCAACATCCCTTATTATTCTTCTTCAGAATTGGCTTCAAGTGATATTGGATTCAATTATACTGTCTGCAATCGTAAAAACCTTAATTGACTTAATAAGCACACTTCAAGGGAACATATAATCACAAGGAACCCAGACATCATGAAATGACGCAACACCGTTCATTACATTACGGAAAAGCCTCTGCTCAGGAGAGAAGCTGCACCCATCTTCTGCTTTACTTATAGTGTGAGGGGGAAACGAGAATTCAGATACTTTAGTTTTTAGTTATACTGCGAGTATAGTATACATATAAACACACACCTACCTGTATATATACAATGGCACCTTTTAGTAGGTGGATTTATTTTAGAGCAGCAAGTGAACATTTTGTCCTAAAAGTTGACGTGTTAAAAGCTGGAAAAATGGGCAAGTGTAAGGATTTGAGTGAGTTTGACAAATTGTGACGTCTAGACGACTGGGTTCAGAGCAGAGGTCTGCAATGGTTAGTATCTTTCAAAAGTGCTCCAAGAAAAGAACAGTGGTGAACCGGTGACAGGGTCGTGGGTGGCCGAGGCTCATTGATGCACGTGGGGAGTGAATGCTGATCCGTGTGGTCCGATCCAACACACGAGTTCCTGTAGTTTAAACTGCTGAAGAAGTTCATGCTGTTGATGCTCGATGGGTCACGACTGTTTTAGCAGCATAAGGGGGACCAACACAATATTAGGCAGGTGGTCATAATGTTATGCCTACATAATGTTATATACATTTTGTGTAATATGTTTGATGATCTGTATTTTTTAAAAGGGCAATTTTTTTTTCACATTACTATTTATATTTACACACACAGCATATAGTTAGAATCAACATTGAATGGCAGGGTGATCATCCCAGCTCTTTACACTGCATACACATCTCAGATTCTCAACTAATATATACACAGGGCATTTAAACATTCAGACAAATTAAAACTACACAACACCTTTCAGCATTGTGCATACATTCAAATGAAGACAGTGAAGCATGGTGGTGGGAGAATCCTGAAATGGAGCTGCGTATCTGCACTGAGGGTACTGGGGTATATAACGGAGCAATGTACTCGGACATATTGGAGGGAAATTAATCTCATCAAGTTAAGAGAATATTAGAAATTGGGGGGGGGGGGAGGGGGGGGGCCCTTTTACAGCTTCTTCAGGAGCTTCAGAACCAAACAAAATGTGTTTAATTACATATAGTCCCTTATTGTAGATATACAGTATGTCAACTAAAGTTGATGCTGAAGTTTTGTAAAAGTGATTGTATGCGTATTTATAATTCATTGTTCATTTCGAATGATATATTTCTCTAGCAGTTTAAATCAATACTGCTGTGATGGGTGAAATTAGCTGCTGTCGAGAAAGTCTGGGTAAAGTGTTGCAAATGCCAGTGTGGAACCAAAGTGATGAATGATGGCCCTTGATTATTAATACAAAAACTGTTTTGGCAGATTTAAATGGATCAGATTACATCACACCCCACAATCTTTTTTTTCATCCTCTCTGAAAAAGCTTTGAAAAATAAAAACCTTGACCTGTGCATAAGGAATAAAATATTTAAAGTACACAATTTAAATAAATCCAAATTAAACAAAATAATATGAATAATGCATAATACTATTTAAATTGTTTTTCTGAATATTTACCTCCTAGAAGATATACAATCTGAACAAAGGTATTACTTTTCTATCCATTTGTGGTTTTCCTCCAAACAGTTACCATAAAAGTGAAGGAGGAACACAATTGTACAACCTTTAAGCATCAAATTTTCCCTGCACTTGAACTAGGAGATCCAAACCTGTTCCAGCATGACAATACCCCTGTGCACCAAACCAACTTCATGAAGATGTGATTTACAAGGGTTGAGTGACCAGCAGTAGAGCTCTGACCTCAACACCTTCAGGATTAACTGGAACGCTGACTGCACCCCAGGCCTCCTCACCTCACCTACATCAGTACCTGACTTCACCAATGGCCATGTGGCTGAACGAGCACAAACCCACCCAAAAGCAAACTCTAAAATCTAGTGGAATGTCTTCCCAGAAGAGTGCCGGTTATTAGAACAGAAAATGGATGTTCAAAAAGAAGCACATGTGGTCAGGCGTCCACACTTTTTGTCCATATAGTGTATTTATGGTACAAAACATACCAGAAAAACAACTGAATAAAAGCCTCAGTGATGACTGAAAGCTGAAAATAAATGATTTTTAATAAAAACCAGTAGAACAAGTCAGTACATGGAATACAATCGGTATCAACTAGCACAACCGGCATCCAGTGAACAACAGGGAGATTTATAAAGTGCAAGCATACGTTGCATGCATGAGTACCTGAGTAACAAAAAAAAGTGTACGTTTGCATAAAAAAAAAAGGATACAGTGTAGATAGTAGGTGCACGGGTTAAACAGGCTGCTGCTGCCCTCTATCGGAAACATTTGGTACTACAATTATTAAAAAAGAATTTGCTAAAGGAAAAAAAATAATAAAAAAAGCAGAAGAATTACTATTGAAACAAGTATAATAAGAATACACACAGACTAAATAAATAGATCATTAATACAGTAGCATATATGAAAACATTTATTAGATGGAAAATGGCTTTCCAGTGATATTATTGATTGAAATATATATATATATATATATATATATATATATATATATATATATATATATAAAAAAAAAAAAAAAGGTGAATGTATATGTATGTAAATGTTACAGGTTTTCTTTTTCCAGTCATGACAGCCACGCAGAATTCCTGTTAGTGTTTTATTCCTTTTATACCACAGCAAATGATTTGCATCTAATTATAAATGCTGTAGTTGATGATAAATTTCTACTGTAATTCCCTTTAATTCTGTAGACAATTCTTTTCTTTCTTTAAATCAATGTATTTTTTATACAAAAAAAAAAAAACTTGAAAGCAAAGTATACAGTCTTTTTTATGAAGACTTGATACTGGAGTCTCCTTCCATTAAATGTTCTATAAACATCTTACCGAAAGCGTCACCATATTAAATAACAGACTGTCCGTATTAAATAGCTGATACTATTAATATAGTCATTTGTTCGGGCAGGCTTTAGAGTTAGCACTTCTCTCTGTGCTGCTGTTACAGAAAATAAACCGAGAATCACTTCCACAGCGCTGTGGTATAATAAAGAATAATCATGTCAATTTGGTCAGTAGTCTGAGCGTTAGAGTACGCTGCAGTGCCAGTCATAAACCTTCTACTTTTGCATTTGTAGATTTTTATGTTAAGCAGGAACACAAGCCAAAATCACTACACCTTTACACTGCACACTTACAGCTCTCGGTTATCTACAGGTTTTATCGTCTGAGGCAGGCAGGCTGTTTCAGAGAAACTGAACCTCCATGACATTAAATAAAAAAAAAAAAAACACAATGTATATGTCTAATCTAAACTTTCTTTCCAGTACATGTCTATGAATTCTCTATATAAAGGTTATGGATTTAATAAAGAATCAGTGGGGGTCCGTTTCAGGAAGCAGGTTTCAGAAAGCAAGTAAGAAAGCGAGAAAGAAACGTCCATGTTACCATGAGCGATGCATTTATAGTGGTGCTATTATTCCTGCATTTCATTTGACTGACCAGTTAAATACCAGTCTTACAACCCTAGACTGTGGAACGAGTGAAAGCAAGAAAGCAAAAAAAGAATGTGGAAATAGAAAGAAATATCTGACATTAGTCCTATTATTCCAATGACAAGGTTGCAGTAGATCAAATATAGATGACAATTTATCATCCACTATAATTCACACTCTTTGTATTCATTCTTTGCCAGGCCATTTTTCTCATTGTTCAAACTTTTGTTATTTCTAGAATATAGCGAGATGAATTTTGTGTTAATTGGTAGAAATGCAGTGGACTGTATCACATTTATAGTGAGTAGATGTACTGTACAGTATACAGTGCGTAGTTTCTCTGCTTGTTTATTGGTTGAAGTGTCCTATCACGTCAAAAAAGAGGCGGAGTTAAATATACACATCAGCGCATTCTTAGCTTACTGTACTGTATTAATATTTTACTTTAATTTATAAATTTATAAAATTGAATTACTAATACCATTTTTATGAATTAATTCCATTATTTCAACATCAAACTCCATTAAAACAATCCCCTATATGTTTTTTGGTCTATCATGCTATCTGAGAGAGAGACCGGGAAAATCAGCCAAAGTAATTAGTTATGTGGCAAACGCAATTCCACAATAAACCAACCGGGGGCGTGAGATTCGAACCGCGGTAAAGCGGGCGATTACTGTATAATCCTGGCTAAGCATATGCAATCTTGAATCGGATCCGTAAACCTGCAGACACGCAGAACTTTGACAAACTCATCCGAGTTGTTTATCTGGAACAGACCGCAACTCTCGTTCTTCCTGCTTCTTTTCGTTCCTCATGCTCCCGCTCAGGCGTTAGTTGTTCGACTCGAAAAACATAAAGTCCTGTGAACAGAAGCATCAGAAACACCAGGACATTAGGAAAGATATAAAAGGTCATGTGTTGAACAAAAAAACTTAAATCGAGGTAAACTAACTCTTAAATAGAGGTAATATGCAAGAGAATGTCTAAAATAAATGAGCCATTTGAGTTGTGTTAGTCAAACATTTAAATTTCATATTTTATAAAATGACCTCGATACGAGGGAAATATCAAGGTCCGTGACGTCGGAGTGACGTAGGGCCGCCTTCCCGTGGGCTCACCACCTGCAGGAGGGACCGTAAGGGACGGTGCTGTGAGGATTGGGCAGCAGTCGAAGGCGGGGGCCTGCTTAGACCCCCGTGACCCGGATTACGGATAAGCGGGAGAAAATTAACGAAGGATGACCTTTCTTTATTGCACTGACTGCTGATATTCTTATACAAACTTTCCATAATGCATCAACAATTGAGACACTTGAGAGACAAATAAAAACCTTGAATCTAAAAGCTAAGCCATGTTTAAAATTTTAGCATAAAATAATAAAATTAAAAAAATAAAAACTTATATTGACAATTCTAATGTTATTGTGAGTAGCTTCATACATGAAGCCATTTGTTTACTTAGTTATTATTTTATTTTCTGTGCGATTAATATTCAAGAAACACCTTTTCTCTTAATTTCTTTTTTTTTCACTGGTTTTCTGTCGTTAGTGTTGCTAGACTTTTCTTTTTTTTTTTTGTGTTGCTAGACTTTTTGTATTGTGTAGCTCAGTTGGTTTGAGGAAAAAAAAGGAAGACTATGTGTGTCTACAGTACATTGTAGGGCTTGTATTCAGCTCTAGAAGAGTAGAATCACTAAAATGTAAGCATGTTAGAGGTCAAGGCAACCTTCCTCAGATGCTCTTTAAATGTTTGGTATTTATTTTATTTGGATTATTTTTAACCAAATTCCTTACAAAACCAATTTTGTGAATTTTCATCCGTTTCTGCTGATCATCCATTAACTAAGCTTGGACAGGGTAAAGTGTGATGAAGAAAATCCTAACCTTTGTATTCTGTCAGTCTCATTACTGTACTCACAATGAGAAAGCAGAGTCCAATCATCACTGCTTTCATTCGGACGTCAAGGTCCATAGGAAACTGGATCCCAAAGTTATCGGTGTCGGTAAAGACCTCTCGGAGAAGCCCTGTCCACTGCTTACTGATCCTCCCGATGCTCACTTCATCCATGGTCAAAATCTGTCAAAGAACAGGAGCACATGCATAATAATTAAATACAAAAACAACTAGTCTGTATGGTAGTGAATTAATTCTGTCAATTTTTTCTATAGCACTTTTAACTATGAACACTGTCACGTAACAGCTTTACACAGTTAAATACATTAGGAATACAGTGTTCCCCCGGAACTCATGGGGGTCACGTTCTAAGAGTTCTGAAAATACGCACATTTTGGACAACCCGCACATTTTCTGAGCTACGAGTAATCAGGGGTTGACTGTATAACGTTTTACATTTATGAATGATTACTCATCAGTTCATCCCGAATAAACAGGGTTTTAAGCTTTAATGCTCAGATTCTGGCCTTTTTAGCATGAGGATGTATATTTTTTTTATCCAAGCAAAGACTACACTGTAAATCAGTCTGGATATGGGAAGCCTGTAAATGGAAGTGAATTCTGAACAAATACAAAGCTGAGAGTGCTTCTGGCTCCCTCTTGTGGAAAAATGAAAAACATGCGAGTGAAGCACTCAGTGATTAAAGAGCTTCATATATAAACCTATTGTCTAATGTTAAAAGTACGATCAATCAATCAATCAATCAAATACATTTGTCAAATCTGTAGCACTCCTTATTTTCTCGTATAATTATGGGAAGTGACAGCTCACTGGTTTCGGGGTTTCTGATCATTAGGTCAGTGGATCAAGCCCCAGCACAGCTACGTAACCACCCTTGAGCAAGGCCTTTAACCCTCTCTGCTCCAGAGCTGCTGTATCATGGCTGAGCCTGTGCTCTGACCCCAGTTTCCCAGCAAGCTGTTAGTGTGTATAAGTCTCTTTCTTTATATTTCTGAAGGCTTTAAGCACCTCATGTGCATGACAGTGTGGTTATTGTGATATCTGAGCAGAAGCACGGTACCTCAAAGTCGACATCTGGAAGGCAGCTCCAGCCACAGAAGGGTCCCCGCAGCTTCAGCACAGGCTCCCTGTGCTCGTTCTGGATGGTGAATTTAGGAAAGAAAGGATGCCACTCTTGGAGCACATACCCCACAATGTTCCCTGGTGGAGACTGAACCTCCAGCTGATGAGATGAGATGAGATGAGAGAGACAGACAGAGAGAGCGAGAGAGAGAAAAAACAGCATTCAATTCAAAGCACAACTGGAAGACTTTCTGAAAACTTGGAAACTCGTCCACTTAGTCTGGATTTCCATTCAGCAACAAAACACCGCCTGCCAAAATATCAGGGCGAGCTGGGATTGTTCGGATGTTCGTTTGCGGTCCAATCCGGAAACATCAAAACAGATCCATACCTGGGTTTCTGCCAGGACAGAAGCATCATGGATGATGAAACAAGATCTTGGCTCAGAATGTGGCCATCGCTTTACTGACACAGCGTTATCCTTCAGTGAACAGTGCTGTGTTCTAAATCATATTCCTGTTCAGTCGTGTTTTAGCACAAAACACTGCAGTAGATCCCCAAACCAGCTGCAAGCGAAGCTTATGTAAAAGGAATTCAGTAGCCATTTACATAAACAAACTTGCAGGTATACTGATATTTTAAGATTTACAAAAGGGCCAGGATCTAGAGAGATTCCACTTTCTGGTTTTTATGTAACATGACAAGCTGGGGTTTTTTTTCTTGTTAAGTTCAATGAAAGAAGAAAAAAAAAAAGGAACCATAAAGCATCTAGTAGGGATATGTATCCCATAAATCACAATCTCACATGCGTAGCCAACCATACGATACATTAAAGATACAAATGACGCAGCTACCAATGCAATACGATTTACCCCCATTTCGATGCAGTGATTTCTGATTTCAGTTTGATTCAACACAATGCAATATGCTGCAAAGCAAAAATTACGATGATAAGCAATTCAATATTGTACACAGTTCTTTTTTATTTCTTTGGTTCAGACAGTCAGCAAATCAATTCACTTATGTGGCTTCTGACTTCTAAACAGACGATCTTTTCCTGTTCTGTGTCCAGGAAGATACAGCTCTACCTCTGCCATGTAAATCTGTATTCTATGTGACTCTCAGGACACGCCTCGGTCTCAATAGTGATACGTCATTCACGTAGCAGCAGCGATGCTGAAAGAACACGCTCGAGAAACAGCTAAGTGAGGAGAAATCTATCTAGATATTCTCGTCACACATTACTGGTCACTTTCTAAATAATAATTTATACTTTATCCATTCAATATTAGCATCTACTAATAATTATATATAAATAAAATTTATCCTGATACAAATGCCATGTTGTATCAGATTGACATTTTTTTTTAATCGATGCATCGTTAACTTGATGCTAAAAATGATTAAAAAAAAATACAAATTTTATTCAAAAAGGTTTTTGGACAATTGACCATTAGATTTATATGCACTTCTCAAAATCCTATTTTCACATTTTTTACTAATATGATTTACTGATTTATTGTTTACTGCAATAAGCATATTTTATATATTCAACTTTTTTTTCATATACAGTACAGACCAAAAGTTTGGACACACCTTCTCATTCAAAGAGTTTTCTTTATTTTCATGACTATGAAAATTGTAGATTCACACTGAAGGCATCAAAACTATGAATTAACACGTGGAATTATATATGGAATTATATTCATTCATTCATTCACTTTCTCCCGCTTATCCGTAATTCGGGTCGTGGGGGCAGCAGTCTAAGCAGGCCCCCGCCTTCGACTGCGGCCCAATCCTCACAGCACCGTCCCTTACGGTCCCTCCTGCAGGTGGTGAGCCCACGGGAAGTATGGAATTATATACATAACAAAAAAGTGTGAAACAGCTGAAAAATGGGGCCCCACCCTGGAGCCAGGCCCGGGGTTGGGGCTCGTATGCGAGCGCCTGGTGGCCGGGCCTTCCCCCACGGGGTCCGGCCGGGCTCAGCCCGAAGGAGCGACGTGGGGCCGCCTTCCAGTGGGCTCACCACCTGCAGGAGATACCGTAAGGGGCCGGTGCTGAGAGGGCCCTCGACAACCCGATCCCTGGACACAGAAGCTAGCTCTAGGGACGTGGAATGTCACCTCGCTGGCGGGGAAGGAGCCTGAGATTGTGCGTGAGGTTGAGAGGTTCCAACTAGAGATAGTCGGGATCACCTCTACGCACGGCTTGGGCTCTGGAACCACACTCCTCGAGAGAGGATGGACTCTTCACCACTCTGGAGTTGCCCATGGTGAAAGGCGGCAGGCTGGTGTGGGTTTGCTTATTGCCCCCCAGCTCAGCCGCCATGTGTTGGAGTTTACCCCGGTGAATGAGAGGGTCGTTTCCCTGCGCCTACGGGTCGGGGATAGGTCCCTCACTGTCGTGTGTGCCTACGGGCCAAACGGCAGTGTAGAGTACCAGGCCTTCTTGGGGTCTCTGGGAGGGGTGCTGGACAGTGCTCCGACTGGGGACTCCGTCGTTCTACTGGGACACTTCAATGCCCACGTGGGCAGCGACAGTGACACCTGGAGGGGCGTGATTGGGAGGAACGGCCCCCCTGATATGAACCCGAGTGGTGTTCAGTTATTGGACTTCTGTGCTGGTTACAGTTTGTCCATAACGAACACCATGTTCAAGCATAAGGGTGTCCATCAGTGCAGGTGGCACCAGGACACCCTAAGCCGTAGGTCGATGATCGACTTTGTGGTCGTTTTATCTGACCTGCGGCCGTATGTCTTGAACACTCGGGTAAAGAGAGGGGCGGAGCTGTCAACTGATCACCACCTGGTGGTGAGTTGGATCCGATGGCGGGGGAGGAAGCTGGACAGACTCGGCAGACCCAAGCGTACTGTGAGGGTCTGCTGGGAACGTTTGGCCGAGTCTCCTGTCAGAGAGATCTTCAACTCCCACCTCCGGCGGAACTTTGACCAGATCCCGAGGGAGGCCGGAGATATTGAGTCCGAGTGGACCATGTTCTCCACCTCCATTGTCGAAGCGGCCGCTCGGAGCTGTAGCCGTAAGGTCTCCGGTGCCTGTCGAGGCGGCAATCCCCGAACCCGGTGGTGGAAACCGGAAGTAAAGGATGCCGTCAAGCTGAAGAAGGAGTCCTATTGGGCCTGGTTGGCTTGTGGGACTCCTGAGGCAGCTGACGAGTACCGGCAGGCCAAGCGAACTGCAGCCCGGGTGGTTGTGGAGGCAAAAACTCGGCCCTGGGAAGAGTTCGGTGAGGTCATGGAGAAGGACTATTGGCTGGCCTCGAAGAGATTCCGGCGCCTCAGGAGAGGGAAGCAGTGCCCTACCAATGCTGTTTACAGTGGAGGTGGGAAGCTGTTGACCTCAACTGGGGATGTCGTTGGACGGTGAAAGGAATACTTTGAGGATCCCCTCAGTCCCGCCGTCACGTCTTCCATTGAGGAAGCAGAGGCTGAGGGCTCAGAGGTGGACTCATCCATCACCCAAGCTGAAGTCACCGAGGTAGTAAAGAAAATCCTTGGTGGCAAGGCACCGGGGGTGGATGAGATCCGCACTGAGTACCTCAAGTCTCTGGATGTTGTGGGGCTGTCTTGGTTGACATGCCTCTGCAGCATTGCGTGGCGGTCGGGGACAGTGCCTCTGGAATGGCAGACCGGGGTGGTGGTCCCTCTTTTTAAGAAGGGGGACCGGAGGGTGTGTTCCAACTATAGGGGGATCACACTTCTCAGCCTACCTGGGAAAGTCTATGCCAGGGTACTGGAGAGGAGAATACGGCCGATAGTAGAACCTCGGATTCAGGAGGAACAGTGTGGTTTTCGTCCAGGCCGTGGAACACTGGACCAGCTCTATACCCTCTACAGGGTGCTGGAGGGTTCATGGGAGTTTGCCCAACCAGTCCACATGCGTTTTGTGGATTTGGAAAAGGCATTCGACTGTGTCCCTCACGGCGGCCTGTGGAGGGTGCTCCGGGAGTATATGGTCCGGGGCCCTTTACTAAGGGCTGTCCGGTCCCTGTACGACCGAAGCAGGAGCTTGGTTCGCATTGCCGGCAGTAAGTCAGACTTGTTCCCGGTGCATGTTGGACTCCGGCAGGGCTGCCCTTTGTCACCGGTTCTGTTCATAATTTTTATGGACAGAATGTCTAGGCGCAGCCAGGGGCCGGAGGGTGTCCGGTTTGGTGACAACACGATTTCGTCTCTGCTCTTTGCAGATGATGTTGTCGTGTTGGCTTCATCAGACCAGGACCTTCGGCACACACTGGGACGGTTTGCAGCCGAGTGTGAAGCAGCTGGGATGAGAATCAGCACCTCCAAATCCGAGGCCATGGTCCTCAGTAGGAAAAGGGTGGCTTGCCCACTTCAGGTTGGTGGAGAGTTCCTGCCGCAAGTGGAGGAGTTTAAGTATCTTGGGGTTTTGTTCACGAGTGAGGGAAGGGTGGAACGGGAGATTGACAGACGGATCGGTGCAGCTTCTGCAGTAATGCGGTTGATGTACCGGTCTGTCGTGGTGAAGGAAGAGCTGAGCCGCAAGGCGAAACTCTCGATTTACCGGTCAATCTACGTTCCTACTCTCACCTATGGTCATGAGCTCTGGGTCATGACCGAAAGGACAAGATCCCGGATACAGGCGGCCAAAATGAGCTTTCTCCGCAGGGTGGCTGGGCGATCCCTTAGAGATAGGGTGAGAAGCTCGGTCACTCGGGAGGAGCTCAGAGTAGAGCCGCTGCTCCTCCACATCGAGAGGGGTCAGCTGAGGTGGCTCGGGCATCTGTTCCGGATGCCTCCTGGACGCCTTCCCGGGAAGGTGTTCCGGGCGCGTCCCACTGGGAGGAGACCCTGGGGAAGAACTAGGACACGCTGGAGAGACTATGTCTCCCGGCTGGCCTGGGAACGCCTCGGTGTCCCCCCGGAAGAGCTGGAAGAAGTGTCTAGGGAGAGGGAAGTCTGGGCATCTCTGCTTAGACTGCTGCCCCCGCGACCCGGCCTCGGATAAGCGGGAGAAGATGTAATGTAATGTAATGTAATGTAAAAAACAACTGAAAAATGTCATTCTAGGTTCTTCAAAGTAGCCACCTTTTGCTTTGATTACTGCTTTGCACACTCTTGGCATTCTCTTGAGGAGCTTCAAGAGGTAGTCACCTGAAATGGTCTTCCAACAGTCTTGAAGGAGTTCCCTGAGAGATGCTTGGCACTTGTTGGCCCTTTTGCCTTCACTCTGTGGTCCAGCTCACCCCTAAACCATCTCGATTGGGTTCAGGTCCGGTGACTGTGGAGGCCAGGTCATCTGGCGCAGCACCCCATCACTCTCCTTCTTGGTCAAATAGCCATTGATGCCTTCAGTGTGACTCTACAATTTTCATAGTCATGAAAATAAAGAAAACTCTTTGCATGAGAAAGTGTGTCCAAACTTTTGGTCTGTACTGTATATCTTTATATATTCTTATATTTTTATAGTTTTATACTTTATTTATCTGCCTTCTTTTTCTTTGTTTTGTTCTCCCCATCCTATTTCCTCATGCCGGACCGTCGTACAAAGCATTTCACTGCATGTCGTACCCTGTATGTATGTGTATGTGACAAATAAAATTTGATTTGATTTGACTTGACATTTATTCTCCAATTGCAGTTATAATAACTTTCACTCTTCTGGGAAGATGTTCCACTGGATTTCGGCGTGTCCTTGTCGAGCTCTGTGCTAAATCAGTCACAAGGGTGTTAGAAAAGCCAGGTACTGATGTAAGGTGAGGAGATATAGAGTGTTCCAAATCATCTCAAAAGTGTTCAGTGAGCATTAGGACACATGTATTGCAGGCTGCTCAAGATCCATTGCAACCCATGTAAAGCAGATCTTAATGGAGTTCACATTGTGCACAGGGGCATTACCACGCTGGAACAGGTTTGAGTTTCCTAGTTCAAGTGAAGGGAAAATTTTTTATTCCCACACCTAAAGACATCTTTTACAATTGTGTGCCTCTGACTTTGTGCTAACAATTTGTGAAAGAGCCACATATAGCTGGAAATGTCTGGTGTCCCAATACTTTTGCCAATACATTGCACAGTATGCCATTTGTTGTTAAAATTAAACATAAGGAATAAAACATAGGAATGAAAGCTGTACTAGAAATCATCAAGGTGGGAGAAAGACAAATTCATTTGACAGACAGAAACTCAATTGTAAACCAAAAGTGATGAATATTTCTATTTCTCTTGTGACTGCAACTTAGCAAGCAGATACTGACACAATGTTTTATGATACTCGGAAGGTGAAGTATTTCCGACACAGAAAACTCGTGTGCTTAGAGCACTCACCTCCTGCAGACAGCACGGGAAGAAGCAGGACATGCACTTGAGGGGACGGCCGACCGTGATCACTTCCTGGCCGAAGTTATCCAGGATGCGGATGGTGAAGGAGCGCAGAGGGCCACAGCACTGCCTCGTTAGGCAGTCGTTTTCCTCCACTGCGTAGAACACGTTCTGGCCCATCGAGTTCTTGATTTCATACTTGTTATTGCTCTCGAAGCCGACCAGAGCTACAGACACAAACGTTTGTTGGGTAGGAAGGTGGTCAGAAAACCCTTTTATAATATGATAAGCCATGGCAGGTGAAGGCAATAGTGACAGGAATTGCCCAGAAACAACTTTATGCCTTCCTAATGGAGGCAAGACACCTAGAACAACTACAGTATGTTGCTGCCAAACCAAGTGTAAGATAGACTTCAATAGAAGTCACAGAACAAAAATGTTTGCCAAGCCTTAAACTCTACTCAAAATAAAACGAGACCATAACTAATACAATGGAATACTGTATATTCAGGTGCAGCATATTCATTTACCAGGGGAAAAAAACAAATTCCCATAATTTGAGAAACCTGTGCAAACAAAAACTGTAACTCATTATATCGCCATGGATCTGGCTATGTAATGGATCTGGCTAGTTTCTTCTTTTAGGTTTGTTACTTTTTTCTGGCCCTGAAACAAGCTTTTAGACTGTTCATGTTTAGAAGTCTAATTATATTTGTTATGGATCAGACTCTTACTGCCTTGCTCTTGTATGCAATCTCAATGGGGATACTCCATTAATGAGAAACAGTAGGTAGTATTATTTTATAAATAATTGTCATTCTTTTTAAAGCCACCATCACTGTTACCACCAAGAAGAGATTTTTCATAACAGCACAGCTTAAAGGGGTTTATTTCTCATACCACAGTAATATCCTTTTAATTACAATTTCTTTTTAAATGACCATCATTCCTTACATAAGACTTGACCATACAAACAGTTATGACCTGTAATTTGTTTAACAAAACTTCAATATTTATCGTTAATTCAATTCGAGTTGTATAGATGGTAGGAGAAAGAAACCCTGAGAAAGACTTAAAAAAAAATACAAAATAAAAGCTAAAGCTAAATAAAATACACCAATTGTTCATGGCATGGCCTGAACTTCTGTCTGAGCTGCTGTTACAGAAAATGAGCACCTTCTAATTCAGGAATTTAGTGTTGTGGTATAATATTCAATAAACTACTGATCGTTTCTGTGGCATAAAGAGATAAAATATTAAAATAATCATATGCCATGTTAAAATGGTGGGATCCTATATTAGGTCAATTAATTACAATTATAATTTTTTATTTTAAACCTCTTTATGGCCATATTCTGACCATACTTGCTTTGAAATCCAGATACCTAGCCATTATTGAAAAGCCTCTTAGACTTCCTTTATGTCAGCTTAGAGCAGGTCATAAGCTCTGGGAAGACAGAAGAGTATGCAACTGTTTTTAATAAAGAGCACTTCTTATTTAGCAGCACAGTGTCTTATCACAGTTCCTCAGCTTTACCTTCAGCTGGACCCACTTAGTAATACCTGATTAATTGTCCGTAGAGTGACTGTGCTGCTGTATGTGTCTGATAAAATTTTTAAAGCCTCTGTCTATCATTCAGATCTATTGTACTGGTCTTATTTTTTAACTCCTGAGTCACCGAATATTTTAAAACCCAGACAAGATGACATCCTATGTATAAGCATAGGATTAAACTACATAATTATTTGTGATTAAGTGAAAACTAGAATCAGGATTAAACACTAATTTGTCCAATAAAACAAATGTTCATATTCGACTTTTCTGTCCACCCAGGACCACTGTATCATCTCAAAGTTTTGATATATAAAGCTTCGCCCACTTCAGCATCATGTCATATAGATAAATCTCAAATCAGATGAGCGTCATTATGAAGTACCGTATTTTTCGGACTATAAACCGCTACTTTTTTCCACGTTTTGAACCCCGCAGATTAAACAACGAAGCGGCTTATTTATGAATTTTTCCTGGGTTTTTCTCCAGTTGCAACAGAAATCATATAAGCACAGACAGGTTTTCAAAACTCGTGCTTTTTTATTTTTCTTGGCAACAGCGTTACGGGTTAGTCAAAGAAACTTAGAAATGAGCATCAGAAAATAATAAGGACATATTCCTCGTCTTGAACACATGCAGTAATACCAGAAAAATGCAGTGGCAGGCTATTCCCAAAATACCACTATGCTCATAAAGGAAGCGCAACATATTTTACCCGTTACACTGTGTGTAACGTGTCTTTCGTTAAAGCCTGTGTAAAGTTCATTAGTGTAGACAGGTGCTTATAGACAGGTGCGGCTTATTTATGTTAAAAATATTTGTAAAATTCAGTGGGTGTGGCTTATACAGTGAGAAAAATAAGTATTTGAACACCCTGCTATTTTGCAAGTTCTCCCACTTAAAAATCATGGAGGGGTTTAAAATTTTCATCGTAGGTGCATGTCCACTGTGAGAGACATAATCTAATCAGAAATCACAATATATGATTTTTAAACGATTTATTTGTATGATACAGCTGCAAATAAGTATTTGAACACCTGTCTATCAGCTAGAATTCTGACCCTTAAAGACCTGTTAGTCTGCCTTTAAAATGTCCACCTCCACCACATTTACTATCCTAAATTAGATGCACCTGTTTGAGGTCGTTAGCTGCATAAAGACACCTGTCCACCCCATACAATCAGTAAGAATCCAACTACTAACATGGCCAAGACCAAAGAGCTGTCCAAAGACACTAGAGACAAAATTGTACACCTCCACAAGGCTGGAAAGGGCTACGGGGAAATTGCCAAGCAGCTTGGTGAAAAAAGGTCCACTGTTGGAGCAATCATTAGAAAATGGAAGAAGCTAAACATGACTGTCAATCTCCCTCGGACTGGGGCTCCATGCAAGATCTCACCTCGTGGGGTCTCAATGATCCTAAGGAAGGTGAGAAATCAGCCCAGGACTACACGGAAGGAAGCTGGTCAATGACCTGAAAAGAGCTGGGACCACCGTTTCCAAGGTTACTGTTGGTAATACACTAAGACGTCATGTTTTGAAATCATGCATGGCACAGAAGGTTCCCCTGCTTAAACCAGCACATGTCCAGGCACGTCTTAAGTTTGCCAATGACCATTTGGATGATCCAGAGGAGTCATGGGAGAAAGTCATCTTGTCAGATGAGACCAAAATAGAACTTTTGGGTCATAATTCCACTAAACGTGTTTGGAGGAAGAAGAATGATGAGTACCATCCCAAGAACACCATCCCTACTGTGAAGCATGGGGGTGGTAGCATCATGCTTTGGGGGTGTTTTTCTGCACATGGGACAGGGCGACTGCACTGTATTAAGAAGAGGATGACCGGGGCCATGTATTGCGAGATTTTGGGGAACAACCTCCTTCCCTCAGTTAGAGCATTAAAGATGGGTCGAGGCTGGGTCTTTCAACATGACAATGAACCGAAGCACACAGCCAGGATAACCAAGGAGTGGCTCTGTAAGAAGCATATCAAAGTTCTGGCGTGGCCTAGCCAGTCTCCAGACCTAAACCCAATAGAGAATCTTTGGAGGGAGCTCAAACGCCGTGTTTCTCAGCAACAGGCCAGAAACCTGACTGATCTAGAGAAGATCTGTGTGGAGGAGTGGGCCAAAATCCCTCCTGCAGTGTGTGCAAACCTGGTGAAAAACTACAGGAAACGTTTGACCTCTGTAATTGCAAACAAAGGCTCCTGTACCAAATATTAACATTGACTTTCTCAGGTCTTCAAATACTTATTTGCAGCTGTATCATACAAATAAATAGTTTAAAAATCATACATTGTGATTTCTGGATTTTTTTTTTAGATTATGTCTCTCACAGTGGACATGCACCTACGATGATAATTTCAGACCCCTCCATGAGTTCTAAGTGGGAGAACTTGCAAAATAGCAGCGTGTTCAAATACTTATTTTCCTCACTGTATATGGGTGCGCTTTATAGTCTGAACATTACGGTACACATCAGTTTTAGAATCCATGCTTAGTGTGTATATATAGATATATACATACATACACACACATACACACACACACACACACACACACACACACACACACACACACACACAGTCCACATTTATACAAATAAAATCTCATTAGCATAAATAAATGAATAAATGAAAAATAAAAAATAACAAATGTAATTAAAAACTTATAAATCACTCTGTAAATCCACAATACACATCATAAATGGCCTAATACTTGTGATTCAAACATAGCTGCAAATGTAAATTGTGTGAAAAGACAATCAGAGGATTTTTTATGGAGGATCTTATTTGAGATTTGAGCCTGTGTGTTCAGCTTGAGAGAGAGAGGAGGGGAGAAGACGTCCTAGTTTGACAAGTTAACAGGCTCTGGAGGTTTCACATAGACACATGGGATGTAGCCATGTAACCTAGATATCAAGAACAAGCCCCATGACTGGTATTACGGAATCATTACAAAAGCTGGTTGGTCTTACCCTCTATGAGCTCCACCTTCTGTTTAATCAGCAGCTGATCTACCTGTATGCACAAAAAAGAAAAAGCTTAAAGTTTGTTTTAGATTCATATGCCCCAATATAGTGTACAGTATACAAAGAAATACACAATTATTGTTTAAGTGATGACAATTTTTTTTACAAAGTTACATTACTTACACAAATGCACACATAGTAAAATATTACCATCAAGTGAAGTGAAACACAGTGGAAAAACTATCCTATTAGCACATGTAGCCCCTACCTGTGTCAGGTACTCAAGCCCAGGTGGGTAACTGGGCAGGCCAGGGTTGTCCTGCATCATGTACATTTGCTCCATGTGCGCTCCTGAAGAAAGAAAATTAGTTAAAGTTAATATTTACTGCTAGCATTAACTTAATCTTGAAAATCTCAAGTGTTCTTGAAGCAGTCTTTAACTATTCAGTTTGTCTGTACCCATGATCATCTCAGACTCATGTTTTTGGCTGACAGGAGTCCATACACCTTAAGGTTTGATGTGTTATGCATGGGGGAGATGCTCTGTGTGGAAGAGCGCTATTCCCAAGTATAGGGCAGAGTATACGCTGCTACGTTTTACAATTTTTTTTATATCACTATTGTCATCATCCCAAGTAAACCATCTGTGTAGAGCAGTTGTTATGCTGATCATCGAGAACATTCTCATTTAAAGAGATCGATTATCCTGCACCAATCAATCACAATTACTAAAGACGTCCTATGGCAGCATTACTCATCCCATCACAACAGCACTTAGCTACAGTGAGGAAAATAAGTATTTGAACACCCTGCTATTTTGCAAGTTCTCCCACTTAGAAATCATGGAGGGGTCTGAAATTGTCATCGTAGGTGCATGTCCACTGTGAGAGACATAATCTAAAAAAAAAAATCCAGAAATCACAATATATGATTTTTAAACTATTTATTTGTATGATACAGCTGCAAATAAGTATTTGAACACCTGTCTATCAGCTAGAATTCTGACCCTCAAAGACCTGTTAGTCTGCCTTTAAAATGTCCACCTCCACTACATTTATTATTCTAAATTAGATGCACCTGTTTGAGGTCGTTAGCTGCATATAGACACCTGTCCACCCCATACAATCAGTAAGAATCCAACTACTAACATGGCCAAGACCAAAGAGCTCTCCAAAGACACTAGAGACAAAATTGTACACCTCCACAAGGCTGTTAAGGGGTACGGGGAAATTGCCAAGCAGCTTGGTGAAAAAAGGTCCACTGTTGGAGCAATCATTAGAAAATGGAAGAAGCTAAACATGACTGTCAATCGCCCTCGGACTGGGGCTCAATGCAAGATCTCACATCGTGGGGTCTCAATGATCCTAAGGAAGGTGAGAAATCAGCCAAGAACTACACGGGAGGAGCTGGTCAATGACCTGAAAAGAGCTGGGACCACCGTTTCCAAGGTTACTGTTGGTAATACACTAAGACGTCATGGTTTGAAATCATGCATGGCACGGAAGGTTCCCCTGCTTAAACCAGCACATGTCCAGGCACGTCTTCAGTTTGCCAATGACCATTTGGATGATCCAGAGGGGTCATGGGAGAAATTCATGTGGTCAGATGAGACCAAAATAGAACTTTTGGGTCATAATTCCACTAAACGTGTTTGGAGGAAGAAGAATGATGAGTACCATCCCAAGAACACCATCCCTACTGTGAAGCATGGGGGTGGTAGCATCATGCTTTGGGGGTGTTTTTCTGCACATGGGACAGGGCGACTGCACTGTATTAAGGAGAGGATGACCGGGGCCATGTATTGCGAGATATTGGGGAACAACCTCCTTCCCTCAGTTAGAGCATTGAAGATGGGTCGAGGCTGGGTCTTCCAACATGACAATGACCCGAAGCACACAGCCAGGATAACCAACGAGTGGCTCTGTAAGAAGCATATCAAGGTTCTGGCGTGGCCTAGCCAGTCTCCAGACCTAAACCCAATAGAGAATCTTTGGAGGGAGCTCAAACTCCGTGTTTCTTAGCGACAGGCCTGAAACCTGACTGATCTAGAGAAGATCTGTGTGGAGGAGTGGGCCAAAATCCCTCCTGTAGTGTGTGCAAACCTGGTAAAAAACTACAGGAAACCTTTGACCTCTGTAATTGCAAACAAAGGCTACTGTACCAAATATTAACATTGACTTTCTCAGGTGTTCAAATACTTATTTGCAGCTGTATCATACAAATAAACAGTTAAAAAATCATATATTGTGATTTCTGGATTTTTTTTTTTTAGATTATGTCTCTCACAGTGGACATGCACCTACGATGACAATTTCAGACCCCTCCATGATTTCTAAGTGGGAGAACTTGCAAAATAGCAGGGTGTTCAAATACTTATTTTCCTCACTGTAAATGACCAGAAGACAAAGTATACATTAGGCACTAAATACTATATTCATACCCTCATGTAGCGTGCTTTAAAAAATGGCCTGCAATATATAGTCCAGAATGATTTCTTAAACTGGATCATTTAGTGGAATGCTTCAATTCAGAAGTAATCCCCAGAGAAAGGGATGTATTAGCGAATTCGACAAGAAACCCACTGTACACTGCTAAATATAATGCATTTGTGTGTGTGGTGCTTAAAATGTTATAAACTCCTTTAGAATTTTCAATATTTCTGTGTAAATATGACCCAAAACAAGCCTCAGTAGACAAAATGAGCCCAATCAAAACAAATGAAAAATAAATTATACTTGATTATTTACTTAAGATAAATTCTCATTTTACATATCTGTGCCTGGCAAAAGTGTGTGAACCTTTGCTTTCATTATCTGGGGTGACTCCCTTGTGCTACGATAACTGCAATTAAAGGTTTCCGGTAACTGTTGATCAGTCTTGCACAATGGCTTGGAGGAATTTCAGCTTCAACTCTGATATGTCCGTTGGTTTCCTCACATGAACTGCGTACTTCAGGTCCTTCCAAAACATTTTGCTCGGATTAAGGTCAGGACTTTCACTGTATACATTTCAAAACAATAACTTTGTAGAACAACTCACATTTACAATTACGTTTATGGCAACTTCTTTGATGGACCCTTGCGAGGTCTGTTCCGAGTGGAACCCGACTCGAAAACCTCTGTATGACCCTGGCCACTGCTCTCTAACTCAGTTTCAGAGTTTTACTGGTCTTATAGCCTCAGTCATCTTTGTGTAGAGCAACAATTCCACTTTTCTAATCCTCAGAGTGTTCTTTACCACAAGGCGTCATGTTGAACATCCAGTGGTCAGTATGAGAAAATTGTACTCAAAACACCAAATTATAAATGCTCTAATACAAGATACACAATTTTGTATGGTCGTGTCAAGCAGACAAAAACATGAACATGATGAATTGCCAGCTATTCAGCTAGTAAATCTGTACTGCTACACAAGCTGCACACTGACTACTATCAAATATATCCAAGTTTAATTTCTATAGTATTGTCCCTTGAAAAGATACACTACAATGGTTGCTGAAATGTGAGGGGTGTACACACTTTGTGAGATAATGTATATAATTGTAAATTCACAATTCCTAATATATTATCTTTCATACTTCTATAGATCTGTTTATATACTTTGTGTAACTTTTGTACTGTTGTACATCTCATATTGTAAATTTACATAACATATATTTCTCTACATATACTGTGCCCCACACATATGCTACATTTTACTTCTAAATGATTACAGTTGAAACCAGATATTTACATACACTTCAGAAAAAAACACAAAAACTTTTATTTCTTTACTGTCATACATTAAATCAGAGTAAACTTGTTCTGTTTTAAATCAATAAATATTTACATATTTGTGCATTTGTTAAATGTCAGAATCGAGTGAGGGAGAATTTTTATTATCACTTTCATCGAAGTCAGAAGTATACATACACTAAGTTTATCGTGCCTTTAAACAAAAAAAAAATAACTCCAGATGATTCCATTCTGAGCTTAAGAAGCCTCTGATAGGTTAAATGATTCCATTTGAGTTAATTGGTGGCACACCTGTGGATGCATATAAAGGCACACCTCAAACACAGAGTCTCTTTCTTTGACATCATGAGAAAATCAAGAGAAATCCACCAAGACATCAGAAAAAGAATTGTTGACCTCCACAAGTATGGCTCATCCTTAGGTGCAATTTCCAGATGCCTGAAGGTCCCACGTTCATCCGTTCAGACAATAATACGCAAGTATAAAAAACATGAGAATGTACAACCATTATACCGCTCAGGAAGGAGACGGATTCTGAGTCCCAGAGAGGAACGTTTTTTGTTGCGAAATGTGCAAATCAACCCCAGGACAACAGCAAAAGATCTTGTGAAGATGCTGGCTGAAACTGGTAAGACAGTGTCATTATCCACGGTAAAACGAATACTGTACTGCCATGAGCTGAAAGGTTACTCTGGGAGGAGAAAGCCATTACTTCAAAACCACCATAAAAAAGCCAGACTACAGTTTGTAACTGCACATGAGGGAAAAAATCTTAATTTCTGAAAACATGTCCTGTGGTGCACTTTACAAAATAGATGGCATCATGAGAAAAGAAAATTATGTGGATATATTAAAGCAACATCTGAAGACATTAGCCAGGAAGTTAAAGCTTGGGTGCAAATGGGTCTTCCATATGGACAATGACCTCAAGCATACCTCCAAATTAGTTACAAAGTGGCTTAAGGACAACAAAGTCAAGGTATTAGAGTGGCCATCACAAAGCCCTGAAAATTTGTGGGCGGCCCTGAAAAGGTGAGTGCGAGCAAGAAGGCCCACAAACCTGACCCAGTTACACCAGTTCTGTCAAGAGGAGTGGGCCAAAATTCCAGCAAACTATTGTAGAAAGCTTGTGGAAGGATACCCAAAACGCTTGGCCCAAGTGAAACAGTTTGTATGTGTACATGTGTCCTTCACTGCGTAGAACACGTTCTGGCCCATCGAGTTCTTGATTTCATACTTGTTATTGCTCTCGAAGCCGACCAGAGCTACAAACACAAACGTTTGTTGGGTAGGAAGGTGGTCAGAAAACCTTCTTATAATATGATAAGCCATGGCAGGTGAAGGCAATAGTGACAGGAATTGCCCAGAAACAACTTTATGCCTTCCTCATGGAGGCAAGACATCTAGAACAACTACATTATGTTGCTGCCAAACCAAGTGTAAGATAGATTTCAATAGAAGTCACAAAACAAAAATGTTTGCCAAGCCTTAAACTCTACTCAAAAGAAACCATATATATTTACATGCTTTACATAATATATCTGCATATTTATCTGCACTTGTCAATTTGCACAACTGCTAATATTTGCACTTCTGGTAGATTATAAACTGCACTTTGCTGCTTTGTACCTGTACTATATATACACATTTATCTGCCCGATGCTTATATGCATTTAATACACTGTGTAGTAAGGGAGGGGATAACATCCATCATCCATTTATCCTTCCATGCACCCACGTCTGATCATACTGATTCACTAACTTTTATATGGTCTTTAATGTACTAAAGCAACAACCACAACCTGGTGACTAATATCCACATTGTAACAAAAGCCGTTTATTTACCCACCTCACCACACTTTAATAAGATACTGAATACCCAAAGGTTTACAGACACCTAACCATCATGTCTAACTGCTCAACAGTCCATTCCAGATGTAGTCCTTTACACACGATGGTATTATGGAGTTAGATTTGTGTATAATCTTGAAAACAGGTCTAAGGCTTTTAACATTCTATACACTTGTGTACTTCAGACTTTATAGCATTGGCTTGGGGAAGAAACACATATGGGTGGTAACGGTCAGATATCCCACCATCTGTATAATATTATATATATATAATTTTTTTACACTGTATTGTACAACCTCTAGGTGGAAAATCATTTCACACCAACAGCCAAGCTGATTCAGTGATTAAAAAAAACAAACAAAGGAAAATAAAAAAATGAGAAAATATGCACATTGTTGGCTCTGGTGGACATTAGAGATGATTTAATGTGTGTATACATGCATTGCATTATTCTAAACAAACCAATACAGATCTTAGGTGCTTACCGTTTATTCTAGGCGTCACCAAAGCCGCACAGTGAACTGAACACAATCAACCTGACATTTCAGTTTAATAGTCTAACAAAAAAACAAAACAGAAACGATATAAAAACAACCCTAACATTTATAAAATTAACTTATATAAATGAAGCCACCATTACTCTTTTTTCCTGTTTTTTTTACTCTGTTTTCCTGGGCCAAGTGCGCTGCTCTCCCTATATATAAACCCACGCATTTGATTGGCTCTTGGAGATGTGTCGTTTACATGGGAGTCGTTTGATTGTGTCGGCTCTTTTAAATGTACATGACTAGTGTTATATCACAGTTTTTCTCAGCTGCTTTGGTGTTTTTTCGAATCCTGCTTAATATTTGCAAACCAGTAAATGCATAAATACATCGGATTTCTTGCAAAAGCCTGTACTTTTCTCAAAATCTTTAGTTTATTGCTCAAAAGCAAGTCTGTGTTTCAATAAACATTTATTCCCATAAGTCCTTTTGTCATTGTTCACAAAGAAGATTGTAAAAATGTTTATTCACAGTTTCAGTATTTTTTTTTATATAAACTACGGTTTGTATTACAGTAAATTGAAAATGCACAGGCTTAGAGTTTCTTCTGGACGGCATCTATAAATTATAACAGCACAAATTATTTTTTTTGATCGCATATTTGATTTATATTGATTGCAAGAGACCGAACAGGATTTACACTTTTACTGTAAAAGTGTCCATTAATTACTTGGTTGTTTATTCATTTTCAAAAATTGTAATTGATCTGTTGCCAGAGGAAGGTTTACAAGATTCACCTTTGAACTGTTTTAGAGAACTAGTTGATCATTGGTCAATCTGATGCCATTCACTCGCCTTCATTATTGCAGAGTTTTTCCTTGCCACATTCACCATCGGCTCGCTCATCACCATCGGCTCGATCATTAGGGACAAACTGACACTTATAAAGAACAATCCTATTCATTTTTTATCACCGCATTATCTGTGTAAAGCTGCTTTGAGACAATGTTTATTGATAAAAGTGCAATACAAATAAAAATAAATTGAAATATAGTTAGTGACATTCAAGACTCGTCTAAACAATTCATCAATTCAAGTCACATTTACAAAAAAAAAAAAAAAAAAGAAGGTTTAATAGGAAATGTATTTGTAGATGACAACTGGTTTAACCATTTTGCATTCAATGACTCCTGCAATAAACTGATGCTGAGATGTTTTGGGGGTTAAAACTATTCAGGTGAAACCAGTATAATATATTTTGATCAACATGAACAACTGAATGTAGGAAACAGCAGACACATGTACACAATCATTTAAATGTATGGGCCAAAGCTTTTACAATTTGATCAAAGCAACACAAAATGTTTTTGTGTCGAAATGATGTGGAGGTTAAACAAGTAGTTTTGGAAAATTTATTTCTGATCTGAGAAACTGTTACCAGAGTAGAAATATTTTCACCATCAGTACATATTTAATTGCATATTGCAAATGACGTATATACATATACACAACAACAAAAAAATTTATTTGAGGGCTGGCTACAAAAATATATTAAATTGAATTCAGAAACACACAATAATGAAATGATGATGCGATAAAAAGCACTTGTGATTAAACTGCACTTGGATTAAAGTTTTTAGGATTTTTAGTATTGACAGACCTTCATTTCTTAAAGTAATGAACTGTCTTTTTTTCTTTACATTAATGATTGTTTAAATAATAACAATAACAATCCGTTTAGAAGTCGACTCTTGGTTACGAACCGAGTCAAAGAATTGACTCACTAAAATCAGCCAATCAGTTTTCAGAATCTTAGAGCGCCTACGGAAAGCGAGAAGGAATTGCAGGATTGTTCGAGATGCTTTCGAGGGGCGTTTCATGGTTGATATTTTAAGCATGTTCCCACTCATCACCCTGAAGACCTTCCCCATATTTACATTTGGCATTTCAAAGCCACCCAGTGCCTGCAGAGCCCCCACATAACACATGCATTTATATCACAGAGCTTTTATTACTCAAGATCATGACTGGTATTTTTTTAATCATATCTGCTTCCAGACTGAATGCAGTGTCCTGGTCATTATCACTGCTCTCACTGAAATTCTGCTGGAGTGATGTGTGTATCATCAGTTTTAAATAATAATTATTTATAAAATTTTCCAAACAATACAAAATCTCTCTTTGTTCAGTAGAATCAGAAACAGCTTTATTGCCAAGTACAAGGAATCTGTTTTGGTGAAAAACTTTTCACTACAACACAGATAAAAAAAAAAGAAGAAGAAGAAGAAGAAGAATTAAATTAAAATAAATAGAATAGTAAAATACAATAAAAAATAAAATAAAAATGGCATTGCACATATTTTATAATAAATAAATAGGTATACATAATAATAATAATAATAATAATAATAATAATAATAATAATAATAATGCAAGTTTGGTATTGCACAGAAATACAAAAATTAAAACAGAATTGCAGATATAACAAATAAAAAATATATACAGACCTCTGTAAAACTATGAGACCATGGAGTTACATAGAAATTCATTATATAGAAAAACATTGTTTAAGGCCATACTGTTATCGTATGTACTGTTCTTTACATATGTAAACATTTATAATAAAATGATTAGTTTTGCAACATGGTTAATATGTTTTAAACCCTACTACATTGTCTCCTAAAAAAGGAAGAAAATGACAGAAACAGAAAGATGTAAAGAAACTCCAAGCATAACACTGGACCGAAAATCCTTATGCCACGTAGTAAATGAAGGAATATACTAGTTAGGTGAGTTTCTCCTGGTAGAAAACCTGAATAAGTGACATGAAGTATTACCAAACACTTCTTAAAGTACTTACATTTACATTGTCGGCATTTAGCAGACGCCTTTGTCCAGAGCGACGTACAAAAGTGCTTTGAGTCTTTAGCAATGAATAAATCTACACTGGTACACAAGATTACAAACTTAATATAAATATAACTCTTGAATTCTACAAAGCAAACTTGGAAAGTGCTTATTTAAGTGTTTAGGAAGAGGTAAGTCTTCAATTGTCACTTGAAGGTAGCCAGGGACTCCGCTGTATGGACATCTAGGAGAAGTTCATAAGTAAAACCAAGAATTAAATACACAAGATCCAGAAATAATTTTATTACAGTTAAAACTGAAAAATGCCAGATAAACAATCACAACGAAGTTCTAAAGTTTGGTCTTTTAAACATTAGATCACTTGCACCCAAAGCACTGATTATAAATGAAATTATCCCAGATAATAATCTCTCAGCACTCTGTCTCACTGAGACCTGGATTAAACCAGGTGATTATATGGGTCCAAACGAGTCGACAGCGTCAGGATATGTTTATAAGCATGAGCCCCGTCAGTCTGGTCTTGGGGGAGGTGTAGCTACCATTTATAGTGCCTCTTTTAATGTTAGTCAGAGATTAGGATTCAGCTTCAAATCATTTGAAGTGCTCGTTCTTAAAATTGTACTTTCAGACATGCATAGAAAACTCACTCTGGTCACCGTGTACAGACCCCCAGGGCCCTATAAGGGACTTATTAAACTTTTTTGGGGGTTAAACAAAACGTCACCAGACCAACTCATCGCTTTAACCACAAATTAGACTTAATAATATCCTACGGAGCAGACGTCACTGATATAGATAATTTACCTCAGAGTGATGACATCACAGACCATTACCTCATACTGTACACACTACCGGTAGAGCAGATTAGCCGTGTTTCACCACGTTATCGACTTGGTAGGACTATTGTTCCAACCAGGACAGATTCATAAATAACCTGCCTGATTTATCTCAATTTAACACTAAACCCATGAATGCTAATAATCTTGATGAAATGGTTAACAACATAGACCTTATCCTCACTAGCACATTAGACACCGTTGCCCCCATCCGGTTAAAAAAGGTTAGAGAACAAGCACCTGCACCTTGGCATAATAGTCATACACATGCCTTTAAGAGAACAGCCCGTAATCTGGAGAGAAAATGGAGAAAAACTAAATTGGAGGTATTTAAAATTGCGTATAAAGACAGTATGCTCAGCTACAGACAGGCGCTAAAAGCTGCTAGAGCTGAACACCTGAGCAAACTCATAGAAAACAACAAAAACAATCACAGGTTCCTTTTCAGTACAGTAGCTAAACTAACTACAAATCAGGGATCTGAAAAATGTGTTCCATCACAGTTTAGTAGTGAAGACTTTATGAATTTCTTCACTGAAAAAATAGATAACATTAGAAAAACAATTGTGGCAGTCCAACCTCTGACAGCATCTCCTGACATTATCTCGCCTTTAACTCCACAACTCCACTGTTTTACATGTGTAGGACAGGAAGAGCTGTATGATGCTATTATGAAAGCTAAATCAACAACATGTCAGTTAGATCCAATTCCTACTAAATTACTGAAGGAAGTGTTATATACAGCTGGTGAGCCTCTTCTCAATATTATTAACTCCTCACTATTGTTAGGTCACGTCCCTAAATCCCTCAAGTTAGCAGTTATTAAGCCCCTCATTAAAAAAAACTAATCTGGATCCAAACACGCTATTGAATTACAGACCAATTTCAAATCTCCCATTTATGTCTAAGATTTAAAAAAAAATTGTCGCTGCCCAGTTATGTTCCTACCTGCAAGAGAACAATATCTTTGAAGAATTTCAGTCAGGTTTTAGGCCCCATCATAGCACAGAAACTGCCCTAGTTAAAATCACTAATGGCCTGTTTTTAGCTTCAGACCAAGGCATCATCTCGCTGTTGGTTTTACTAGATCTTAGTGCTGCATTCGACACTATAGACCATGATCTCCTCCTCGATCGCCTACAGAATTTCATCGGCATTCAGGGACAGGCATTAGATTACCATTTCGTAGATTTAAATGGAGAGCTATCCAGGCTAATGCAAGTAAATTATGGTGTGCCGCAAGGTTCAGTTCTAGGACCCCTGCTCTTCACAATATGCATGCTTCCGTTAGGAAATATTATTAGAAGGCATGGAATTAGCTTCCATTGTTATGCTGATGATACTCAGCTATATATCTCATCTAAACCAGGCGATACAGCTCAATCAGCTCGAATAACTGAGTGTGTTAAGGAAATAAGAGATTGGATAAACAATAACTTTCTACTTTTAAATTCTGATAAGACTGAGATTTTGCTCATCGGCCCAAAAACTAGTATATAGAAGCTCCAGCATCTCAACCTGCATTTAGACGGATATTCTGTAACCACTAGTTCAACGGTAAAAGACCTGGAAGTTATTTTAGACAGCAACTTGTCTTTTAAATATCATATCAACCAAGTTACAAAAACAGCCTTCTTTCACCTTAGAAATATTTCTAAGTTAAGAAAAATTTTATCTATATCCGATGCAGAGAAGCTCGTCCATGCGTTCATGACCTCCAGAATAGACTATTGTAATGCATTACTAGGTGGATGTCCTGCATCATTAAAAAACAAGCTTCAGTTAGTTCAGAATGCAGCAGCCAGAATTCTTACAAGGTCAAGAAAATACGATCACATAACCCCAATCCTATCGTCCCTACATTGGCTTCCTGTTAAGTTTCGAATAGACTACAAACTATTACTGCTCACTTATAAAGCACTAAATGGTTTGGCTCCCATGTATCTATCCAGTCTTTTAACGCGCTACAATCCGCCACGCTCCCTGAGATCTCAAAACTCTGGGCTTCTAGTAGTTCCTAGAATAGCAAAGTCCACTAAAGGTGGTAGAGCATTTTCACATTTAGCTCCTAAACTCTGGAACAGTCTTCCTGACAGTGTTCGGGGCTCAGGCACACTCTCCCAGTTTAAGTGTAGATTAAAAACATATCTTTTTAGCAAAGCCTACACATAACACACATCACATCATAACCTTGTGCTCCAGAACATCTGATCACATGCACATTATCAACTTGTGCTGGTAATATCATGAACAGCAGCTACGCTAATTGCTCTCCACTGCTTCTCTTTCTCTCCCCATCCCGAGACACCCTGAGGTTTGGCCAGCTCCAGTCACCTCCCACCTCATGATGATGACGGGTGCTTAAGGGTTTGTTCTCTCTCTTGGATTAAGTTAGAATGAGGGCAAAATAGATATACAGCAATGTCTTACTATTAAAGGAAGTGAAACACCAACATCTCATGCTGAAGCAAAAAATCAGGGTGTGTAAATGTCTTGTTCTCAGTTAGGCAAACAGGATATAAGCAAAGCAGTAGGACAGCTAACACACTTTGCAAGGCACTGTAGCAGCAAAACTAGCTTAGTTCTACCTCCCCTTGGCTAGCAACATTAAACTAGCCAAATCGTTGTCTGATCATCTCATTCATTGGTGGCAACGTAACCACAGATTTGATACAACTGTAGGCTATTAGATGAATGGATGATATTGAAAATCTGATACAGCCACTGATTGGATTTTGAGCATTTTTTAGCTTATAGGCCACATAAATGGCAGCAGGTATCTGATATGAATTTGGTTTGAGACATTTGAGTTTTCGGATTATATATGTGCAGATTATGTTGTCAGTCAAATCAAAACCTTGTCTTCTTTTACCAGTTTTCACACTTTTTAAACAATTAGTCATTATATGTAAAAAAAATTAAATAAATAAACCCTAGAAACTGTTTGAATAAATAGGAATTGCTCAAAGAGAACAGGCAGATATTCTAATATTTGAACAACAATAGTTTCTCTATGTAATCTTTAAAACCAGGGTCTTAAAAATGAGACAGTTATTTGCACAAGAATTTATATTCTACTTAAATGAAATAAATGAATGTTATAATATCAGCTGCAATACCAAAGACATGAATTTGTCAGGGATTCACCCTGCCACGCCCCCCTCTGTAGCTGTCAGGGATTCACCCTGCCACGCCCCCGTCTGTAGCTGTCAGAGATTCACCCTGCCACGCCCCCCTCGATAGCAGTCACGCTGCTTCCCAAGATTACCGACAGCTGTGGCTCATGAAAGATCAGACTACATAAACTCACGTTCTTGAGTCACAGGCTGTCGGTCGTTATATTGTCAAGCTGGACAATCGCGTGGCTGCTCGACCGCCGGCTGTATATGCGAATGCTAGAGTAAAATTTCTCCCAATTGAATCGGCAAACATTTCCTTCAAAATGTTTCTTTCATCCTTCAGTAAGAGCTTTTTAGTTCGGGGCAAAAAATGAGTCAAACCCAAAGTAGTTACACAAACAATCTCTACACATTGTACACTTCTTGCTATTCCTCTTTATATATTATATATCTATAATGAAAATGTTTTTTGTATGTTTTATTCCCTGGTTAGGGGAGTGGTTAGGCCACTCCAGGACTTTAAAATGCTTCTTTTGGAGCCACTCCTTAGTTACTCTGGCTGTGTGTTTAGGGTCATTGTCATGTTGGAAGACCCAGCCACGACCCATCTTAAATGATCTTACTGAGGAAAGGTGGTTGTTGACCAAAATCTCATGATACATGGCCCCATCCATCCTCCCCTCAATACGGTGCAGTCGTCCTGTCCCCTTTGCAGAAAAGCACCCCCAAAGCATGATGTTTCCACCCCCCATGCTTCACGATTGGGATGGTGTTCTTGGGATTGTTCTCGTCCTTCTTTTTCCTCCAAACAGGACGAGTGGAGTTTTTTTGGAACTGCAGCTCTTTCCTTCACTTCTCTGTTTATTACTGGGTCCACTTTGAACAAAATAACTCAAGAGGTGGTGTCTTTTTCTACAACACGCTGATGCATCTCTGGCTGAGTTGGGGATCATTGGGAATCGGTCTCTTTACATTATTAGAATAAACAGGCGCTTATATTAGTTAATTTTTGACTCAGCCAAGCAGGAAGGGTTTAGCAAGTTACAAGTCAAATTTGTCACATGTTAGACTTGGTTGTGTACAATGATGCATGCAGGAACTGCAAAAAAAAAACATGCAATATTTATGCATTGCTTGTTAAAGGAATCATCCCCAGCTTTTATTTGACCACAGGTACATCATCTGCCACCATTATCTACAAAATATACAGTACTTTACCCCTCTAAGTTCTAATTGTGCATGTGTGTGTGTGTGTATGTATATATATATATATATATATATATATATATATATATATATATATATATATATATATATACAGTACAGACCAAAAGTTTCATTCAAAAAATTTTCTTTATTTTCATGAATATGAAAATTGTAGATTCACACTGAAGGCATCAAAACTATGAATTAACACATGTGGAATTATATATGGAATTATATACATAACAAAAAAGTGTGAAACAACTAAAAATATGTCATATTCTAGGTTCTTCAAAGTAGCCACCTTTTGTTTTAATTACTGCTTTGCACACTCTTGGCATTCTTTTGATGAGCTTCAAGAGGTAGTCACCTGAAATGGTCTTCCAACAGTCTTGAAGGAGTTCCCAGATATGCTTAGCACTTGTTAACCCTTTTGCCTTCACTCTGCGGTCCAGCTCACCCCAAACCATCTCGATTGGGTTCAGGTCCGGTGACTGTGGAGGCCAGGTCATCTGGCGCAGCACCCCATTACTCTCCTTCTTGGTCAAATAGCCCTTACACAGCCTGGAGGTGTGTTTGGGGTCATTGTCCTGTTGAAAAATAAATGATGGTCCAACTAAAAGCAAACCGGATGGAATAGCATGCCACTGCAAGATGCTGTGGTGGCCATGCTGGTTCAGTATGCCTTCAATTTTAAATAAATCCCCAACAGTGTCACCAGCAAAGCACCCCCACACCATCACACCTCTTCCTCCATGCTTCACGGTGGGAACCAGGCATGTAGAGTCCATCCGTTCACCTTTTCTGCATTGCACAAAGACACAGTGGTTGGAACCAAAGATCTAAAATTTGGACTCACCAGACCAAAGCACAGATTTCCACTGGTCTAATGTCCATTCCTTGTGTTCTTTAGCCCAAACAAGTCTCTTCTGCTTGTTGCCTTTCTTTAGCAGTGGTTTTCTAGCAGATATTCTACCATGAAGGCCTGATTCACACAGTCTCCTCTTAACAGTTGTTGTAGAGATGTGTCTGCTGCTAGAACTCTGTGTGCCATTGACCTGGTCTTTAATCTGAGCTGCTGTTAACCTGCGATTTCTGAGGCTGGTGACTTGGATGAACTTATCCTCCACAGCAGAGGTGACTCTTGGTCTTCCTTTCCTGAGGTGGTCAGCATGTGAGCCAGTTTCTTTGTAGCGCTTGATGGTTTTTGTGACTGCACTTGGGGACACTTTCAAAGTTTTCCCAATTTTTCGGACTGACTGACCTTCATTTCAAGTAATGATGGCCACTCGTTTTTCTGTACTTAGCTGCTTTTTTCTTGCCATAATACAAATTCTAACAGTCTATTCAGTAGGACTATCAGCTGTGTATCCACCTGACTTCTGCACAACACAACTGATGGTCCCAACCCCATTTATAAGGCAAGAAATCACACTTATTAAACCTGACAGGGCACACCTGTGAAGTGAAAACCATTTCAGGTGACTACCTCTTGAAGCTCATCAAGAGAATGCCAAAAGTGTGCAAAGCAGTAATCAAAGCAAAATGTGGCTACTTTGAAGAACCTACAATATGACATATTTTCAGTTGTTTCACACTTTTTTATTATGTATATAATTCCATATATAATTCCACATGTGTTAATTCATAGTTTTGATGCCTTCAGTGTGACTCTACAATTTATGGTCATGAAAATAAAGAAAACTCTTTTTTGTGTGTCCAAAACTTTTGGTCTGGTCTGTACTATATATATATATATATATATATATATATATATATATATATATATATATATATATATATATATATATATATATATATATATATATATATATATATATATATACCAATTGTGCAAGTTCTCCCACTTCCCACTTAAAAAGATGAGAGAGGCCTGAAATTTTCATCATAGGTACACTTCCACTATGAGAGACAAAACTAAAAAATAAAATCCAGAAAATCAAATTGTCAAATTTATTTGCAAATTATAGTGGAAAATAAGTATTTGGTCCCTTGCAAAAAAGCAAGATTTCTGGCTCTCACAGACCTGTAACAACTTCTTTAAGAGGCACCTCTGTCCTCCACGTGTTACCTGTATTAATGGCACCTTTTTGAACTCATTATCAATATAAAAGACACCTGTCCACAACCTTAAACAGTCAGACTCCAAACTCCACTATGGCCAAGACCAAAGAGCTGTCAAAGGAAACCGAAACAAAATTGTAGACCTGCACCAGGCTGGGAAGACTGAATCTGCAATAGGTAAGCAGCTTGGTGTGAAGAAATCAACTGTGGGTGCAATTATTAGAAAATGGAGGACATACAAGACCACTGATAATCTCCCTCGATCTGGGGCTCCATGCAAGATCTCACCCCGTGGGGTCAAAATGATCACAAGAATGGTGAGCAAAAATCCCAGAACCACACCGGAGGAACTAGTGAATGACCTGCAGACAGCTGGGACCAAAGTAACGAGGGCTACCATCAGTACCACACTATGTAACACAGTGACTCAAATCCTGCAGTGCCAGACGTGTCCCCCTGCTTAAGCCAGTACATGTCCCGGCCCGAAAGAAGTTTGCTAGAGAGCATTTGGATAAAGATTGGGAGAATGTCATATGGTCAGATGTACCCAAAATAGAACTTGTTGGTAAAAACTCAACTTGTCGTGTTTGGAGGAGAAAGAATGCTGAGTTGCATCCAAAGAACACTATACCTACTGTGAAGCATGGGGGTGGATCATCATGCTTTGGGGCTATTTCTCTGCAAAGGGACCAGGACGACTGATCCATGTAAAGGAAAGAATGAATGGGGTGATGTATCTTGAGATTTTGAGTGAAAAACTCATTCCTAAATACCTTTTTGCCCTACTATTTGTATAATATATATATATATATATATATATATATATATATATATATATATATATATATATATATATATATATATATACACAGTGAGAAAAATAAATATTTAAACACCCTGCTATTTTGCAAGTTCTCCCACTTAGAAATCATGGTGGGGTCTGAAATTGTCATCGTAGGTGCATGTCCACTGTAAGAGACATAATCTAAAAAAAAAAATCCAGAAATCACAATATACGATTTTTTAACTATTTATTTGTATGATACAGCTGCAAATAAGTATTTGAACACCTGTCTATCAGCTAGAATTCTGACCCTCAAAGACCTGTTAGTCTGCCTTTAAAATGTCCACCTACACTACATTTATTATCCTAAATTAGATGCACCTGTTTGAGGTCGTTAGCTGCATAAAGACACCTGTCCACCCCATACAATCAGTAAGAATCCAACTACTAACATGGCCAAGACCAAAGAGCTGTCCAAAGACACTAGAGACAAAATTGTACACCTCCACAAGGCTGGAAAGGGCTACGGGGAAATTGCCAAGCAGCTTGGTGAAAAAAGGTCCACTGTTGGAGCAATCATTAGAAAATGGAAGAAGCTAAACATGACTGTCAATCTCCCTCGGACTGGGGCTCCATGCAAGATCTCACCTCGTGGGGTCTCAATGATCCTAAGGAATGTGAGAAATCAGCCCAGGACTACACGGGAGGAGCTGGTCAATGACCTGAAAAGAGCTGGGACCACCGTTTCCAAGGTTACTGTTGGTAATACACTAGGACGTCATGGTTTGAAATCATGCATGGCACGGAAGGTTCCCCTGCTTAAACCAGCACATTTGTCAAGTCATGTGGTCAGATGAGACCAAAATAGAACTTTTGGGTCATAATTCCACTAAACGTGTTTGGAGGAAGAAGATTGATGAGTACCATCCCAAGAACACCATCCCTACTGTGAAGCATGAGGGTGGTACCATCATGCTTTGGGGGTGTTTTTCTGCACATGGGACAGGGCGACTGCACTGTATTAAGGAGAGGATGACCCGGGCCATGTATTGCGAGATTTTGGGGAACAACCTCCTTCCCTCAGTTAGAGCATTGAAGATGGGTCGAGGCTGGGTCTTCCAACATGACAATGACCCGAAGCACACAGCCAGGATAACCAAGGAGTGGCTCTGTAAGAAGCATATCAAGGTTCTGGCGTGGCCTAGCCAGTCTCCAGACCTAAACTCAATAGAGAATCTTTGGAGGGAGCTCAAACTCCATGTTTCTCAGCGACAGGACAGAAACTGACTGATCTAGAGAAGATCTGTGTGAAGGAGTGGGCCAAAATCCCCCCTGCAGTGTGTGCAAACCTGGTGAAAAACTACAGGAAACGTTTGACCTCTGTAATTGCAAACAAAGGCTCCTGTACCAAATATTAACATTGACTTTCTCAAATACTTATTTGCAGCTGTATCATACAAATAAATAGTTTAAAAATCATACATTGTGATTTCTGGATTGTTTTTTTTTTAGATTATGTCTCTCACAGTGGACATGCACCTACTATGACAATTTCAGACCCCTCCATGATTTCTAAGTGGGAGAACTTGCAAAATAGCAGGGTGTTTAAATACTTATTTTCCCTCACTGTGTATATATATATATATATATATATATATATATATATATATATATATATATATATATATATATATATATATATATATATATATATATATTTTTTTTTTTTTACTTTCTTTCGGCTTCTCCCTTTAGGGGTCGCCACAGCGGATCCTCCACATATTTGATTTGGCACATCTTTTACGCTGGATGCCCTTCCTAACGCAACCCTCCCAAATTTATCCGGGCTTGGGACCGGCACTGAAAGTGGCTGGGGTTGGTTCCCTGACCGGGGATCGAACTCAGGCCGCATCCTAACCACTAGACCACCAGGAAACTATATATATATATATATATATATATATATATATATATATATATATATATATATATATATATATGTATATATATATATATATATATATATATTTTTTTTTAAATATAATATGTGTCACACACTTTCGGTTTCGCGGCGCACACTTCCGGGTTGGTGGCCTCTTGTGGCTTGTGTCTTGTGACCTGAAATGGAAGTCCAACATAAACTCCATTCTCAAAAAGGCCAAGCAGAAAATGTACTTTTTACGCCAATTAAGTAAGTACGGTCTGCCACAGGAGCTGTTGATACAGTTCCACACTGCAGTCATTGAATCTGTCCTGTGCTCATCAATCAAAATCTGGTTTAAAGCAGCAACAAAACAGGAAAGGAATAGACTGCAACACAAAAAAATCACTACTGACCCTTCGCACCCTGGACACAACATCTTTCAGCTCCTCCCTTCTGGCAGGCGCTATAGAACTCTGATTATCAAAACTGCCAGACACAGGAACAGTTAATTTCCCGAGGCAATCACCCTCATTAATAACTCACCTTAATTATATTCCCGGCTTCATATATATAAGTACTGCCTTATCAGAACTGTCAGTCATCAAATCATCCTTATATGTTACACACACGATTGCTGCAATATATTATACAAAGTTCTAAAGTAAACTCCCTATCATACCTGACGCACAATACTGTTCATTTGCACTACTATGCACGCTCACACTTTATGTACATTACTGATCAATCATATAATCTGTATCCCTATTTAACACTCATACTGTCTTTATTGTCTTTATTGTCTTGTATAGCCTGTTTTTGTCTTGTCTTGTATAGTCCAAGCTGAATGTATAGTGTAAATATGTCTGTACTTTGAGAGTCACTAACAGCTGGAACCAAATTCCTTGTGTGTGTCAAGACACTTGGCTAATAAACCTGATTCTGATCAGACCACAGGACATGAATCCAGCAAACTGTTTGCAGGCTTTCTTGTGAGACACCGTTAGAAGAGGCTTTCTTCTGGGTCAACGAGCCGACCTCTACTGCTGGCAGCACTTATGCATCTGTTTTATGAAGCCAGTTTCTGCAACTGAAACACAGCACAAGAACTTAACTTCTTTAATCGACCCTTGGCAAAGCCTGTTCTCAGTGGAACCCTTCTTGGAAAACCTGTGTATGACCACTGTATTGTAATTCAGTTTCAGGGTGTTACCAATAATCTTATAGTCTAGGCCATATTTTTAATGAGCAACAATTCTAATTCCCAAATCCTCAGAGAGTCTTTGCCAGTGGTCAGTATGAGAGAATTGTAAGCACCAGATTTTTACTGCTTCAATACAAGATAAACAATTTGTATGGTTCATGATGTATGAATAGGACATGTAGATTTGCATTGTTAAGTGACATACTGTACAGCTGTTATCACCTAGGGTGTACTTACTTTTGTTGCCAGCTATTTTGACAATTAATTATTTTTAGAAGACAGTAAATCTGTACTGCTATACAAGCTGCACATTGACTAATCTAAAACATATTCAAGTTTCATGTCTATATTCATGTTTTCATTGTCCCTTAAGAACATATTCTAAAATAGTTGATGAAATGTGTACTCACTTTTGTAAAATACTGTATATATTGTAAGGCACAATATATGTAAAGAATATGGGATATTCAAGTTTACAATATGGTAGCCCACTGGTTAATTTTGGACTACTGATCCTGGATTCTGATCAACGATTCTAAAAGGTCATGAGTTCAAATCCCAGCACCACCTAGCAGCCCCTGTAGGAGCCCTTGATCAAGGCCATGAACCCTCAACTGCTCAGTTGCTTAGGGTGGGTCACAGAAAAGTAGGCAGGCGGGCTACTTGCGATTATCCTTAAGTTGAGAAGAGTGAGCCTCTATGATGCGTTCTGAGGAACCCCGAGATAGGTATACTAAGTGATAAATTATACATATTTTGAAGATAAATGCTAAATGTATATTAAAAATATGTAGAGTATATAATATTTTACTTACCTTAATGTGCAGTAACTTCTTGCTTGATGACACTGGAATTTATGGCTCACTACATTGTGTGTGATGAATCTATATAATATACGAGTTTCACTTTTTGTATTGAATTACTAGACGTGGGCAGAGACAAGGCCAGATTGTTCGGTCAGGGGTGGTGACTGAAAAGACCCAAATGCAGTTAGCTTTAAATGTTAGCTTTAACAGTCTTTAATGAGAGCAATGAGAGAAAACAAAGTTCATAAGGAGGTCCAGTTTTAGAGCTGACAGACAGAGCAATATATCGAATGCAAACAAAAAAAAAAACAGTCCACGGTCTGAACACAGGCAAACTAAGAAATTTAGGGCAGATCAAAAAACAAAAACAAAATCAGTCCAAAATCAGGCACGGCAAACGGAGCAATAATGGGCATAGCCGAAGCACAAACCGTAAAACAAATCCAAAGTCCAAACCAGTAATTATGGTCATGAACAGAAACCATAGCTGGCCGGGTGGCAAGAATTATCCCAGGGACATAAAAAGCCGGTGAGATAATCTGGCTTCGAGTAAATGTCTTTGTTGTGCTTAAATAACTGGTGGTGTGGGAAAAATTGCAAGATGACCGCCGACCCCGTAAGATCATGACAGGAGCAAGCATTTGCCATGATGAGAAATGATAGAGAAAAACTTATCTACAACAATTTGCTCCTTTAATCTTAATTCCATCTTGATTTACAAATGCATATGTATGTTTATTATTAATGAAATCAAACATAGAGCATGAATACAAAATATTCTTGTAAATGTTTTAAAGTAATTGTGGTGTTTTAACTTACGTAAATCATCAGGACACCGAACGGAACATTGTTAAGGTTAAGGAAGCTATGTTTCCACAAGGACAGTTAATAAGGTTTTCTAACTTTCACTCCGATTACATAATCTGAGAATATTTGTTTATTTAAAAGTAGACATTTTAAGATTCCTATTAATATATTTATGTGTGTGAGGCAAGTATTCACTGAGATTCAGGTTGTTTTATTTGTGTCTAAATGTATAGAATAAAAGTTGACACTTTACAGATTTGAATGATGTGTTTCTTTTATCTGTACGATCGAAAAACACAGAGTAATTTTAGTTTGTTTCGGCGTTATGTGGAAAAAATGCCACAAAACACGTTGCCATGTTTGTTGACCCCAGAGGATTCATTATGTGCATCATGGTGGATTTTGGTGCTGATTTGAGACTTGCCGCATCATTAAAACAAATGTTCACAGATCGAAAATACATTTTCGGGGGAGTTTATAAAATAATTTTTATATATGTATATATCTGAATAAAGAAAGGACGTCCTGAATAAAAGTGTGTATTGTAAAGTGAAATACTAATACCAGAAAAATCGACTTAAGTTCAGTAATGAAATATTTGTACCTCGTCACTTCCCACCCTTTAATGCAGTAAATTGTTTCATCATATGATTTGAATTGAAGTTATGACTCCTCATAGCGAGTCTTCCAAGAAAGCCACTCAATGTGTGTGACCATGGCCATAAAACGATCTAAGGATCCTGAAAAAAGAAGGACATGAATTTAGGTCCTGGCATAAAAATAAAAATGTTTGTTTTTAAAATAAAAATGTATAGGCTGCTTGATAAGATAAGATAAGATAAGATAAGATAAGATAAGATAAGATAAGATAAGATAAGATAAGATAAGATAAGATATTTCTATGTTACAACAGCAAAGAAAAGAAATGTGCAAATATATTAAGTAGAGACATAGTACAAATATATACAGTACATCAGTGTATGAATACAAAAGAAAAAGAGACCAAACAAGATAGTAGTTACAATTTCAAACATATTGCACATAGGTTATATTGCACAGTTTAAATTGGTGCTATTGCACAGTTAAAAACAGTATAAACAGTATGTATTATGGTGACTGGTTCACTAGGAGCAGCTCTGATTGTAAAGTCTAATAGCAGCAGAGAGAAAAGACCTCCAGTATCACTCCTTCACACACTTAGGATGTAACAATGATAGTTTAGCTACCATTCTCCGTTCACTCACCTTCTGTACAGTGTCCAGTAGAATCCCCAGGATGGAGCTAGTCTTCCTGATCAACTTATCCAGTCTCTTACTGTCTGCAGAAGAGATGCTGCTACACCAGCAGACCACACCATAGAAGATGGCTGAAGCCACCACAGATTAAAAAAGGGTCTTCAGTAGCTCTTCCTGCAGCAGAAAGAGTCTGCTCTGTCCTTTCTTATGAATTGCTTCAGTATTATCTGTCCATTTTAGTTTGCTGTTCAGATGAACACCCAGGTATTTGTAAGAGTCCACTCTCTTAATGTGCTTTTCCTGTATGTTCACTAGTAATAGTGAATTGTGTTTGTGCATAGAGAAATCCAGCACCGTTTCTTTGCTCTTCCAAATGTAGGCAGCTCCATTGGCACCAATCCACAATTTTCTGGATCAGTCCTCTGTACTCCCTGTCATCATCCGTGATCAGGCCGATGATGGCAGAGTTATAAGAGAACTTCTGCAGGTGACAGATTGCTAAGCCGAAAATAAATTCTGCATTGTAGAAGGTGAAGAGGAAAGGGGCTAGAACCAGTGCTCAAAATGAGGGGGGGGTCCAAGAGCCTCCATAAGGCATTAGGGACCCCGATGACCCCGAAGTAAAAAATAGACTTGGGGGGCTCCCAAAATTATTTTAGTAAACAAATATATGTATTACACAACAACTGGGAACCCCTCATAAGACTTGACTCAATTCAAACACTGGCTAGAACCAGTCATGAGTCCTTACATACTGTGGTAGGTTTGTGAGGTAATCCAGTATACAAGTGGAAAGATGATGGTCCACTCCAATGTGCACCAGCTTATCCTTCAGAATAACAGGTTGGATGGTGTTAAAAGCACTAAAGAAGTCAAAAGACATGACTCACTGTGCTTCCAGACTTTTCCAGGTGTGAAAAGGCCCTCTTAAGGAGGAAGATTCCACTCCAATGCCAGGCTGGTAGGAAAACTGAAGTGGATCCATTAATTGGGCTCACCAGAGGTCGGAGATGAGGCTTCTGGAAGGGGCAGTATGTAGTGGTTGGAGGGGGGAATGGGGTGATTTGGAAGGGGGGGGGGGTAGGTTAGGTGTGTTGATACAATCTGTTAAATTGTCAATATACTCATGTGTATTGCACAATTTCTTCTACATAGTTGAATGATGTCATTGATCTCATCAGACCGTGTCCTCACTGTGCAGGAGACAGCTGGTTGCCTGCATACAAGGGGTTTGTATACAGGTGGGAGATTACCACCCAGTAGTCAACAGTAAGGAAGCATCCTGTACCTTGTTACCATTTTCAGATACCTTGTTAAAGAATTACTTGTGTTTTATGAGAAACTTTTTCTGCATTTAGATTAGCAGAATCAATTTTTTTTCTCCGCGAATTTTCAGGAAAACATGCTGTTACTTGACTACTTTGAAGTGAATACAATAGAGTACAGTGCATGTGTTTTACTGCGGTTCTGGTGAGTGTGTGTGGAGTTAGGTTTTCCCTACTGTATATCTGTTATCTATAGAAAACTCTCTATATAAAGGTCTGATGTGCAGGTAAATGGAGCCCTGAACTGCATCCATTATTTCCACGTTTATTTCTCATAGCTCATAACATTTTTAGTGCTCAAGTAGAATTGTGTAATTCTTAATTTATCTTTGCGGAAGGACTATTTCAGTACTTTTACTCAACTAAAGAAATTGTATACTTTATGGACCTCTGTTCATAAATAAAGTCCCTGAATCAGCCACAAGGGTGCAGTATTAAACCAGATGTGTGAATATGAGTTTGTGGGGTGAGTGGGTGCTTGAGTGTGTTTTGTGTGGGCATGTTCTGGTATTTTAGTGGGGACCTACTGTCCCTAATGGGAGCAGAGCATTCATCTTGTGGGGAATCTTGGTGGTAATAATTGGCAGGCCCTTACAAGAAAATCTGATTGAAGCACAAAATAGCTTTTTATTAAAAAAATTAAGAAAAGAAAAACACAATATGAGGCAAAAGGTTTCTTTCTGGTTAGTAAGGTTAATTTATGCACTTGTATGAAATATAAAAAAGTATAAAATTGCATTAATTAGCTTTATTTAAAATCATGCCACATAAAAAATCCCTGTGAGATTAGTTAGAGAAAAATATCCTCATAAAATGTTTGATTAAATGTCCTCATAATAAATAATCAAAAATCTTTACTCATTTAAACTGTTTTGTATTTTTTTTTTATTATTATTTATTAATTTTTTTTTTACAAAAAAAACAAACAAGGTTTTCCAAGGTTTACTTGGAAAAGGCTGAGCAAAAATCAGTCAGGGAATGAGGTTAATGTTAGCATTAGGGTTCGCGTTTGTTTGCTACAGGAATAATTGTCTACAGAAGGTCCTTATAAAGATAGAAAAATAGCATGTGTGTGTCTCTGTGTGTATGAGGCCCACAAAGAAATGCTAATAATCAAACAAACCTGCATAAAATGTAAATGTTGACCATAAGTGTACACTATTGGTGAAAAATGAGCGGAGGTGCTAATTTGAGGCTGCAGATGAACACGCACACACGCACGCATAAACACACCGACCTCGGCATGCAAAATAAAACTCTCGTCTCTCATGTGAATAGTGGTAAATGACAGTTTCGGGCTTATTAAAGTTATTTTTAATAATGAATGGCTCCCTGGGACACAATTATTGATCGCTCCGCACACGGCTAATGATAACAAATGGAGATGCGAGTCGGGAAGAGCTGAGTCCAACACTTCGCCAATACAGAACATTTAATTAATAAACACGCATTTTCATCCAAACTAGCTCAAACATGTATACTTTACACTTGGCCTTTGTGGACAATTTGGGAGGTGGATGGCGGGGGGGGGGGGGGGGGGGTATAAATAAATAAATAAATAAATAAATAAATAAATAAATAAATAAATAAATCTAATGATGCTAACAGCTTGAGTGGGAAAAGCTTCACTCTAGCTTTTTCTTTATTCGCATTCTATAAAAAAAGGTGTATGAAGAGTGTATTTCTTGAACAAATCTCTATAAACAATGAAAAAGTCTTTCTCTGGGTTGTCTTGATAGGATCAAACATGTCCATGCAAAAATAAATAGTTGTGTGTGTGTGTGTGTGTGTGTGTGTGTGTGTGTGTGTGTGTGTGTGTGTGTGTGTGTGTGTGTGTGTGTGTGTGTGTGTTGAGGGGCGAACTCAAAAACACCAACTGAACAAACACACATGCCGTCTAAAGGCTTTGAAAAGCACCACAGGCAAGCCGTCTGCATGTACACCAAAGCCTGTGTGCATTTAACTGTGTGTGTGTGTGTGTGTGTGTGTGTGTGTGTGTGTGTGTGTGTGTGTGTTTTATTCCAATGTTTCCCAAACTAGACTTTGGAGAAAACATAACAATGAGAAAAGTGTTTTGTGTGTATTGTGTATGGGTGGGGGGGGTGATTTTCCAGAACTTTCTTTCTACTCCATATTCCATAAACATGGGACTCCTTTGAAATTTGTTCCTTCATCTACTGATTAGGATGGAAAGTCTTAAGTTTATCAAGGGAGCACTGGCCAAAGAAGCCAATCTTTGCTTGTGCACTATGCATACACACTACATTCAGCCTCATTCACTCCCAGAGTAAAGCATAGTCCAGACTACAGACCTTTACCCCCAATTACTTTCTTGTTTTGGGGCTTAGCAGCCAAACCTCCAGCTTAGCAACATCTTGTTTAGTAAGAACTCTAGCAATTAAACGTGTACAAATATTTTCAGGCACGCTTGACAGTCTTGTGGATGAAACAAGTTCTAGTCTGAACACATTTGCAAATAGCTGCTGGTACATTGAAAAAAACCGGCAATGATTTTCTTTAAGGAAATTTTTTTTTTTTAACTGTAATGAATAGAAAGTTAGTTGATACACTGGTATAGGACTACAATTGACATGAACAGTTTGCACTCAAGTCTCCATCAAAAATGATGTACTTGTAATGAATGGATTTTTCCATCTCATCTTAGAGATTTTGCTCCTCACTGTCACCTCTAGCTCACTTATAGAGAGAAACCTACATGGAAAAAGAAAAAGATAACATAAAAAAAAAAAAAAAGATAACATAAATAAATACTTTAGTAATCTATAGTTTCCAAAAAAGACCCACATTAATTAAATGTTGTGTTGAAATTCTGAAGTTGCTTTTTTAATCTCTCAGGTCAAATCCATCAGAACTGTACTACCAAATTGTAAAGTGGTTTAGATTAAATATTTACAGATCTCAAAAGTGGAAAAAATAGTAAAAAAAAATGTGTATGTGTGTGTGTGTGTGTATATATATATATATATATATATATACTACTTTAAGTGAATATTACAATAATAAGATAGTTTTTTGTAATTTATTAGTACAAACTCTGTTGTAGCTTGGTTTCAAATGAAAAGTCGCTAACTATCGAGGTCAGGAGTGACAAGGTTACGCTGTGTATATATAATATTATAGACCTAAATAATGAGCAAATAATATATTTGAGGGGCTCTTTGGATTCTTTTCAGGTTAATTATTAGTTTGATTTATTTTAAAGCAACTTTACTTTTTTTAAATGCATCCCTGTCTGTGACAAGTTTTATACCAGAAATAAAGCAAAGACAGGAATAGCTTGAAATGAATGCATCAGAGATTAAAAACTCAATGTGCAGCAACATAACTGTTTGTTTTTGCCAATTTCCTGCTTTTGTTTCTGTTGCAGTTTTTCTAGGCATCAATAAATTAAACTCCCACTGATTCTGCATTATGTTGAGTTGGGTTACATCATATATTAATACAAATTTAATTAACAATTAAATCATATCATATGCATAATAATATTAATATGATTGTCTTGTGTAAAACTGGTCCTTGCTGCAAAGATGTTTGGAGACTGCTGTTATTTACAGATATGCAAACAAAAGAATATACTAGAATGCAGCAATGCATATAAATAAACTGCAAATGAAGTGCAGGAATTTGGCATTGGCCGGAAGTCGTTTAAATATCAATATTAAAAGTCAATAAAATAGAATGAATTATTATTTGTATTTTTCTGCACAGCCCAGTACTAAAAGATACATAACCTGGTACAAGTCCAGGCCTGGTGGATGGGGACCCCTTCTATAATTTACAGTATATGTATACAAATGCTCCCCACTTTATGAACTTTTGTGGATACGAACAAACCTCTGCTCAAAGTGAAAATTTGTTCGGAGTTGAATATATATACCAAATGGAGGAGAGCCACCGCTAGCTAGTCGTCGACCGTAACAAGTCTACATGATACGCACTGGACTCAGGTGAATGAATTGTTATTAATTTGTATTATTTTTATATTACTGCATACAACTAAGTAAGTTGTACAAGAACATTACAATAAGTTTAGAATTTTCAGTTCAGTTCTTGAACAGCAGCTCTGAGGGTATAATGTATCACCACTGTCTTATCATCAAAGCCAGCTGGTTAAATCAGAGCTTGCTAACATTTAAGGTATCGCCTCAGGAATTCCAGGATTGTAAGCAGGCTTTGGTTGATGTTTGTCATCTTAGGGCTACTTTTATAGTAGGTCTGGGACTCTAAACATAAGCAGAATACGATACTAAATGTGACACAGAGTATTATGGAGTATTCTGCAATTCTACCATCGTTGTATGTCTGTGTGTGTGATAGAGAAACTAATGTGTGTGTTGTGTGCAGTGTAAAGTTAGAAGAAAAGAGAGTTTGATGTATTTGGGTCGTCTTGAAATGAACTAGTTGTTAGTCATTTGGAATTGTGTGTGTGTGAGAGATTAAAAAAAGTTTTTTTTATTTTTTATATATATATATATATATAAACAATAAATTTAATTAATTACACTTATTGATTGTATACTTACGGATGTATCAAAGATTAATTCTATTTAAGCTCAGTGCAGATAATGTTTTTAAAACCCCACTGTAATGTGAAAGATTCTATATATTTTATTAGCTTATAATATTTATATTCAACAACTCTAGATTTTAAAAGGGCCTTAAAAAGTGATACTACAACCTGACAGAATTTGTTTTCCATTCTATTTCTTCTTGTACAGTAGATCGGACGTTTTGTTAGCCCAACAATAAAATTCACAAATTGCCTTTTTGTTGTCAGTTTTTGGCTGTACATTGATCCTACAATGCAAATATAAGGCGTGAATTTTTTCTCACTTTTTTTTCAACACCTGATACATTAAGTGAAATATTGTTTTAAGTCTAGCAAATTCAAGAGTGAAAGAGTAAAATACAGTTTCTTTTAATCTTAATCCTGTCTCTTTTTCTTTCAGTATCCCCCCGATTCATCCTGACGCCCCACACCTTGGGTGGAGTTCTCTTCAATCAGAGACACTCTGTGCATCTGAGGATCTTCAACAACTGAAAGATGCGTGAAGTTACTGAGCAACTCAAGAAAATTGAGGATGGATTTACACTGCAATTTATGTAAAAATTCTACTGCAATGGCAGAGGACTACAGTTCTGCATTCAAGCACCTATTAGTGAACAGTAAACCTCAGCAATGATTTAAGTGTAATGAATGGACATTCGGTACCAACCAAATGAGGTCTGGTTCCTCTCAAGGTTTCTTCCTCATGTCACAATTGCCACTATATCTCATAAGGGATAAAATTACAATTGTAAGGAACAAACGCATCCATTCTTTTATAGCCACTTTATCTCTGTAAAGCTGCTTTGCATCTCACTAATTGTATACATTTTAACTTTATAACCTTTTTGTCTCAAAGCCGTTTTACAGAGATTATGTCAATTTTTTAAAGTCCTATACAAATGAAATTGAATTGAATTAAATAACAGAAACAAATGCATTAACAGCTATTGCCACATGTAACATTCTTTATTGCAAATGGCCTGCTTGTTTACTCAATGGTGGTTTGTACTGTAGAGAGAGTGAGAAAAAGAAAGAAAAATGATTAGGTGTGTATTTGGTTGCATTGAACTGTATGAGGAAAGTTGTGTTCATGCATTTGTGTGTTTTTTTTTTTTTTAATGAAACACATTTAATGTAGTTTTTAGGCACAAGAAAAGTGAAAGTGTGTTTGTGTGTGTATCTGTGTCCTAGAGGGGGCCGTATAGTTCTTCTCAAAGGATATTAATTATTATATATATTAAATGAAAAAGCGAGAGCCAAAATGAGCGAGTTTCATTAAGTTTACTGAGACAAATGTGGATTTTGGTGGTTTATGTGTAGCATCACATAATAAGCTGCAAAATGCAGGGTCCCCGCAAGGGGAGTAAGACAAGTCTGTGTGTAACATCTGCTTGCGGTGTTTATTTGCGAATAAACTGCACAGGCAATTTGTGTAGTTCTGTAAGAAAACCTAATGATCTATGAAGGTTTTATTCCAATGTATACTGAAAAGGTGTGTGTGTGTGTGTGTGTGTGTGTGTGTGTGTTTCACCTAAAACAGACACAGTGTCTGAAACTTGTGCTCTTTATTCACGTGGCTAATCTGCCATCCTTTCCTAACGAGGCTGTCACATTCGCCCGTAATGAGCAAGCGAAAGATGAATGCAAACGTGTGTCTATTACTGCGCCTTCATCTTCCTGTTCATTAGCTTAGCATAAGGTTACAATACATTACTCCCACTTGGAGAAACACTCTACACGCTAGTGCGAGTCCCGGAACCTGGCGTAGGGGCTCGCAGGGAGCGAATTCACCCTGCAGCAACGTTCTCAAAATCATCCCGCCATACACACATGCACACACGTGCAGTGTCATGCATTGTGTTCTCAAAACTTGTATTGTAACATTGTTTTGTTTTTTTTTTGTCTCTCTGTACTCCCTCTCTCTCTCTCCTCGATATCTCCCCCTCCCGCCCTCCTTTTGTCCTTGTGTCTTCTCTCTCCGAGCGGAGACAGTATGGTTCGTTTTGGCAGGAGGCCTCAGTTTCCACGGCAACTTTATAATTGTTTTGGAAAGCATCCAGACGCTACTGGATACCGAGGAATTATTGATGTCAAAAAGAAGCATGTATGAAATGAGAAAATAAGTGCGCGGCCATATGGTCTCTCGCGCATCCGCCTACGACAGAACGATGCCGCTGCCTTTGTGATGTTTGTTAACCGGATTATCTTTAGGCAGACATTATTTGTAACCACATTACAACTGAATGTGTGAGCACAATTCAATTTTCATCCGTCTCGGGGCGGAGGTGGAAAAAAAAAATGACACGTCGATTCGATATCATGTTGCATGCTTGCGTACGATCAGAGAGGTGTCTAGAAAAGGAACGAAATACAGGCTGTGCCGAGTCGTTTGTGTTAAGTTTTTTTTTTTCCCTTTCAAAGGGAACATGCGTCCACGGAACAGGAAATGATGGAAATGAATCTGTGCTTGTCGTCTTCCAGGATATTTCACTTGGAACGAGAACGAGGCAGATCGGAGGGTTTGACTGTGTGTGCCTCTTGTGGATTTAGTCAGCAACAAAAATCAACTACTACTGTTGAGTCCTGCTTTTTTTTTTTTTTTTGTCCCCCCTTCCTCACACTTCCAGAGCCGTGGATAGATCAAGTAGCGCTTTTGGTGACTCTCATTAAAATAACATATCACAGCCTTGGTGAATTAGCAGCCAAATGCTTTATGGTTGCACCAAGTTGCTTGCGTTGGCTTTGTGTTATTAGAAAAGCCTCTCTCTATCTTCTCTCTCTCTCTCTCTCTCTCTCTCTCTCTCTCTATCCTTCTCTTTCTCTCTCTCTCTCGCACCCCTCCCTTCCCTGAAAGCAGACTCAGCTCGGTTTTCTTGCTCACGTTATGATCGAATACGTGCTAATAGGAGATGAAAATGGAAGATGGAAATGAGTCGCTGGCTGGTCTTTTTTTTTTCCCCTCTTTTTTCTTCTTCTTTCCCTCCTTTTTTCTTTTTCTGCCCCTGCTGCCTTAATTTATGGTCTGTGTGTAGCGGCGTCTCTCCTGGGTGAGAAGTGGATGGGAGTGGTGTGAAGTTGGTTGAATAGAGCGGGGCCAACTGGCTCGAAAAAAAACACAAACACGGGCACAAAGGAAGGCACACTCGCATTTTTTTTCTTTGCATTCACTCACACACAAATACACACACCAGCCTAGTCGAGGTTAAATTAGGAAACTCTGTCTTGCACGTCACGTCACGTGTGGAGGTCCTACTTTGCAAGCGCTGCATAATCTTGAAAGAAGATTCTTGAAAGTAGCAAATTTCAAACATCCAGTTTCTTTAGAGAGAATTCAAAAAATTAGGACTGAGGGTAAATGGAGACGTCTGGTTACGAGCAAAGCTGTGAATATCATAATACACATGGTGAGCTCAGAGCATGGAAAGAAAAACAAGTCAATATTAGATCACCTTCGAAGAGAGGGACTGCGTGAGGGACCTGCTGAGCATCGGGGTTTCGAGACACAAGGGCTGAAAGGGAGCTGACAGTGTGTGGGTAAAAAAAAAAAAAAAAAAAAAAAAAAAGAGCCTTACTGTAACAAGTTCAGGACTGTATCATACTATAATACACACACACACTTTTTCCCCCTAAGGGTTGATTCACAGCACAAAAGACTTTGCACTTTGTGTCGACAACCGATTCCCACTCCAGATAAAAATTCATATTTGAACGACATTTATTACGCACAGATGCAGGACTTCAGACTGGTTTTGGTTAGTGATTGGTTGTTTCGAGTGCAAGCAGCGTCCTTGTGAAATGTTTCGAGGGGTGTTAAACCCAAATGTTATAAGCCTTAGCCGTCGTCGCTGTCCCATAAAACTTGCAGGAGGTGCCATCTCGAGGCCTGATGCGAGCATGTGTCTGGGGAGAAAAGGCATTGTTTCAAAGGCCCGTGTCTGTTTTTCGACATATCCCACACGCTAGAGCACGTTTTGCTCTCTCTGTCTCTGCTTACCATCTGTAGACCAGGCTGCATCCTCCAACACAGGAGGGATCACAAAGGTGTTATTTTTCAAAGCAGGCCCTATCCGCCTCCTGCCGGGCAGGGCCGGCCCCACTTCAAGGGGAAGGTGGTGAACTTCTGAGGGCGCCTCCTCTTGGGCAGCCTTTTGAGAGGGTCATAACTGTGGCCTGTATAACATGGGTTACTGCTGATGCTACTTGGTCACACTTGATGAAGCCTTTCAAGCAAAGGCCGCCTTTCATGCTTGGTTTCTATTAAAATTCTGCCGAGGCAGGTCGAGGCCTTGAGTCCAGACAGCTACAGGCGCCTCCACTCGCGTGTCGTTCCACAATCCGCAACTAGAGGGCACTCCACGCCTGTGTTTCAGGGCCCTCAGTCGTCTCTCCTAAATCAAAAAAAAAAAAAAACTCTCTCCATTTTAGCTAGTGCCTCACTGGAAAAGAAAGCCATGTTTTTTTTTTTCTTTACAAAATGAGTGAAAGTCTGTGCAGTCACACTGATGACTTTATCAGGAATCGTTCTCAATGACTTACAGAACAGGACACCAGTCATGAGATTGCGAAGATACAGTCTTAATCACATCCAGGATCCAAGTTTTTCATGAGCGCTTCGTGCAGAGCTCGAGTCGTTCCAAGTAACTGAGTGGAGTTACGATGAGCTTTCAGGGACCTGCGAGCACGGCCTTGAATCGGGATCCCGTGGTCCGATCATAAAAATAGATTGTGGAAAACAGGAGCATGCTGAGATTAATAAGGGAATGGAAAAAGAAACAAAATGTTATCTTTCACTGTGTGACTTGTTGTACTGTTCCTATGATCCTAATTACACACAAAAAAAGCTTTATTTTATAATTTGTTTATGAGAAAATTTGCCTTAATAAAGCAGAAAATGGAGTCAATAATTATAATCATAACAATAATATAAATTCTGTTAGTATACGAATAATCAATTTGAAAAAAAAATTATACTGATACAAATAAGAAGAAGGATTATACATGTATATAGTCATTCATTGATTTCTATTTATATACAATATACACAGATTTTTTATTATACACTCGGTGTGTATTTCTATATAAATACTCCATTTATTTCTTTATAAATAAGAATTAACGATTTAACTGCAACCTTAAATGCAGTATTAATTATCTGTTCCAGTTATATGGCATTTGCATAGCAAATGGTGCATTTAAATAAATATAAAACGATGGATTTTATGCAAATCCATGCATGTTTATAAATAAATACCAAACAAATAAACACATAAATAAATAAGTTTTGCTCTGTGCGTGTGTTTGTTTGCTTTTTTGTGTAACGAATAAAGTAAAGCTAAGATTGTGTATATATGTGTGTGTGTGTGTGTGTGTGTGTGTGTGTGTGTGTGTGTGTGTGTGTGTGTGTGTGTGTGTGTGTGTGTGTGTGTGTTCTGGCCAGCACAATGCTTCACTGTCTGAGTTTACCACTTTCTCCCAGTGCTCAGCAGGACAGGCAGAGGTCGGTGACTGCTCCCTCACACACACACACACACACACACACACACACACACACACACACACACACACACACACACACACACACACACACACACACACACACACAGAGCACTGTGCCATCACTCTTCTATTTACCTTCACATACTGTACCCACACTGCAATGGGCTGTTAACACTCTCTACCATCAGCAGGGTCCATTAGAGTATTTACACACTCGGCGAGGGGCAAAATTTACGCTGAACTCAAACACCGAGCCGTCCGTATTCTCATCTTTAATTGGAATTTACACTGCCACTGTTTTCTATAATAACACTCAGGGAATTTGCAAGACTGTTTACCAGAACATGAGCTGAGTTTTATAATCAGTACCCATGCGTCTGGTTCTTTATCATTATTTTGTTTAATTGCTTAGTTTGTGTGTGTCTGAGGGGTTTATTTTAAAAAAAGAACTGATTGGTATGAATGTTGAATTTGTGGGACTTGAGTGAAATTGACCTTTTATACTTCAGTTCCAGCAGCTGAAATTTACTAC